>NC_136497.1:125033295-125063295 GCF_053919585.1 Euprymna scolopes | reverse complement strand
TTATAAAAAAATTAAATGGCTTGATTGCTATCAGCGACAATCGAAACAGAAACTATACTCCTGAAGGATTCTTAGTAAAATTATTTATAACCAAAAATGGAAGTACATAACAGTTAACGATCCGGATGTAAGCGTGACACAAAAAATAGCACACACGCTATCGTATTAATAAATAGTTAAGTAGCAAACGGGTTCTACAAATGCTTGCACATATCAAATGGGTAACTAGATATGGATAATAATATAAATTGTAAATAGACATAAGACAACTCCTATATTACATCATGACATATATCTGGTCTTTAATTGTACCTATTTACTATGCCTCCCCACGGGACAGGGTCGTTTTTTAACGTGGAGAAAAGGTACAAACATAAAAATTGTCTCAGTCGTGAAGGATTTCTTCTCCACTGAAAGAGAACAAAAAATAGAAGTGCAGCATCTGAAGAACAGATGGTATTTATTTGCTCCCCCACCGAGCAAATTAGGCACAAGGCCGATTTTTAATGTGAGGAGTGAAGGGAGGGGGAAGGGAAAAAGGGGACCAGCTCCCGAGAGGTGGGAAATGGGAGCTGGTTAAAGGTCAGGCATGTGGGGTTGCCCCCACATCTGGTCTTTGCTAGTCATAGCTAGTCATAGCTTGCAGTATCTGTCGGAACAGATTGTATTTATTTGCTCCCCCACCGAGCAAATTAGGCACAAGGCCGATTTTTAATGTGAGGAGTGAAGGGAGGGGGAAGGGGAAAAGTGGACCAGCTCCCGAGAGGTGGGAAATGGGAGCTAGTTAAAGGTCAGGCATGTGGGGTTGCCCCCACATCTGGTCTTTGCTAGTCATAGCTAGTCATAGCTTGCAGTATCTGTCGGAACAGATACTACACTTTGATTTTGTTTATATATTTTATTGAGAAAGAAAAAATTGAACATTAAAAACGTACAAAAAATTCAATTCAACAAAATTAGGCACAAGGCCCTACAAGAAATTGGGAGGGGGAGGGTACAGGGTCTTTTTGACTATGTAACAGATGAGACTTTGAAGTCTTACTCTTGACTGGCAACATTTACCAAAATACCTCAATCACTCTGTAGATCCTAATCTAACTAATAACCCCAGCGTTCAATGTAAAATTTAACTATGTACAATTTGTATATTCATTTCTGTATGTTGTGTGTGCATTTTTGTGTGTGTGTGTGTGTGTGTGTGTGTGTGTGTATGTGTGAGAAAATAAAGTTCGATTTCATTAGAAAGAGTTCTTGAATTAATTGGCATAAAATGTTCGTGGAGTGGGAAAAAATTAATGAAAATGTTCATTTCAAAAATAAGGAAAAAACTACTAATGTGTTGTTAGTAAGACCCCCCCTGTACTATTCTATGTGGCTAGATCCCCCATTGTTTTCCGGGGAACCGAAAACAAGCAGAGCATCCCTAATGGGGTTTGGGGAAGTCGCCTTAATGGAGGTGGGAGAAAATAAAGCAACGGATGGAGGGGGTAGGAAGGTGACCTCTGAGTAGGGGATGACCGGGGGCATCAGAAAATAAAGGTGTGGAGCAGGGGGGTTGGGCAGACTCAGAGGTTCTCTAATACCAAAAAATAAAATCAGGAACAGGATCTCATTTGTACCACCAGTCAAGAGTTACTTTACTGAACTTATAATGCTAACCTAGGCGGGATGGGTTCCGTAGGACCCAGCACCGCCCATGCCATGCCTAAGGAGGGAACACGTATTGAAACTTGGCTCCTCGACGGACGCACAAACTAGTGCTGTGCACCCACCTCTTGTCAAATTCCACTCTAGGCAACCTCTTCCAATCGCATCTTTACTTTAAGCAAATGTTTAAAGTAAACGATCAGATCCCGATCAGGAACAGATGTCCCTTCGTGGACCAACTTGAGGCGCGTGATCCAAATGGTCATGCGCGCTACTGCTAGGATCGCCAGGAAAACCAAACTTTCCTCCCTGGGGAACGGCGGCTCCATGTTGTACACAAAAGTTCCTACGTCGAGATCGAGCAGACACTCGGCATCGATGCGAGCTGTTACCCCCTCGACGTACCTTAATAGGGGCTGTATCCGGCTGCAACTAAAAAACGCGTGCTCGATTGTTTCGGGCTCGCGTTCGTCACAGCACGGACAGAAGCGGCTGGTATGTTCTTTATACCGGAAAAGTACGTCGAAGAGGGGCAGCGCATTTCGGACCAGTCGCCAAGTCAGGGAGAATTCCGAGTTATTCAGAATCTCCCGTCCCGGCGCCCAACACCATTGAGAACGGACAACCTCCATCGACCATCCCATCCGCCTACAAAGTGGATCCTTCGCGGTCCCCTCCACTAAATCCCGATACAGTTTCTTCCTTGGCTGATCGAGGACATTGGTCCCCGGCAAAGCTCTAAGAGCGGTTCGGCATTCGGAGAAGAACTTGGACTCCCCCTTCGGTCTACGACGACCTTCTACCGAAGGGTTGGGTTTGAGATTGGGAAACGAGTTCTCAACCACAGGGACCCAAGGAGAGTCTCCTTCAAGCGAACGACCCAGGAAAGCCAATCTCTCGGCGTTTCTATGACACAAGAGACTGGGCTGACCCAGGCCTCCCTCGCTCGGATTTTGAACACAGACCTCTCTGCAGACATAATGCTTACCCTCGTTCCACAAAAGTGAATCGAGGCGCCCTTGTAAGCGGGTTAGTCGTTCTGCAGGGAGAGGAAGTACAGACAAACGGTAAAGGATGAGCGGAAAGACGTATGTAGCAAACGCCTCCGCCCGACCCTTCAAGGACAATTTCCTTCCAATCCAAGTCTTTACTGACGATTTGACATTAGACTGTACTTCCGACCAATTCTTTTCCAGCTGAAGTCCCGGTCCAAAGCAGACACCGTGAATGCGGACCGGTCCATCGGTCCAGCTGAAAATACCTGGAAGCGAGTTTACCCCGGTCCAGGCCCCCAACCGCAGGCCAACAGACTTGCTACGGTTGAAGATGGCCCCTGTTACTTCTTCGTATCGAGCGAGCGCCTCGACCACCGCTTGAACGTCCGTGAGGCAAGACACGAACACGGTGACGTCATCGGCGAACGCGGAAACCCTGGCTCGTGTGCCTCCAGGGAGAGCTATTCCGCGCAGGACTGGTGTAGCCGCCTCGTCCCTTAACTTGCGAAGGAGGGGTTCCAACGCCAGGACATACAACAGAGGCGACAGCGGACAACCCTGTCGCACCGACCGAGAGACAGCGAATGACTCCGACAGCTTACCGTTGATCTGCACCGCTACCGTCGGCCTGTCATACAGAACAAAGATCCACTTGCGGAAGTCCGGATTAAATCCGGCGGCCTCTAGCACAGATCCTAGGAACCGATGGTCGACCCTATCGAATGCCTTGGACTGATCCAAACTGATCAGCGCGGCTTCGGCGTCGTCTTCTGTCCCCTCTATGATCGAGCGTATCAAGTGCAAATTGTCTTGAATCGATCTCCCCTTCACAGCATAAGTCTGGTCCGGTTCGATCAAGTCAGTGATGACAACCTGCAAGCGATTCGCAAGAATCTTTGCCAAAATCTTTAACTCTGTGTTTAGCAGAGTCAAGGGCCTAAAATCATCAAAGTTTTCCCTCCCACCATGCCGTTGACCTTTCCTCAGCAATGTGATCACACCCTTGGTCACCTGTCCAGGGATGGAACCCTGGGCAAACCAATGGTTGAACATATCCTTCAGAATAGGGACCAACATGGGCGACAGCCTCAAGTAAAACTCGTAGGGTAAACCATCAAGCCCCGGGGATTTGTTATAGCCGACCTGCTTCAACGCAGTAATGACCTCATGTTCAGTAATAAGACCATCACAGCTAGCCGCCCGAGCCGCCGTGAGGCGGGGCGAGTCAGCCAAATAGCTGCCAAACTCATCAACCCTGAGTCCGGGTAGTTGGGTGAAGCGCACCGATAGATGCTCCCGAAACCCCTCGCAGATCTCCCGAGTCGATACTAAGGGGTGTCCTTCCAGGTTATGTACTTTACGAATGTACCTATCCGAACCGCGCCTTAAAGCAGCCTTACGCTCAACAGCGTCAACATTCACAGCCTCGTTAGAAATTTTGTTTAACCTAGCCCTAACTACTTGACCTTCATACCGCTCGCTAGCCAAGCGGTTGAGATCTTGTTTAGCTAGTGCTAACTCTAGGGGGTCCCCCCCTCCACCGCCCGGGTCAGCTTATCCTCTAAACGCTTCTTTGCTTTAGCCTTATCTATCGCGAGGCGTTGGCTATACTGGACAGAGAAGCGCCTAATTTTGGCCTTGAGACTAACCCACCACTTACTCCCTGTAACCGCCCCCACTAAAGCCCGCTGAATTAGCTCAGTGACCTTCAACCGGTAGTCCTCCAGCTCCAACAAGGTGCTGTTGAACTTCCAGTATCCGGCCAGTTTAGGCCTAGCACTTAAGCTCAAACGGGCCATAACAAGTTTATGGTCCGAGTGTCCTAGCAAGTGGAACGTGGGGCAAGATAGGAAGTCTACATCGCCTCTTCTAACTAACATCCGATCCAAGTAAGTGCTTGGATGGGAAGGCACTACAGGATGCCACGTCCACATCTCCCGCTCCGGATGATCCAGACGAAATCTGTTGACGAGATCGCACGAGGCCATCAGGTCAGACAGACTACTGTCACACCACGCCGACCCGCTAGTCCCCCCGACCTTATCTATTTTGGGATCAAGGATTGCATTCCAATCCCCCATTAAAACTAACCGTTCCGGATCCACTAAGAAGCCCTCCAACCGTCGAAAAAAGGTTGCCCTCTCTACAGCAGCATTAGGAGCATAAACAGCAACAATCCGAAAAACACTACAATTAACAGCAACATCAACAACAAGCGCCCGCCCGTCCTCGCCTGCGTGAACAACATTCACCAACGCTGACAGGGTGCGACTCACTAGCAAGGAGATTCCACGACTATAGGTATTGCCATATGCTGAGTAGACATCGTAATCGTTTACCAGCACCTGACAATCCCCATCACAAACAAAGTGGGTCTCCTGGATAGCGGCAATATCTACCTTGAGGGACACCAAGTCTCTCACAACGCGCGAGGCCTTGCTTCGACACCTGATGCCCCTCACATTCAATGTAGCCAAGTTCAAAGACATGATCACTTACCTCAAGCACTGTCACAAACGGGTCTGAAATCCTGGGCAGTGAGGACATGGCAGGCCTGGCCAAGGCTGCCGGTAAGTAAATCCGATGAAGGTGATCCATCCTTGGCCACGCCCCCCACGTTCAGGGGGAAGGTTAGTTTGAGTGCCCTGTATAGCGATGGGTGTACATACATGGGGATTCTACCCTCACATTTAAAGAAAATGTTGGTCAGCGAAGGATGGCCCCTATCCACCAGCTGCTTGCCTGGGATCGCATTCTTCGCTGCCTTAATCATTGCCCACATTCCTCCAGTCCTAGCGTCCTTGTTGACCCTAACGAAAGTGGTCAACAAGGGAGCGTCCTTTAATTTAGTGGGGTCTGTTACTAGGTCTCCACCGACTGTTTCAAAGTTTTTAAGTTTATTGTACCGGACCTTCTGTTGTCCTTTAAGGTCCGGAGCCGGTTGGAGAGGGTCTGTTTCACAAATCTTGCTTCCTGGCAGGAAGGGGAGCTTTTTGGTCCGTTCAGTGCGGACTTTGGGAGTGGGTGAGGGGACCTCTTTTGGTTGATGGGGAGGCTGAGCGCTTGGGGAGGGGGTAGCCTGTTCGTTTTCTTCTTTTTGGCTCCTGTCACGGGATGAGGGGCGGGAAGAGTTTCTTGGGGGCTTTATAGGAGAGGGGGAAGGTTGTTCGAGTTGCTGGGGTGTTGGGATCACAGGGGGCTCATCCTATGTTGTTGTTGCGAGGGAGTCCTTCTCAGTCTCAGTGGGGGTAGGAGGGTTTGCGCGTGTCTTGCGGCTTTTCCTCCTCCTGGCCCTCCTGATCTCTGTTGCGCTCAAGGCCATAGAGACTGTTGTTGTCTCTTCCTCTGCCTCTGACGCGGTCTCCTCCTCAGATTCTGGTAGTTTCCTCTTGTTTGAGGAGGAGGGTGTCTGTGTGTCCATTTTCTCCGTCTCGCTCTTTGGTTGTTCTTGGTCTTGGGTGACTGTCTGCAAGGATGGCTGTTTGTTGATCTTGCCTTTCTTTACGACCGTCACCCAGCCTGTCGGTGCCTCTGGAGGATTTGCGGCCGGCGCGGGAGCAGCGGCTTGATTTGTTGTCACGCTTGTTCCCGCCGCTTTTGTGGGCTTCTTCCCTCCATTCCTCTTTGGACAGTCCTTCGCCATATGCCCTTGTTGTGTGCACAGCCAGCAATAGGGCCTCCTCCCTTCCACTATAAGGGAGAGTGTCCACTCTCCGAACTTGAGTGTGACTGGGATGGCGTAGAATCCAGCCTTGTCCAGGACCATCTGTACTTTGTAGTCCCCGGTCATGATGTTTCTTAATCCGCGGACCGGGGTGACTTCCTCTACGTCTCCATACTGGCTTAGGATAGCCCCCAGTTGTTTGGCTTCCATATAGCAGGGGACGTTTAGAGCAGAAACATTTGCTCTCCTCTTGTTCATATAGATGGGTTGGAGCTTTATGTTCCTGCTCTGATGGCAGGTCCTGGACAGCCTGACTGCGTCTTCGGAGGTGGGGAGCAGAACATCCCACTGTGCGTAACTCCTTCTACAGATGTAGTTGGCGGGAATGTTCTGCTCCAGCAACACGTTCATCATGGTGTCCTTGTTGACGTCCGTCAGACCCCTTGTCTTGGTGTCTGAAGTTATCAGCGAGAGCACTCTTTTCTCCAGAACTTCCACTTGACCCGGGAGGGGTTGGATGTTGTTCCCCTGGGTATACTCCTTGTAAGTGGAGTCGAAGAGTGCTCTGTAGTCTTCGGGCGTCAACTTCCTTTGCTGCTCTTTGGGGCCCCATGCCTATCCTCCATCCTGGTGGGTGTCAGCTGGACTCGGGTTGGGGGGCGTAGCTGGTGTTGTGGGGCTCTCCATTGTTATGGGCATTTTTGGTTTCGGAACTGGGCCGTTACCAGGCAAAGTAGGGCCATTGTGTCTTTGGCGTTGTTTCGTCCTGGCTTGGTTTGCTCTCCGGGCCGCTCCCCTTTCTTATTTTCTTCCTTTGCTGGGTGGCTGTCCCCTTGGGGGATGGAGGTGTCTCCCCTTCTGGTGCCGTGTTCCCAGCTGGAGCCTTGGTGGGTACTGTCAAGGGTGTCTCTCCTTCCAGAAAGCTTTTGTTACCACTGGCCGGAGAGTCACCCCTTTTCCGTATTTGGTCCTCTTGGGAAGTGTTGGGGGGCCAATCACTGTCTTCCCCGCCGAATAGTGAGCAGATGGAGGCTACTACGTCTTCATCCAGCGCCTCGGTTTGGTCCGCGGTGCTGTTTTCCTCCTTTTCTGTTGGGGAGTCGCCCTTTGGGGGAGAGGGGGATGGGTTCCCCGGTCTTCCTCCCTTGGTTCTGCCGTCCTGGGGTGCAGCTGGTTAGCTGGGTTCTGCACTTTCCCCAGCTAGTGACTTAACGGCAGCTTTTTCCGCTGGGTTGCCCTCGTGGGGAGCGGTTGCAGGTGCTTTTTGGGGGGTCGCCGCGGGCTGCGGCCCTACCCTCCCGCTTTCTTCCAAGGTCGCCGCGCGCCGGGGCCCTACCTTATTTCCTGGCGCCGTCTCGCCGGGAGATGCATCAGCTCCGTCACATAGGGAGTCGTTCGCAGTTGAGATGCTGCGCATTTGGGGTGACGTACCCATCCTGCCTGGCATCGTGGCGGTTGCACTGGCAGCTGGCGCGGACCAAATTATAGGGGGGGGAAAGAAAACCCAGGGGAATGGAGGGGGAGGAGGGGGAGGAGCGGACTTTGAAGAAATTAGAGTTTTTGACTTCCCCTCACGGGGATGTCGGGTTAGCAGCTCAGATCCCCCCGCGAGGGGGGAGAGCAGAGAAGAAAGACGCAGTGGGTGCTAGCGGGTCAGAGTGCCGCGTCGCAATTAAGAGAGAGAGGGGATAGGCATCCCTGCCCACAGAGGGGAGCAGAAACGAAGCACCCGCCCTACCCCACGTCACCCTACCCACTAACTTACCCCAACGGAAGCGAGAAAGAGAACCCTGTCTGCTCGATCCACTGGGAGAGCAGCGAAGATAGACAAAGTTTGGGCCTGACAGGTCAGAGTGCTGCTCAGGCAATTAAGTGTGGAGAAATTAGACCATCCCCTGTCTCTAGAGGGAAGAGACCGGAACGAAGAAAAAACGCATGCAAAAAACAACAAAAGCAGGTCTCAACTACCAGCTAGTGGTGTTGGTCCCGAGATTCCAGTCTCCCCAAAAAAAAAGGGGATCGGTTTCCGGGTCCAAGCTCCCACAAATGTGGAGTCGGTCCTTTAGGTCCTGACTCCCCAAAGGAGGGGGTCGGTCCTTGCTAACAAAGGTTAGTAAGAAAAAACACCTTAACCTAGCCCGAAAGCCCGGTGGTGGGTCAAGTTTAGTAACTGAGAGAACAGATACTACACTTTGATCAAAAGGCCAAATCCTGGCCTTTAATTGTATTTATTCATAGTTCCATCGCAATTTAAAAGCGTTAGCTAATTGTTTAATATAAAGTAATGCGTTTTATTTTTGCATTGGAAGTTAAGTTTTATATGATCACATTTTTTCTAAAATCCGATTGCTGCATCGGAAAGGCCAGTTAAAAATACATAATATACTTTGTTATTTTCTTTAATTTAATTCCTTTTTTAAGAATTTATTAGACAAAATTTAACTTTTATTTTACCGTGCCAATAAATATGATCATCACTGTATATACATGTATATATACATGTATATATATATATATATATATATATATATATATATATATATATATATATATATATATATATATATATATATATATATATATATATATATATATATATATATATATATATATATATATATATATATATATATATATATATATAGCTTAGTGCGTTAGGAGAAAAGAGTGAGCTACAAATCTATAGGAGGAGACTTATCTGGACAATATAAAGCTCAACAAGTATCCTTGGAGCTTCTATAGGAGAACAATAGAAATGGGAAATGAAGTAAGAAAAACTATATATTGGTAAATATAGATTGGTTCAATTATTAAATAAGTGAATAGAAACAATTAGTTTGGGGATAGAAGGGACCATTTTTGCATTAGCATAAAGAGTCCCTTCTATCCCCCAACTAATTGTTTGTATTCACTTATTGAATAAATGAACCAATCTATATTTACCAAAATATAGTTTTTGTTACTTCATTTCCCATTGCTATAGTTCTCCTTTTTTTTATTCAATTTTCACCCCAAACAAGGCACAGGGCCACTTTGAAGCAGGGGGCTACTATCAGGGACTTAATTAGCAGGGTCATTATGAAGGGAGATTAGTAGAAAGATGTTTGTTCACTTTACACTTGCACTTCTGCATATCAGTACAGTTGGGAAAGCAGAATCCCGGAAGGGAGTTCCAAAGACCTGCAGTTCTGAGGAAGAAACTATTGGAGTACAAGGCTTTCTTGCACCTAGGGATCTCTACTGTAAAGGGATGAGACTTAGTAACTTGTCGGGGGTAGTTACGTCGAGGAGGTACAAGTGTTTGCAGTTCGTCAGAGCATTCACCATAAAAGTATTTGTAGAACAGGCAGAGGGATGCAACATCTCGTCGATGGGACAGAGGCTGAAGCCTAGATGACAGTTACGGACCTATCAGGTTGGCGACTCTCTTTTGAACCCTGTCCAGGAGCGAGAGACAAGCAGCAGATGCACCAGCCCAGATGTGACAACAGTACTCCATACATGGGGGAATGGTGGCCTTATAGAGGTACAGGATACTGTCAGGCGTAAGTAGTTTTCTAGCACGGTAGAGGGAGCCAACCTTCTTTGCAGCAGCCTTGGCAATGTATCTATTCCAGTTCATATTCCCTGTAAACGTTAGGCCGAGGAGTTTAAAAGAAGTATTTTCAGGCAATGTGTTCTTATATATATATATATATATATATATATATATATATATATATATAACTTGTTTTATTTTGTGTATTGATATCATATTAATGCACTATTTAAAAAAAAAAGAAAATACAACTGTGTTATATATGAGCCGTAGTATTGCATTCATCTGCAAGACATCCAGCTAATTTTTATATTATTTTAAACATTAATCTTTATTAATTCCCTATCAGTTATTTCGGTTTCCTTATGCGATGGTCATCTTTAGTTTACTATTACGTGTAATTATATTCATGCAGATATTCTACATTATTTATATTTGATTAAAAGCTTATAGTAAACACACACCTCTTTCTATATATGTTTATGTATGCGTATATATAATTGTTTTAAAAGTTTTCCTACAAAACTCCTCTGTCAGTTTCTTATCAATTGCCATGAACCTTAATATACAGACTATTCCAACACATGAGAATATTTATATTTGTTTTTTATCCGGGGAAATTCAGTGCAAAATTGGGAAAATTAAAGAAGCAGAATTTGCCCGGTAAAGGTCGAATCGATGGCATTACGAATATGCGTGCATAACGTAAAAGCTATTGGTCCTGTTTTAAGGTGTAGCCATACAGAAAACATGTCTTCATAGTTCAATTATTACGCCAAGCAAAAGATAGATCGTAAGCAAAACGTTTTGGTTTCGATTCTCGATAATGGCGCACGAGTTGTTCTTTTTAAATTTTTAAAATCATTACTAAGTGTTGGGTCCAGTATAACCTATACTTTCTTGTGCATTCATATTGATATTAAAAAAAGCTTCTTTTTTTTTCTATTTACTAAAAAATAAAATACAATTCTGTTATATATGTCGTAGAATTGCATTCACCTGGAAAGATTAAGCATATTTGCATATTCTTTTTTACATTCATTTTTATTAATTCTCTATGAGTTGTTTTGTCGGTTTTCGGTTTGCCTATGGGATGATCACTTTAGTTTACTATTCCCTGCAGATATTCTTCATGATTTATACTTGCGTAATATTTGCATACAGATGGTTCTAGTAAACCTTACCATTTTTCATATATATTTATGCATGCGTATACATATTTATTTCAATTATTTTGCCCATCAGTACAATATAATATGATAATAATACGAAATCTGTATAAATCAAAATATCATATTTAAGCGTATTTTACGACCGGGCAGTGCCGAATGGCATGCTAGTATTAGATAAATAGAGATTACATATTTATTAAATAGATGCTGAAATGGCTGAAATTAGCAAATCACTCGAGCGTTATTAACAATGTCCAAATAAAATACATAATCCTTCTATCTGAAGTAAGTCTAGTCTAATTTGTCCATCACTGTAATAGCGACAATTTCTCTAGCCTAAACTTGCACAATTCGAAGTCTTAAGGCATTTACTTTATATACAAGTATTTTATCAATATATTTATATTGATTTTTATATATACATACGCACACATATATATATATATATATATGTGTGTGTAAACATATATATATGTGTGTGTGTGTGTGTTTACGTACTAATGTATATCAATTGTATTTATTGGCATTAAATATTTATTAAACAAACATTGTTCACAGAAATCGACAAATCAATAGCGTTTTGTATTAACTTTGCACCGATCTTACGATTTTTTCTAAGATAAAAAAAACATGCAAGTACCTTAAAAAATTAAGGCCTGTGTTTATATATTGATTTGTGGGTCTATGCAATCAGAACAAAATATTTTTTTTTATAAATAATAGTATATTTATTTCATGCGTTTATATATCTCAATCTATATGTTCGTTAGTTTTGTAATTACAGATCAAATATGGACACCCCCATATATATATATATATATATATATAGTAATTTATAAAATATATATGGCGATTTTATAAATTACTAACTAGCTCTACCTACGTATTGAGCACTTTTGAAGTAAATACTTAAAGCTTACGCATAAATCTATACTTTCGTATAGTAAATTTATGTGAATAAATTAAATAGTTATATATATATATATAGAGAGAGAGAGCGAGAGAGAGAGAAGTATATATATATATATATATATATATATATATATATATAAATATATATGAAAGCCAAGTGGGTTAATCTTGAAAATAAGATGGAATATTGTCCTTCACTTCGATATGAGATCTAATGAAAAACGAAGCTGACAAAAAAAGTATAATTCATCTTACCATTTATTTATTTCAGCATTTTAAAATGTCCAATTTATGACAGCACATGTTTCGTAGTGAAAAAACATATATAATTATTATATCAGTTAGTGAACATTTTCAGTTGTCAGAAAAATAAGAACTAATCAACTTCCAAATAAAATAAAAATTGGGCATCATTACTTTCATCCCAAAATCTCCGAAGAGTGGTATATATATATATATATATATATATATATATATATATATATATATATATACTTTTCTCTTATTTGATAGAGAAAACAGTAGTTATACAGGGCTAAAGAACTATGACGGCCCTCAACATCCGAAGGTAAGGTCAAGGTTTGTGAAACATTCTTGGGAAGTCCCCGGAAGTCTGCAAGAGGAGCAAATGGGGAAACCCAGATACCTCGAACAACAGTTTGGCTCGTTCAGGCTTTAATGGAAGATGACAAGCGAAAACGTGAAAATTTCTGTATTGATATCTATATATATATATTAAAGTGAAAGTGTCTGTGTGTGTGTGTCTATGGGTCTGTGTGTCTGTGTACATTTCCCTACGCAGTAACTCTGTCTATTTTTAGTATACAGACTCGAAATTTGATATACAGGTTACTGAGATTTGGGAAAATTGAGATGATCCGGTTTTGGCCAGAAATTTAGCGATTAAGGGGTCAAAGTTCAACGATTTGACCTTTGAGAACTCTACCAAACTTTTCCGACAATTTTGGGTCTACGCACTTGAAATTTTAGATATAGGTTCCTTAGACATGGATCTAACTTAATAACTTATATGAGCCCAAAACAATAAATTTTAAGGGGTCATAATTAGGGGCAAAGTTTTAAAAAATTGACCTCTACGCCTTGTCCAAATTACTCAGACAATTTCTGGTCTAAATATTTGAAATTTTACATAAAGTGTATTCAGAGATAGGGCAAGCTTTTTCATCAGTTTGGGTCGAAAATTTTTAGTTGCCAATATATAAATGTATGTATGTATGTTTGCATGTCTTCTTTAAACTCTGAATAGAGGCGACGGATTTTATCAAGATCAGTATCGTTTTAAAGTTCGACCTTTCATACGAGAAATATCGAAAAGTTGGCTAAAAACATTAATATCTTCCCCTTCAACTAGGCACTTTTCTACAGGGGGTCACTTTTTTCGCCGATATTTTTAAAAGTTATCCTCTCCTTTAGATTGTCTAGCCTTAATTTTAAAAAATGTCGCTTCGAGTTTGGCGGTGGTCGTAACAGCTTAAACGTTAGGTTTCACCACGTTCTTTTTCTCCTTTGCGGTACGGGTTCGAGCCTTACTTCCTACTACCACTTTTTTTTTTGCTCAAGATACACATCCAAACACCCGGGCAACGCCGGGCGCCCCTGCTAGTGCTAGAGAAACTTGAAAAAGACGACTTCGACGAGCGTCTTATTTTTAGTGATTAGTCCATGTTTCATAGGAATGGCAAAGTCAATAAGCGCAATGCTCTATTTTGGGGCGAATAAAATCCCTTTATCACAGTAAACACGACAGGTACTCCCCAATAGTGAATGCGTTCTGCGCCCCCCCCGCAAAAAAAAAACAAATTCGTTGACAGTTTTTCTTTGAAGGAAATCTGAACGGGAAATGCTTCAGTACTGGCTATTTGATCAGCTCATTTAAAATGAACATGTAAGCTTCATCTTTCAGCAGGACGAGGCTATACGACACTGGAAGCTTATTGTACGGACCTACCTCAATGAGAATCTAACAGAGAGATTGATCGGACGTGGTGAGGAAACAATTTGCTGCTGAAATGGCCACGGTCATCACCTGACTTGACACCGTGTAATTTTTACTTCTGGGCATATGTGAAAGGACTCGTGTAGGTCCCCCTCTTCCTGCTACCGTTGAAGAACTTAAGAAGAAAATCACTGCCACGCTGGAGAATGTAACTAATGACATGCGGTAGCGTTTTTGTCACGAGTTTGACTGGACGTGTGCAGAGTCACAGGCGGCGCTCATATTGAACATTTGTGAAAATTATGAAATCGGTCAGAGAATCTACAAATCTTTGTTTTTCTGTTTTCTTTGAAATGTTAACTAATAAAACTTACGATGTTCAACATCACGTGTTACTGTTTCATTAAGATACACTGGGTAGTTTTCGAGATATGTGCGTTTAACATGAGGTTGGATTTTGGGGGGTACACCCTGTATTTATATTCTTTTCAATATTGATCTGATTACTATATATATGAGTTTCAATATGATAATCAAAAGAGAATTGTCTCTATAATAATAAATACCTTATCTGCATGAATTAAAACATCATATTTATAAGTATCTTTACATCCGGGCAACGCTCTGCGGTCTCTAATACACATTAAATACTGGCATGCTCGATTATTCGTTGCTATCTGATTACAGCATACGCAACCATCTCGCATACCAGTAATGACTAGAATTTAAATCTAATAAATTTGGAAACAATCGATGTGTCATTAATTATATAATGTCTTATTCTGGGGGGTTCATTTTCATACACTAGTTGCTCTAACAATAGTTGATAGGGGCCATTTACAATTGTAGTCCATATATAATTTGATGACAAATTATTTAAGTCGAGTGATAAAGTAAACATTAGACTTACTTTCTGCAACGTCTAAACCTACTACTTTCTGACGTTTTGGAATTTTTGATAGTTATTCGTATTATTTATATTCATCCGCAAGGAGCCGTGGCGCAGTGGTTACAGTACTTGGAAAAATAAATTGCAGAAAGTGATATTCTCCTGAGGGTTGAACGTTCAATCCTCACTGTGGGCAACCGAAAAATACAATTGCGAATTACTTAGGACCTCTATCCAGTCATGGCTGACGGAACAAGATTACTCTACACCTGTGAAGTAATTGCAGGTTTCCGCTCGACATTCCGTCCCAATTCCCGAGTTCCGCAGAAACATTCCCGAGTTCAAGAAGATACACTTAAAGAAGGCTGGGGGTTACATCGACCGAAACGTTGTTTTCTTATGTTATATTTTCGTCCTCACATTCCATGAACGATGTTTCTGATAAATAGGAAAAATGCTGTTTGCTGGATCAGAATGTACCCATCTTACACTTATCGTTGAGTAGTTTTTACGTTGATGCAGTATTTTAGTTCCTTATATTCAGTGGCTTCATATTTCGTCTGTAGCATTTCATATGAATTATATATTTATCTTTTATTAAAGAAAGTAGCTTAACGGGGCTCACAGAACGGGTAAATGGCATGCAAAATCCACACTCAACAAATGAACTGTTTAAACAGTTACAATTCCCACTCGACGAACGTCGTATTTCTCTGGTACAAATACACTTTTTTAACAGTAAGTAGGTTTTCATCGATGACGAAAACACAAGAAAATTGTTGCCACTACCGAACCGGATCTAAAAGAAAATTAAACAACAGATGTTATTCAGAAGGTTCAGTCTGTTACAAGACTTGGTAGTATTTTTGATATATTCCTTTTTTTAGTTCATGATGAATTAATGTATACGTAATCTTAAGTAATTAGAAAAAAAGTGATTTAACAGACCCAACAAAATTGCATACTTACTTATAAGGCCAGGGTTAGGCTGAATAACCATTGAATCAGGTACACTTCCCAAATGAACACACCTGATATTTCTTTGCACTCATCAATTAAAGTAATCACAAGATTCAATGTTTTCAATGTGATATAGTCGAAAGATTTATAGACGTAGACACATTTATCATATAATCAATAGGAATCAATACCAATGCAAACACACACACGCACACACACACACACATATATATATATATATATATATATATATATATATATATATATATATATATATATATATACGATCAGATTTTTTACAGAAAAATAAAAACCTGAAGGCTGCCAAATACACAAGGATTGCAAAAATTACTCTCTTTATTTTTCGAGGATGACAATGGCCGCATTATGAATTATGCCTACTTCATTAGTAGTTGTTATTTTCTGATTTTTTTTTTTTAGATAAAGATCGGTTATTTTTATCATTTGAATTATTCAGACAACATGCACCGGAAGACGGCCGGAAGAACACCCCAAATGAGATGTTCTTCCAGCCCTCTTCCGGTGCATGTTGATGCGCTCGGTGATCGATTTGGATGGTATTGGCGCTATATTTTGAACGGAACTATTTATTTAATCCACAGGGGAAGCATCGGCTCGTTTCATTAGGTATGGGAGGGTAAAATCGAAAATACTTCTTATCTGTATTATTTAGTATAACCCGAAGTGAATTTTGTGCGCATTCCAGAGTTCGATAGGATAATTCTCGGACGGCCGGCAGTTAAACCGGCCGAAACGATTAGCAAATAACACTAAGGATGAGGCCAGTAGTCTTAATAATTCAAATGATACACATTTGAGTTATAGTGAAGCAAACGTAGCGCAATCGACAACAGCATTCTACTGGCTAGATATTCATTTAAGCGTGTGAAGAGACATCTTATAGAACCGGAATTCTGGTATCATCAGATTTTGTGCCATTCAACTCATTCTTTGCAAGAGACTAGAATTTCTACCAAGATTTGAGAGTGTAATGTAAATTCTAACTTTGCAAACGCTAAGCAACCCTCAATATAGATAATATAAAGCTATAAACGGAATGTTTATTATTATTATTAGTAGTAGTAGTAGTAGTATTAGTAGTAGTAGTAGTAGTAGGATAAGTAGTATAGTAGTAGTAGTAGTAGTAATAATAATAATAATAATAATAATAATAATAATAACAATAAAAACAACAACAACGTCGGATGCACCTAATCGCATATAGACGTAAAAGGACAACAATCTCTTCGCATAAGACAAAATAAACTTTATAAACAAAGTAAAATCAATACGTAACCGTAAGTAATTAACAAAAAAAAAAATAACTTCCCATGCCCAATAAAACTTGCATATGGCATTCTAAGTCGAAAGTATTGCCAAAAAAAAACATAGAATAACGTACACTACCCACACCTGGTATTTCTTTGCACTCACTTATTAAAGTAATTACGACATTCAATGCTTTCAATGTGATATAGTTATTAGATTTACAGACGTAGACACACTTATCATAAAATCGATAAGAATCAATAACAATGTAAACATATATAGCGGCCATATTATCTACAGAAAATAAAACCTAAATGAACCCCAAATACACAAGGATTGAGAAAAATCACTCTGTTTTTTTACAGCACCCAGTGTGTTTATGTGTAGTTTCAATGCATTAACAACAAAACAAAGCAAACAAAAAAACTGACATTTAGAGGTTACGCGAAAAGTTAGGGGAAAAGTAAAAACAGTTTGCTTTTATTAAGAAGTTGGGATAATAGGCGCAATCTGGTTAAAGAAGGGATGAATTCTGTAATCAGGCGAAAAGGAGTCACCACCAATCAAGGCCCGAAGGCCCACAAAGTAAAAAGAATTCAAAGAAGTAACGAATATGAAGGGCATCGATACCTTATCAAACAATAGAAGTTAATTCAATATGAGAAGAATAAATTACTATTAATAGATAAGGTAATTCTTTTTATATATATATATATACATATATATATATATATGTGTGTGTGTGTGTGTGTGTGAGCAAACAGTTAATAAAATATGTAAAAAAACACTTTGAAATGAGTTAAAAACATATTTAATCTGAAAAGGAAACACTAGATAAATTGATAGTCCTTAATCCGCGGAGTTTCGAATAAATACTCTCCTTCTCATCAGAGGGTAGGAATTAGCAAAATTCGGGATCGGATTTTGCATGCAGAAGTATTTGATGAAACAACAACTAAGTCAAAGATCTTACTTGAAAACAAAATAAGTTAAGCAGAGGGAATATGGTAAAGAAAAAGGTGATTACACAGTAATGGATAGTCTGGTGGAAGATAAAAAAATCCAGTGACGGTAAAATCCAAATGTAAAACTTCAAGAAAGTTAAAACAATTTCCATTTGTACAAGCAAAATTCAAAGACATCCCGTAATTAGAAGAAGATGATCCATAATAAGCCAAAGGCAGAAATCCATGGAATAATTCACAAACATGTGTACAAGGAAAAAAAAATAATATTAATAAAAGAAAAATAAGATGTGCTTTTCACTCTACTTCCGAGACATAACTATAAATAAAAAAGATCTAGGAAGAAAAAGGAGAGAGAGAAAAAAAATGACAAAGTTAAATATAAAATAAAGGGAAACAAAAGTCAAAACGACCCAGACAGGAAATGTTAAAGGCGCGAAAATATATATCGGGCAAATGTCAGCAAGAGTTATTAAACGACACTAAAAGGAAAAAAAATGTTTTCCCTACATATATATATATATATATATATATATATATATATATATATATAGATATAGATATAGATATATATATATATATATATATATATATAGATATAGATATATATATATATACAATTTCCTTATATATATATATATATATATATATATATATATATATTATATATATATATATATATAAGGAAATTTATGTGTGTGTGTGTGTGGTTTGGTTGTTTTTATTTTACGGCATATCAAACCTTTTCAGGTTATTTAATGCCGAATCCAAAGATTTTTAAGAAAGTTCTTTTAATAGAGTATACTGGTTGTTTTCAAGTCGGTTTCTATTTAACCCATAGTTGGGCTCTAACAGGTATTACCACTCCGGGTCAGAGTGGATATGAGAGCAATGGAAATTAAAGGGTGGCTCCACACTCCCCAAAGCCCGCAAGCTGGCGCCTAACCACTGGATATAGTTTAAGATCATATCCAGGACCCTGTGTGTGTGAGTACGTTCCCTATTTACGCGAACTCGACTGAGTCGACTTTTTGAAAAGTTCACAGTAAGGTACTTAATCTGCCTGGCAGTGTTTTTCAATACGTATCAATAGCCGATAATCGAAAGAATCCGATGAAATGAAGGAATAGTTGATTTGGACCAAAATTAAAATATTTCACTGCCTAGCACTACAAGTGCATTTGAGAAATTTAACGAATACACAATCCAAAAGGCCTGGCTTATGAACACAACATTTTTTTTTTACATGGAGTTCACCACTTATCAAGGCCCAATAGCCACTCAGGGATAAGGGTTATTGTGTGTACAATAATCAAAGGGATAGTGTAGCAATAGTATTGGAGAATTGGTAAGGTGTCATTACTTAGGGAGGCGGTTCATCAGGAATTTGTTTGTGTTGGACTTGAAGACATCCAGGTTAAGTCGGAAGGGAAACAGGCAAGCGGAACAGAGTTCCACGGGCGTGCAGTTCTAAGAAAGAAGCTTTGTTCATGGTATCTACGTTTTGATTTAGGCACAGATAGGGAGTGGGGAAAATAATTGACGGTGGTTTCAGCTAGTCGGGTGTTTTTTTTAGAAAGATTGGCGAGGGGGGACCAGAGAATCGAGCTCAGACGAGCACCTGCCATGGAAATAACGATAGAACAATGACAGGCTCGCTACGTCTCTTCTGTGGGAAAAAGGTTGCAAGGTAGAGAAAAGGGCATCCCCCACTAAGCCACCAAGTCTATTTTGTACTCCGTCAAGGCAGGATAGGCTGGTTCTTGCAGCCCCCGCCCAGATGTGGCAGCAGTACTCCATCTTTGGACGTACTTGGCTCTTATATAGCTAGAGAATTGCATCATTAGTGAGATATCTTCTGGAGCGGTAGAAGGATCCCACCATCTTTCCAGCGGCCTTGGCCACAGACTTGATGTATGTGTTCCATTTAAGATCAGGTGTAAAGGCCAAACCCAGGAGCTTATCAAATCCTGGGGCCTCCCTTAGACGAGAACCATCCATTTCAATTGATGCCAGATGGGGATCAGAGCGTTGATGATGTAGAGATAGGAGCTTGGTCTTAGATGCACTTAAGGTAACCAGCCACCTCTTTCCCCACGGTACCACGCGCTCAAGATCAGAGGAGAGAGAATCAGAGAGAACATCATCATTTACGGCCTTTGATGTGTTGCCATAGATGGTCGTGTCATCAGCATAGATGTCAACGAAAGATTTTAGTATGTGTTTTGGGAGATCATTGATGTAGATCAGGAAGAGAGTTGGGCCCAGTATGAACCCCTGAGGGACTCCAGCATCAATACCGTGCGCCTCTGATTTCTGCCCATCAACAACTACTCTTATGAGCCTATCTGAGAGAAATGACGTAATGATAGAGAAAACATTTCCAGTTATACCGTAGCTGGAAATCTTGTGTAGTAGGCCTTTATGCCAAACCTTATCGAAGGCCTTTGATATGTCGAGAGCAATTACCTTAGAAATTAAGCCTTTGTCGAGAGATTCGCTAATCCTATGAGATATAACCGTTAGCATATCTGCTGTAGATCTAGCAGAGCGGAAACCATATTTCGTGTCGCTAAGAAGGTTATTTCTGCTGAGGTGGTTGACTACTTCTCTATTTATTGTGGATTCCTGCAACTTACTCATGACACACAGGAAACTTATTGGTCTGTACTGAGAGGGAGATGACTTATCACTTTAATTCTTAAATACCGGGCATACTGATGAGGTTTTCCAGGGTGTTGGAAAGCACTTCTCCTTAAGGCAACGCTTAAATAGTTTGTAAGTATGGGGGCAAGTTCTGGTTGTAATTTTTTTAACACTATAATTGGAATAACGCCAGGACCAGTTGCTTAGGTTCTTTGATATGACAGGCGCACGATCGAAACGAATCTTTATGTTGAAAGCACGATTTCGCCATGATTCTTTACTGCTTTCATTTTAAACTTAAATACAAGCTATTATCACCGCACAACGGTCATTTGATATATAAGGAACACGTTGAAAATCAATGTTTCTGTTTAGAGCATAATTGAAGTATGATAATTGAATCTTGTATTGGAAAGGTTAATGCAAGCCGTTTTATATAAGAAATATTTTTCTCAAATCAATTGTTGATGCCCTACACTGTAAACTACACCGTATTGTGAACTAAGTCACTGCGAGAACACATGTCGCCTCCTAGGTACACTTTGATGAATCAGCAACTAGAGCAGACAATACATAGAGTTGATTAAAATAGATGATTTCACCAATTTCAATGACAAAAACATATGGGAGTGTGAAATATTCGCTGATCGTCATTCAACCCAGGATAACGTAGGGTCTCCTTGCTATTATATAACTAGTAGAAATGGACAGAAATCTAGAGTGATAAGTTGTAAGACCTTACATCTAATGACAAAGATAGGTTAAAAAACTCCCAAAATTCATACTATAAGTGTTCGCAAGGTTGTATGGCATAACGGATAACGTACCAGGTAAAACTTAGTAGTCAAAGACACGTTTCTGGAGATTGAAGGGTTAATCATCAGTGCAATACTACTGCGAATTAATTCTTTCTACCCAGTCATGGGGTGAAAGGAACGAGTGCATGCTAACCTCTTAGATTAAAAGAAACGATTTTTATTCGACATTCTGTACAGTCCTGTGTTTACGAGCAAGATTCCTGAGTTCGACAAAAAAAAACTGAGAAGATCGAAGGTTACATCAACCGAAAGGTTAAGAATAGTGCTCTAAATAAAAACACGAGTTCAACTATCTCAAATACTGCAAACTCATTTTTCTTACCTTAACACCGAAAAAAAATTATTAATAATCGTTTGGTCACCTTTATTTATTCAATTTAAAGCACCTGGTCATCAATTCATGTAACCATGAGGCTCAACGTTTTTTAATGTGATGGTGACGAAAGCTACACTAACGTAGACATGGTTGTCAAAAAAATCGATGAGACTAATAATGTCAACATACATAGAGAACACAAATTCTACAAACAATAAAATCTAGAAAATAAATTCGGCGCCACAGAATGGGTAACAAAGGAAAATAAAACATGTTGGTATGAGATGTTAATGTATCTCTGCAGACTAAGTCATAAACTAAGTATAAAAATGTGATGTAATTATCCATGACGGCTAAGAGTGATTAGAAAATGGTAAACAACATACGAATGCCATGCAAAACAGGAAATGACGAAACTTGCAATAATACCTCCATTTTCCTCGTCTAATACAATACCCAGTGTGTTTATGTGCACTTTGCATGAATAAAAAATATAAAAAATAAAAACATCACATCTTACCGGTTTTGCGGAAAATGAGGGAACAGTACAATAGTTTGCTTTTATAAAAAAAAAAAAGCTATGATATTATGCGCATGCGGGTTAAACAAAAGATGAATTATGTGATCGGGTGAATAGGTCTTTTTACAAAGCAATCGTCCCTTATCAAGGCCCGGGGACCACTAAAGGATAAGGGTTAATGGGTATACGAGAGGTAATATGACAACATCCTATTAATCGTTAATAGTATAAATTTGGTAAACTGGATTACTTATGGGGACGGTTGATCAAAATGTGTTCTCGTTGGACTTAGAGACGGCCACATTGTAGTCAGCTGGAAAACAGGGAAACGGAAGAGATTAACACAGGCGTGCAGTTCTAAGAACGAAGTCTTATTAATGGAATCTTCGTTTAGGCTTAGACACAGATAAAGATTGGAAGACATTATTGGATAGTGGTTTCAACTAGACGAGTGTTTTTCGTGAAAGTTTAGCAAAGAGAGACCATAATCTGGAACTCAGACAAGCACTTGCCATGAAAATAACTATAACGAAGGGATGTGCTCGCAACATCTCTTCTGTGGGAAAGAGGTTGCAGGGAAGAGAAAAGGGCATCCCCTACTAGGATATGAAGTCTAGTTTGAGCACCGTTGAGAGAACCGGTGTGTCAACGTGGTTGTGCCTGTACCTCTACAAGGCTACCATTCCTCCATGTTTTGAGTATTATTGCCACATTTGGGCTGGTGCATCTGCTACTAGTCTCTTACCTTAGACAGGGTATAAAAGAGAACGGAAATAAGTGCCGCACTGTCAGTTAGGTTTTAATCTCTGTCTCATCGACGAAATGTGGCATCTCTCTGACAGTTTTACAAGTATTTTAATGGTGGATGCTTCGACGAGCTACAAACCCTTGTACACCCTCGGCGTATATACTTCTGACAAACCCGGTCAGTAGCAAAATCCCACCCCTACACAATAGAAATCCGTAGATTTATGAAACTATACTACTCTAATACTTTCTTCCCTAGGAATGCTAGACTTTAGAACTCCTTTCCCTCTACCTGCTTCCCTGACTATACTGACATGCAGAAGTTTAAATGTAATGTAAACAGACATCTTGCTGCTCAACTCCCTACATAAAATCCCTGCAAATTATGTCCCAGATAGTAGCTCCTACATCAAAGTTGCACTGTACCTTGAGGGGTGCAACAAAGAAACAACTAAATACAACCATACCAGCTTTTCTACGGGTAGAGTTACAAAAGTAAAACCGCCTAATCTTTCAACTAAAAAGTTGAAGAACTACGACAACGGTAGCGATGGTTTGTTCGTGATAATTATTTTTTTCAACATAGTCGCCCACCATTCTCAACGCACTTTTGCCAGAAACGAACGATAACCGTGATTGGACTTCCGGGGTGCACTGTGTCATCCTAGTGTCGCTCTAAAAGTAAAGAACGACATTTTTCTTTTTCTCTACAAAAAGTTACACAGCTACGAAAACGGGAGTAATGCCATTAAAGCGGGCGACATTTTATGATCGGAATTTTATTTCTACATCATACGAGAGTCGTGCAATAAGTAATGCCCCTGGCCCACTTCCCATAGCAGTAGAGCAACGAAACGTGGCAGTTATTAGTCTTTCTGCACATAGGAACTACTCAGAGTTATCCATTTCTCCCATCATTTGATGCAGCTCTGGAGACCGTTTTTGTAGAACACCCCAGGTTGGACGTCCAACCACGACGTGACTTCAGAAATCAAGGCTGCATCATCTGGGAAACGCTTTCCTTTCAAAAACAACTTCATGGCTGGGAAGAGGTGAAAGTCAGAGGGTGCAAAGTCAGGAGAGTAGGGAGAATGGGGATGGATTTCATAACCACACGCCCGTGCTTCTGATCTGGCGACATGCGAGTTGTGGACCGGAGCTTTGCCCTGCATGAGGCGGGTACCTTTGCTGATCTTGCTCCGCCGCTTGATTTTGATAGCTTTCCTTAATTTCCTCAAAAGTGAAGCATAGTAGGCTCCTGTAATTGTGGTACCCTTTGCCAGGAAATCTGTCATCACTACTCCGTCCTGCTCCCAGAAGACTGTGAGCATGACCTTGCCAGCGGATGACTGCACCCTTGCCTTCTTTGGAGGGGGTGAGTCCAAGTGCTATCACTGCATTGACTGGGCTTTGGTCTCTGGATCATGGTGATTGACCCAGGTTTCATCCTGTGTAATCAGTCTTTTGAAAAACTTTGACTCATCTTCTTGGCACATCTCCAAATTCATCCTCGAGCACTCGACGCGTTCTCGTTTCTGGAATGGTGTAAGCAACCTGGGAATATATCTGGCAGACACCTTATGCATATGCATATAGTCATGAATGATAGTTCCCACAGACCATGTACTAATCTTGACATCTTGGGCTATTTGGCGAATAGTAATGCGCCGATCTTCCAAAATGGCAGCCTCAACTTGACGGACAGATGCCTCATCAATGGTAGAGAGGATGGCGACCAAGTCTGGGAGCTGTTTTCACAGACTTCCGGCCATGTTTGAATTCACGATGCCAATGTTTTACAAGGTCATATGATGGGACATTATCACCATAACTTTCTTTCATTTCATCAAAAGTCTCCGGTGGTGTGCGTCCTTTCAAATACAAAAACCGGATCACTGCTCGCATTCAACAGGCTCCATTTCACACCTGACTCAGTTCAAATAAGTGTAAAACAGAAACAACAATGTAATTTGCCACATAACCTGTAGAGATATAAATCATTGCACCTTCAAAATTTAAGCTAGATAAGACAACTGGAAGTGGGTCAGGAGCATTACTTATTGCACGCTCCTCGAAATGATCATTTTCAGTTCACTTTTGTAAGGAATGCAATTGCCGCACTTCTCCTGTTGGCGCCCGTCCATTACAAAGTTTGCCTTCTTAAAATCTTTCACTGTCAAGATCCGTAAGGGAAAGATAGCAATTGAATACCATGAATGCCGAGGTTCAGTCAGCATAACAATGCAATTTGCAATCCTTCTTGATCCATTCGAACGGAATTAAACATTAGAATACATTACTTATAGAACGTCAATCGTATACTTTCTATTTTTTTCGGGTTGATTTTTATACATTTTAGGGATGAATAAGAGTGTAAGCTCACAGAACAATTGTACAATCGTTGGAGTTTGAATCCATGTCAGAAAGAAATGGACTTTAAATCAAGATGGAATGCATTGTTTAAAATACCAGCCATACGTGTTTTTTGTTTTTGTCAACTGAAAAAATTGAGTTAGATTTCTTTCCTATTTTTATCCTTTGCGACTGTCTCAGACAACGGGTTGGGTCCAAGTGTTAAAATGTAAGGACATTGTTGAAGGAGATTAAGTCCCACATTACATTTCTCTGTAGCTAAGATAATAGATACACTGCTATATCTGAGACCATAACTATTATATTACGTATTCAGGCCGAAAATATGCATCTACCCCTATATCTAAATCTGAATACGAAATCCTACCATTACTTCTATTACAAATATCGATCGTGTACATTCTGTCAGAAGACGACATTGTATTATATGGATATCGGCAGCTGAAACTGTACTACAGGGTGTCCCGCTTAAAAGTAGCCCGATTCATTTTACCTTTCTCTAATTATTTCTTTTCCAGCTAAAGCGAACCACTTAAAAGTAGCCCGATCTTTCTAATCTTTCTCTTATTACCAACTGACACCACAAGACAAAATGCAATTATTTTTCCAAGAAGATGGCGCTACATGCCACACATTTCACAGACCACTAACACGAGTTCATGAAATGTTTATGAAAGGGAGGACAATAAGCAAAGGAGTATGGCCACCACGTTCCCCACACTTGTCATCATGTGTTGTTTTAATTTTTTTTAATCTTTGAGGGACTTTAAAACAAAAAGTGTACGCAAATAATTCTAACAATCTAGACCAGCTAAAGAAGAATATTACAACGCTATCAGAAGAATCACCAGAGAAGATCTACAGGCAGTATCTGCAAACGTTGTTCAACGTGCACATAAATGCATAAATGTCAACGGAGAGCACTTCCAGCCTCTTGTATAAGACTACAGATAATTTAAACAATAAAAGAGTGTTCCTCGTCTCTACCATATTTTCTGGCCTCCTTTTAATGAACTTCTGTGAATTATTGATTTGAAATTCTCAATCTAGCTTGCTGTATTGTTGTAGAATAATGTACTAAATTCAATGCTTAAATCAGAAGGCAGTATATTGTCTGTTTTGATGATAAAAAAGTTGCTTCGTATTAAATCACCTTATTGGGGATACTTAGCAACTGTTCTTCGGTTATGATATCACCCTCTTAGTGATAAATTTCATTTGTTTTGTAGAGAGAAGTGCAGGATATGTTCTATTGAAATGAGACGATCCAGACAGGAATTAATTTCTTTTTTGGCAATCGAAAATTTTAGCATATTATTATCTATAATATAAAATTTACCTGTCTGATTAAATACATGTATATATGTGTGTATGTCTGTGTGTCTGTCTAAAACTTTCGACGGACGACGGATTTTCACGAGATCGGTATCGTTTAGAAGCTCGACCCTTCGGGTGATAATTATCTAAAATTTTGTTAAAACATTAATTCCTTCACCGTCATAGGGGCACTTTTCTACAGGAAAGAGTCGCTTTTTTTCACCGATATTTTCTAAAGTCATCCGTTCTTTCCGATTTGCTATCCTTAATTGAAACCTACGTCACTTCCGGTTTGCCGATGGACGCAACAGCAAAGACGTCAAGTTTTTTTTGTCACGTTTTTTTCCTGCTTCGCGCTTCGGGTTCGAGCCTGCTTGCCTACTACCACCTTTTTAGGCTCAAGCCCCCCCCCAAAAAAAAAACCCGGGCGACGCCGGACACCCAAGCTAGTTATTCATATCATATACTAGAAAGATATGCGATCGGCAGGAGTATATTTTTGCAAATTGATATTTTTAGAGAAATTCAACTTTTTTTTTTATTTGGCTGCGCTATCTGTGTTAAAACGTTGTCAATTTCCTGATTGTATTACAGTAAAATAAAACGAAAATATAATCAGTTTGAATTAAAAAAAATAAATTAAATTAAAAAATATGACGACAACGAACAGTAAATTAGACCTCCATCTCGTGAACCTCATTAGCATCGTTAAAGCGGAACTGAATAAAATAAATTGAATTGTTTTTGACTGAAAAAAAAAAAACAACATCGATAATAAACCTTGAAGCAATTTGCAACTGTCAAATTAATTAATAATTGTATTTTCACGAAGTACCTGCTTGTAGCGCGTAAATGATGACGTCACAAGAACCGAACGACACGATAAGCTATAGAATGGGATTTTTTTTATCAATTAAAACTAATTATTGTATTCAACTAATTACGGCCCACGTTATAGAAAAATAATCTATATATTAACACCTCAATACTCTTAACATTTAGAAAAAAATGGCGTAATGTAAACATATGATAAGGTATTTACAGCTTCTCTTCGGATTTTAAACATTACACACTGCACTTTATTTCCTTTTGATGGATTGATTGTTGCTATTTTTTCGATGAATTAAGGGCAAAATAGATTCACTAATTGATATAATAATTAAGTGATTGATTTTGTGCTACGAAGCAGATCCTGTATAAAATTGTAAATGTCGACAGAATTAAAAGAATAAATTGTAAGACGGTCAACATAATGAACTTTGGAATATAGACTTTTGTCAGACATTCACTATATTGCTCTGTAATTACATTGAGATTCTTAAATAAGGACTGATATATATTATAAGGGATAAAGTATATTTCCACAGAAGTATATATATATATATATATATATATATGTAAAATACGAAAATGTTTTAGATGGTGTGGGAAAAATTGAAACTCAGCCGAATATTCTCTAAAAACATAACAATACGTTATGGAGATTTTAGCAATATCTTTGAAAGTGTCTGCAGGGGTGAGAAGAGATTATCCGACACAAGATTCCGAGGACGTTTTGGTACTCTGTACAGACAGTAAATGGTACTCCGAACGGCACATCCTGAGATATGTCAGCAGTACTCCTTAGAAGTATCTGTCTAGTTATGTAAGTTATGTTTGGTTTTACTTCTGGTGTATTTTCCATTTGGATGGTTAGTGATCGTTGTTTTTTGGGGGTTCAACGATTTCCATTTATACTTCACCTGTTTTACAGTCTCAATGCCCCCTTTTTGATTCCAATTTCCCCACACCTCGTGTTTTTAGGTCTGTTCCTGATTCTCCAACAATTATTGGTATTATATTGATGTTCTGTATGTTGCATATTCCTTTAAATTATTATTATTATTATTAGTAGTAGTAGTAGTAGTATTTCTGTTGCCATATTTTGTGTCTGATAGCGGTTACTCACGATTTTATGTTGATAGGCGGATCAAAACATATGGTCATAAACTATCGCCGTGTTCTTTTCTCAGTCTTACAGTACTTTCTGCAAGATTCTGTCGGTTTTAACAGGGCTGTCTGCTGAAGTACTCTATCCCTTCAGAAATCCTTTTGTGGTCACTCTTCGGGGTCCCCATCACAACAGGTACAAGTTCTACTTTTTTCATTTTCCATAATCTTTGTATCCCACTTTTCATTTATTATTATTATTACTATTATTATTATTATTATTATTATTATTATTATTATTATTATCATTATTATTATTATTATTTTGATTATTATTGATTGGTTTACAAAGAGCTTTCACACAGGTCATTAAAGAGCTCTCTTTAAAAAAAAAAATAATAGCCTGTGGTGTTCTGTGGAAGCAGAGTGACAACAAGTTACTCTAGATTTCTAGTACTTTCCACCTCTTTTGATAACATTTGTAAATAAATTTACATTACCGCAACAGCTGCTTGCCATTGATTTCTCGTTGGCAGCGGTCATTGGTGTTCAATAGAATTTGAGTGGTCATATGCTTCCCCAAGGTCCAAGTTCTCTTCGCACTTATCCAGTGGAGTTCTGGGCAAGGCACTCTCCCCGATCTTTCTATCCTCCTCTCACTTTTTTTATTATTATGGTATTATTATTATTATTATTATTATTATTATTATTATTATTACTATTAGTATTATTATTTTGATTATCATTAGTAGTATTATTAATATTATTATTATTATTATTATTTTGATTATTATTAGTATTATTATTATTATTATTATTTTGATTATTATCAGTATTATTATTATTATTTTGATTATTATTATTATTAGTATTATTATTATTAGTATTATTATTATTAGTAGTAGTAGTAGTAGTATTAGTAGTATTATTATTATTATTATTTAAATCAATACCAATTTCGACAGACGTAATTACTGATAGCCCAGTAACAATAATATTAAATTTCCACAACAGTTCACAGCTTTCGATAAGATCTGCGAATTGTTTTGTGTTATCACAACAGTTATTTACCATTGATTCATCTACACCGGAACTTATATGGCAATAAGTGTCTCCAAGTACCCAGTACTGTTTGAAACCTTACAATGTATTTGTAACTGGTTTTCTATACTACTTGATAATGATGATGATCATCATCATAATAATTATATTAATCTTACTTTTTAAAAAAAAAATCCATTGTCATCCCAAACAAATCAAGGTCCCACTTTGATGTAAGGGGCTATTATCGGGGCCATAAATTGCAGGGGTACTATGTAGGGAGTGTAGCAGGAAGATGTATGTT
>NC_136497.1:125025795-125030795 GCF_053919585.1 Euprymna scolopes | reverse complement strand
GAGATCAGTAGTTCCAAGAATCCTAATAATACAGATAAACAATGCTTATAGAAAAAATAACAACTGTAATAAACTGTTACGTTTGAAATTCCGTGCAGAATTTCCGAGTTCAATAGGAAGATTAAACTGAAAGAAAACATGAGAATACATCGATATAACCGTTGTAAAAATAACATTTACGAAAACAATAGACGAATAATCAAAATGACACGAATTATCAATCCCCATCTAAAGTATACAGAAACGCATATTAGTTTCAATTGTCTTTTTTAAAAGTGTCAAATTTGACGCTAACATTTTGTGTATACAGTAGAACTCCGGAATACAGTGGTCTTAGGACACGGTTTATTCAGCTTACGAAGTGGAATACGATCTTATCTTGCCCCTGGTTACGGTATTTTCCCGCATTACAGTAATATTTATAATGTAATTTGATAACATGCATGTGTATTATATACTATACTGTATTGTGTTACTAATTTTTAATGCCGTATTCCGAGGTCCTCCTCTATTTGCGTCAAATAGTTTCAATGATTGAACGATATAACTATGCTATAAATTGGACACTACAACTTTTGAACCTGTCCAAAACAATGTACAGAAACTACTATCGTCCAAAGCTGTAACTGCTCAATAGAGAAGATATATGCCTCTGAGAAATTGACCATCAAAATCGAGCTATTGCTATAAGAACAGAACACAAAAATAAATATCAAGAAACAGGAGTAAGTAGCAATCTCCGCATCTAAAAACTTTACAAACATTTCGGGACAAATTCCCTCGCAAATTAAACGAAACCACTAAACGTGTGACACTGAAATACATTAAACGACCCGCCTAAAATACTACAAGACCTATTTGCACAAAACAGGAAGTATTGGCAAACCAACAACGTGTCAATAATATCTGGATGAACTATTCCGGCAATATATAGATTGGAAACTCATGTACTCTAGCTGAGAAGAGTATCGTTTCACTATAAGCAGAATGATATAGGCTGTGGATGATCTAGTCTTTATATTGAATTTTCGAAAAAAAGATAGGAGTTCTAAACAATGACAAGTGTAGGTTTTGCCAAAATTATTTAAAGATTGTGAGCCACAATAGTCATATTGTATAAAGGAAAGAAAGGCTCAACCCTTGTTGAAGTCACTGTTTCTATATGCAACTGGCTTGAAGAGGCCGAGGTAGAGAAGATAACTAAATACCAAGGTTTCACGTATGACGTGAAAAGAAATTAGAATATTAGAAAAAATGTCTAAGATTCCAATTTGTTTTCACTGCAATAATTACAAGAGCAAATTAGACTAGTGAATTAAAAAAAATATATACGTTATTGAATATGAATATAAACGGTTAACTAGACTAAGTGCAAGACAATGCAAATAATTGGGTTTTAAAAGGACGGATCGAACTTTAAAAAGATCTTGCGATTTTAGAGCCTACAATAACGGATGAATGTCTTGCATTCGGTAGGATTCCTTTTCCTAGCTAAAACGAATAAATAAGGAAAAGAAGAAGCCGTATTTTTGTGAAGTAAATGGCTCTGCATATTACAAAAAATATCGTTTAGATCTACATTTGAGAACTTGCACATTAATACATTAATAGCCTTGATACAAGAATAAAATAGACGTGTTCATTTTGTTTTTTGTTTCACTTGTGTGTCACCACTTATCAAAGTCCGGATGTTAATCGATATTAAGAGTTAATGAGTGTGTAAGGTGGCAGTGTAGTAATCGTGAATGATGAAAATTGGGTAGAATTTGATAATTTATAGATACGGCTAAACAAGAAATTGTTTGTCTTGTATTCGAAAGCTACTATGCTGCAGTCAACTAGAATAAGACCAATGGAACAGTGTTCAACATGCGGGGAGTCTCGAGGAAGAAGCATTGTTCATGGAATCTGTGTTTAGATTAGGTGTGGGAAACTGTATAGTAGTTGTTGTTAGTTGAGTGTTTTTCTAATAGTTACTTCTGTAGTAACGAGGATGCAAGGAGAGAAAAGTGATCACCTGCTAGGTTTCGAAGACGGCTTTGAACTCTATCTGGGCTTGATAGGGTGTGCCGATCTGCTCCTGTTCGAATTTAGCAGCAGTAGTCCATTTATGGGCGTATCTGGCTTTTATACAAATAAAGCATTTCATCGGCGGTGAGATACCTACTGGAACGGTAGAGTGATCTAAATATTTTTTCCCAGCGATATTGGCAACAGATTTGATTTATGTGTTCCATGTACGGTCAGTAGTAAATTACTGCCTTATAAACTTGTTAAGACATGGGTTTTCCCCAGGACGAGACGTATTCATTTCAATAAGGGTATGATGGGTGTTAGAGCAATTGTTAAGAAATAAGAGAACATTGGTTTTCGATGCATTAAAATTTACCAGCCACGTCCCTCCTCCCATATATCTTGCCCTAAATAAAATCAGTTACCGGCAGGAATGTTTGGACGGACTGGAAAATACGGTTTCATTCTATACTGTCTCCGTAGGGATCTTCGTCTTCGGCTCCCAAATCAACGTAGATTAGACTCACAATGAGCTTAAGTGGTAAGCATGGGGTTATAAAGAGCTTCTATTTGATCAATTTTGTAATCATATTTTAAGTAACTTCGCTAAGGATGATTCATTTATTACCGAGCATACTTGACAGCGAGCGTTTGTGGATGATCCACCCTGTAAACATAACTGAATTCATGCTAATTGTTTTTATCACTTGTTAAATATTGATTCTAAAGTCAAACTGAGTAACATTTACTTGTATAATATATGGAGGTACATATTTATGAATGTCTCTGTGATCTTCTATTATGTATGATTATATATATATATATATATATATATATATATGATCATATATATATATAATCATATATATATATGATTATATATATAATCATATATATAACCATATATATATGATTATATATATATAATCATATATATATATATGATTATATATATGTATATATATGTATGTATATATATGTATGTATATATATATATATATATATATATATATATATAATAAAAATTACAATTAAATTTACCAAAATGATCCAAGATTAAAGTATATTATAAATATTACGGAATTAATATTTATAAAGTTATCTCAGCCAGATGTAAAAGCTCGATAAAACCAAATAGGAGATAGAGCTTATAATACGAGCAAACGGTTAATAAAACATGTTAAAAACACTTTGAAATGAGTTAAAAACATATCTGAAAAGGAAATACTAGATAAGTGGATAGTCCTTAATCTGCGGAGTTTCGAAGAAATACTTTCCTTTTCATCAGAGGGTAGGTATTAGCAAAATGCGGAATCGGATTTTGCATGCAAAAGTATTTGATGAAGTCAAAGACCTTACTTGAAAACAAAGAAAGTGAAGCAGCGGGAATATGGTGAAGAAAAAGGTGATTACACATGAATGGATAGTCTGGTGGAAGATAAATAATGCAGTGACGGTAAATTGTAAGTAGATTTGAGTCTAGGAAACCAGTCAATTCAACCGGTATATATATATATATATATATATATATATATATATATATATATATATATATATACCGGTTGAATTGACTGGTTACCTAGATGCAAATCCAATTACACTCGCATAATTATTAAAGACTGGTCAATGCAGGACAAAGATAGTATATAGTCTATTTATCATACAGACCTTATTGACTACATATGTGCATACATGTTTCAGTGCAGTTTTAATTCAGGTGCAACACTGCATCAAACCAAAAAAACTTAATATCAATCCTTTTTTAGTTTGATGTAGCATTTTCCCTGAACCGGGACTCCACTGAAACATGTAACCAATAATATTTGTATAATAAACAGATTACATATATATATATATATATATATATATATATATATATATATACATATATATATATATACATACATACACACATACATACATACATATATGTATATATATATATATATATATATATATATATATATATGTATATATATATATATATATATATATGATAAATAATGGAAATAGTATTCTGACAAAATAGAGAAATAAAAAGGAACAAACCGTATTATGTGTTCATCAAAGTGTCGTCTTTATTTCGAGACTTCCTCTGGATGAATGAGATTAAGAAACAAAAAATACCAGTACAAAATATTTTCAAATATTTTGTACTGGTATTTTTTGTTTCTTAATCTCACTCATCCAGAGGAAGTCTCGAAATAAAGACGAAACTTTCATGAACACATAATACGGTTTGTTCCTTTCTATTTCTCTCTCTCTCTCTCTCTCTCTCTCTCTCTCTCTGTATATATATATATATATATATATATATATATATATATATAGTTTATATCATTGTAATGTATTTTTCATTAAGTGGACGACTGCGAGAAAATAGTTACACATATAAAGACTGCTTATTTACTACGTGGCAATACATAACTTATGTTAGACATAGGCTTCCTTTCTCTCGGATGGTCTGCAATATTTATTATACCATACCTGTCCACATTGAAACACTTATCACAATATTCTGTGGATCTTTATTTCAAAACCTTGTCAAACTTTGTGGCATATTTCCATCCTATGGAGGTCAGGTGCGAACAAACACACCATAATTTTATTATACCATATTTTTTTCAAACTGAAACATAATTATCCAAATATACTTACGCAGATAGATATGAAAAGTCTTTATTAAAGTTTGTGCCTATTTGCATTCTATGGAGGCCAGGTGCGAACGCAGACCCCATAATTATATACCACTCCTACTTAAGTTAAAGCATACCTATCAAAGCATTCGCATGCACATCTATATCAAAAACACTTGTAAACGTGTTTTTTTAATTTTGTAATTTTTTATTTTCATACTTTGTGGCCCAGGCGCGAACGCAGACCCCACCATTTCAATGAACCACCTTCTGCCAGATCAAACATACCCATTCCTTTGTCTCGATACATTTTCTATCTTTATATGTAATTAGTGTTTTTTACAATATTCA
>NC_136497.1:125015795-125020795 GCF_053919585.1 Euprymna scolopes | reverse complement strand
CTTGTAAAGTAAATATTTGTCACTTGCTTAATTATATACACATATGTATATATGTATATTTATATTTACACATATTTAAATATATATATAAATATATATGAATATATATAAATATATATTATTATAGATATAAATATATTTACATAAATATATATAATTATAGATATAAATATATATTTGTGTATATATATAAATATATGTATATATATATATATATATAAATATGTATATATGTAAATATATATTGTTGATATATATATATATATCTATAAATCGATGTAAATATATATTGTATATATATATATATAAAATATATATTTACATAAATTTATATATATATATATGTGTGTCTGTGTGTGTCTGTGTGTGTGTGTGTGTGTGTGTGTGTGTGTGTGTGTGTGTGTGTGTGTGTAATAGACGGAAAAAAGGAGAAAAATGAATAAATGATTTCACGTGAATGGATGTTGGATGTTGACTTTCAACTCTTTAGAGTTCAAAGTCGACAGAATCATAAAAGTTCAAAGTCGACAGAATCCCCCCCAAAAGCGGGTAAAAGTGGAGTATGAACTCATCAATTTATTGTACGCAAAACATTCTTCCGCATGTTACTGTTTCCTCTTTCTCATGAGAAGGAAAGTATTTCTTTCGAAAGACTGCAGAATCCATTTTTTTTGTTTTGTTTTGAAAAAAAATATTTTTAACTTTTGCTTAACTGTTGTTTTAACATATTTTATTAATTCGTTGTTATATACATATATAAATATATATATATATATATATATATATATATAAATATATATATATATATATAAATATATATATATATATATATGTATTGTGTGTGTGCGTGTGTCCGTATATGTATATATATATGTATATATGGGTATGTATATATATATATATATATATGTATATATATATTTATAGATATAAGCGTGTATATATATGCATTCATATGCATATGTATATGTATGTATATATATGTATATATATATATATATATATATATTTATGTGTGTATATAAAATGCATAGAATGTTTTTTAAAGGAAAATATTCTAGCACATATGCAATACAGACGCAAACACACACACACACACATATATATATATATATATATATATATATATATATATATATATATATATAGAAGATGCTTTCACCTTTAAAATCCATTTTCAATATATTTCAAAGTCATTAGAAAGCAAAGAAATAAAATATGAACAAAAGAAACATTGAAATGACACACTTTCAGACAGGTTTGAAATATGCAACACCCGTTGTGCAAGATATGATTTCGTTAATAAAAGGATTTCAGGATACAATTATCTGCCAACGTCGACATGTCTATTAGTTATACTGAAGACGGACTGTGAAATGAACGCGTATCTCTTAAGATAAAACCGAATTTGTATCAATCAGTTTCATGTCCTGGACAATGTGTCACCGGAAGCATTTTGAAATAAGCAAAGTTTGCCATCGTCACCGAGCGCTTGATTGGCATATTGAAAAGTCTTGTATTCTTGCCCAGTAAAGTAGATTATTACGCGACGTCCAATGCATGTTTAAACAATTTGAACATACCAATAAAGACTTAAAAGGGCTCGTTTCATCTGGGCAATTTTATTGTCAATTCGATTAGCATTACAAATATCATAAACGGACAACCTTAAATATATGTATTGATTTTCGCATTAGTAGTTTTACAAGATCGCCTCCTCGTAATATAGTGTGCGAATCGTACTATTCACCAATTTTGTGCGCGTACTATTTTATTATCGGCGATTGTTTACATTTTTAACAAAGATAAAGAAGATAAATGAAGGTAAATAGGCAGTAAATAACTTTTACCGGAAACAGAAAACGTTACTTCCTACTTACTTGCGTAATCTTGTTGTGTTTAACGCATTTTGAAGCGGTATCATTTACATGTGGTATTGCTGAGTTCTACGTTATGTAAACCAGCTCGATTCAAAAGGTGGTAAAAAAAAATCAAAATCAAGTTCTATAATTCAAGACACTGCTAACAACAAGTCGCGACTCCAAATCTCGACGCTCTGCTATTTAAACTCCACTCTAGAACACCACGCACTGCTGACAACATTTATTACTCTCAACTCTAAAATCGGTCTTGTTTCTGAAAAATAAGGCTTTTTATATCCGACCAGAAACATCTTATTTGTAGATAATTTGACAATATTGCAAACAGATGAGGAGAAAAGGGTGTATACATATGTAGAGAGAGAGAAATATATATATATATATATATATATATATATATATATATATATATATCCAAATATATATATGTATATACAAATATATATATACATATATACATATATATACATAATTATATATATATATATATATATATATATATATATATATATATAAGTGAACGTATCTGTGTATGTCTGTGTGTGTACATCACCCTACGCAATAATCTGTCAATTTTTAACCTACTGAAGCTTTTTAATAGGTTTGGGTCGAAAATTTTTAGTTACCAATATATGTATGTATGTATATTTGCCTGTATGACTAAATAGTTCGACAGATGCGACGGATTTTAACAAGATCAGTATCGTTTTAAAGGTCGCTCTTTCAGACGACAAATATAGAAAAATTGGCTGAAAACATTAATATCTTCACCTTAAACTGGGCACTTTTCTAAAGGGAGAATCGCTTTTTTCGCCGGTAATTTAAAAAAAGTTATCCTGTATTTTCGATTGTTTAACCTTAATTAAACCCTACGTCACCTCCGGTTTGGAGGTGGTCGTAACAGCCAAGACGTCAGGTTTTTCCCCGTTGTTTCCTTCCTTGCGGTACGGGTTCGAGCCTGCATTCCACTAGACCTTTTCTTTTTTGCTCAACAGACACATCCAAATACCCGGGCGACGCTGGACTGAAATGCTAGTATATATATATATATATATATATATATATATATATATATATATATATATATATATATATATAAGTGAACGTGTCTGCGTGTGTGGGTCTCTATGTACATTTCCCAACGTAATAACTGTGTCAATTTTCAGTCCACAGACTCGAAATTTGTTATACAGGGTACTGACATTTGGGAAAATCTTTGTTATTCGTTTTCGGCCAGACATTTAGCTGTTAATTGGGCAAAGTTCAATGGTTTTACCTTTTAGAACTCTACCAAACTCCTCCGCTAATTTTGGGTCTAAACACTTGAAATTTTAGATATGCGTTCCTTGGGCATGGATCTAACTTAATAACTTGATTTTAGCCCAAAGCAATAAATGTTAAGGGGTAAGAATAGGGGTCAAATTAAAAAAAAAATGACCGCTGTTTTTTTTTTGCTTAACATACAGCTCCACCCACACGGCCAACATCGGGATTAAATGCTAGTATATATATATATATATATATATATATATATATATATATATATATATATATAATGAGAATACGTTAGTTTATTTGTGACAGGAATGTAACACAAGAGCTTTAAATCGAGTATACCTCAGCAAGCAGATTTCTGTGCTAACAAAATCTTGCCTTTGTTATCAGACACGGGCACCTTCATACATCAGAGTATTAATTGCTAGCCTGGGAATAAAACTTACACTTGGACATTAACAGAAATGGTGAATTTAGTAAATCTTTAAGCCTAAAATCGTCGCCAATTGTCTGTTTCGTAAGTTTTGTTTGTGACATTGTCTCACTGCAAACAAGAAGCGACATAACCTTCTAAACAGAACATTAACGAAATTAATCATATGAAAGCCGACGCTGACAAAATTGTTAATGTTAATGGGTTATGCCAAACTCAAGCGTATAAGATGATTATGATGTCTTTAACCGAGTATAACATAATTAGTATTAGCAAATACAGTGATGAACTCTATTCATGGAATCTTTTTAAACAAATTAATAAAAAAGTAGTAGTTTGTTAGTGTGAATTAATTATATGTCTGTGTATGTCCAGCTAAAAATCAAAATATACTAAACGAACCACCAAGTTAGTATTGCCTGAAAGGACATGGACACGGATGTATAATAAGAATAACATAGTGTTATAGTATAAGTCAGTACCTCCAAAGTGCTCTATATCCTAGAATATTACTGCGTTTTGCTATAATGTTGTTATACAAACAACCTTGATAAAAAGTGAGTAATCAAAAAGTGTTCAAAATGCTAAGAATAGCAGATATGTTCAAACGCAACTTCATTTCCGCTATTTGTTTTCTCCATGGTAAAGCCGAGTAGCTCTATTTGTTATCCAATATAGTATAGTAAATTAATTAGGAAACTTGAAAATCATTGTCTCTTATTACTAGTGATGGGATGATTTCAGTATATATCCCGATTTCGATACAATTACCGATTCCATACTAAATTCTTGATTCCGACACAATTACCGATTCCATACTAAATTCTCGATTCCGACACAATTACCGATTCCATACTAAATTCCCGATTCCGATACAATTACCGATTCCGTACTAAATTCCCAATTCCGATACAATTACCGATTCCATACTAAATTCCCGATTCCGATACAATTACCGATTCCATACTAAATTTCCGATTCCGATACAATTACCGATTCCATACTAAATTTCCGATTCCGATACAATTACCGATTCCATACTAAATTCCCGATTCCGACACATTTACCGATTCCATACTAAATTTCCGATTCCGATACAATTACCGATTCCATACTAAATTCGCGATTCCGATACAATTACCGATTGCATACTAAATTCCCAATTCCGATACAATTACCGATTTCCTACTAAATTCTCGATTGCAATACAATTTCCGATTCCGATTCTTTATGAATCTCTAAATATTTAACTATAAAATGTTATTTTGAACTTTGACCACTTGGCCGAAAAATTTTAGGCCAAAAACCGATTAAAAAGCTGCCCTATGCCTGAATACACATTATGTAAACTTTCAAGTGCTAAGCCCATTTAGAACAGCAAAGGCAAAGGTAAATCGTAAGCTAAACGTTTT
>NC_136497.1:124948295-125013295 GCF_053919585.1 Euprymna scolopes | reverse complement strand
TGGCAAAGTTTTTTAAGCCTGTAACAAAGCCTCAATTAAAGTAACATCACATACAAAACCAATTGAAATGGGTAGAGGGCAACATAAAAACGGATTTTTCCAAAGTTTTGTTCACGGATGAAGTGCGTGTCACACTTGATGGCCCAGATGACTGGAGCAAGGTATCGCTCCTAGATGGACGACATCGTCATCAGCGTTTAAGGCGCCAACTAGGTTGTGGTTGGTAATGATTTTGGCTGGGATTTTCAAAAATACTTTAGTTGCCTTATTGAGAGTTCCAGAAGGCGTAAAAATGACGTCATATGCTTACATAGCTTTTCTGAAAAAGCATTTGGAACCATGACTGGAGAAGCAAAAATGACGTTCAGAAAACCATTATTTTTATGCAGGATAATGCTCCCTCGCATGTCACAAACATATAAAAAGAGTATTTGCAACAACTGGCGTTCTCTGGCTACGGAATATGACCTGCGAATTCACCAGAATTGAACCTAATTGAAAACGTTTTGTGTATTATGAATCGACGCCTCTATGCAAGTGCACGTCAATTTAGAGCAAAGATGAGTTGTAGGACACTCTCCAGGAGGTATCGCGAGGAATAACTGCTGGGGAACTCACAAATTTGACTAATTCTGTGAACCAACGTCATTTACAAGTCATTCATAAAAAAGGGTCGTATATCCCCTACTAATTATGTCAACGTAGAAAGTTCTGCCGCCTTCTTAAAAGAGGTAGCAAAGTTTTTTAAGCCTGTAACAAAACCTCCATTTAAGTAACATCACATACAAAACCAATTGAAATTGGTAGAGGACAACACAAAAACGGATTTTTCCAAAGTTTTGTTCACGGATGAAGTGCGTGTCACTCTTGATGGCCGAGATAGCTGGAGCAAGGGATGGGTCCTAGATGGACGACATCGTCATCAACGTTTAAGGCGTTAACAAGGTAGTGGTGGGATAATGAGTTGGGCTGGGATTATCGGAGGTACTTTAGGTGGTCCATGGAGAGTCCCAGAATGCGTAAAAATGAGAACCTTTGGAGTATCGTTAAGCATCGTTTCTATGCGAGTAGACTCTAATTTAAAAGCAAAGATGAGTTGTGGGATGCTCTCCAGGAGGTATCGCGAGGAATAACAGTTGACGAAATCACAAATTTGACTAATTCTGTGGACCAATGTCATTCATAAAAAAGGACCGCATATCCCCTACTAATTATGTCAACGTAGTAATTGATATGCCCTAATTGTGTTCAAAGCATTTTTCCTAGTTCATTTAATGCTTAAAAATTATTTCAATAAACAAGTTATGGGTATATTGTGTTTTTTTCTCAGCCTCGTTAATAACTTCACACACAGAAATCAACAGCTATTCCTATCTCCTACCATAGTTTCGCTAATACTGCTTTAAATGCTTTTTTTTTTTTTTGGCTGGAGTAGATGAATAGTATTGTAAGCACGTTCTCAAGTGTCTTTGCATTACTTTTTTAAAATTGTTAAGAAATGGTGTAACAAGAGTTTCAGATGATAGAAATTGCATATTTAAGTTTAACTATTGATTATGACGATTCACGTGTATGTGTGTATTAAAAAATCCTTGTATGCAACTTAGCTCATCTGAAGATGTGGTAGGATTAAGTTTAGAATTGACTGTTGAATTATTTGATTGTGTAAATGTACAAATCTCAAACAGCCGAAAGTAAATGATACCAGTTAGTGTACTTAAAACCAGACAAGTGCGTCTATATTCGATTTTCTTCATCAAATATCTCATTATCTTGGATTATTGCCAAATTTATCCGTGTATCTTTCTCTCTTTCTCACTCTCTCTCTCTCTCTTTATATATATATATGTGTGTGTTTGTGTGTGTTAACTCAGGATACCTACCAAATTCCTCTGTCAATTTTTAATCTACAGACTCGAGATTTGACATAATTGTATTGAGATTTGGGAAAATCTTTTTATCGGTTTTCGACACGAAAATTGACTGAATTAAAGTTAAACGACTTGACTTTTGAAAACTCTACCAAACTCCTTCGTCAATTTTGGGCTTAAACACTTGGAATTTATGATGTAGGATATTTGGACATGGATTAAACATTTTAATTTGATTAGAGCTCATACCAATAAATGCTAAAGGGTCAAATTGGGATCAAATTTAAAAAAAATTGTCCTCTCAGCTAAACATTTGAAATTTTACATAAAACATATTCAGACATAGGGCATAACGGTCGTCGTCGCTTGTGGTGGTTTTAATCTGTTTTTGGCCGAAAATTTGTCTACAAAGGGGTCATGCTTCACAGATTTTACCTTTGTGGTGTCTAGACAACTATTCGGCAAATTTTTGGTCTAAACATTTGCATTTTTATATAAAGGGAATTCAGACCTGCAGCAAGATTTTTTAATCATTTTTTGGCGGAAATGTTACTGGCAACAAGTCTAAGTTGAGAAAGTTGACCTTTGTAGATTCTACCAAACTCGTCCGCCAAATTTTAGTCGAAACACTTTAAATTTTAGATGTAGGTTATCTGGACACAAGTCAAACTTTTTTTCATAACTTTATGTGCATATATATATATATATATATATATATATATATATATATATATATATATATATATATGGTTTCCTAGAAGTCGCGCACCATATATTTATATTTATATTTTTTTTTGTTTCAGATTTTATTCGATATGGGCGAGAAATTAACAATGCAAGAAAGAGTTACATTGATTTTTATGTTTGGAAGAGATGGGGCTACATACCGCTCGGTAGCTAAAGAATTAAACCGCACTCATCCCGAGCGAGAAAAACCATTGAGCCATACCACTGTCTGCCGTTTGATCAAACGATTCCAAGAAACAGGTTCAGTTGCTGACCGCAAGAGACGTGGTCGACGAAAGAGTGTAACTGATGAGGAAACATCAACTATGGTTTTGGCGAATGTTGCTAGAAGTCCCGTGAAATCAGTAAGGAGAATAAGCCAGGAGCTTACGATTAGCAAATCATCAGTACATCGTTTTCTTAAAACACAGAAATAAAGAAATAAAGAGAATCGATGCATGTATTCAGGCTGAAGGTGAACAATTTGAGCACCTATTGTGATTTTCATTAATAAAATTGATATTCATTGATATTCATATTTGTTTTTATATAAATCTACATGGTGCGCGACTTCTGGGACACCCTGTATATATATATATATATATATATATATATATATATATATATATATATATATATATATATATATATATAAAAATATATATATATATATTTATATATATATATTTATATATATATATATAAATATATATATATATATAAATATATATATATAAATATATATATATAAATATATATATATATAAATATATATATATAAATATATATATATATAAATATATATATATATATATATATATATATATATATTCATTCCATGGTTAAATATATTGGAAAGTCAATACAATTGAATTTGATGCTGATTGTTGATAGTTTTCAATAAAGAATGCAGGTGATTATTTTATACAATACGGGTTAATACGGTTTATATGGTTATGATCAAGGTGTATAGATGCTGATATATATAGATGCTAAATCGTCATAGAACAAGGTTAATAGATATTTACTTATATTATAACTTATGGTAAGTAATTTATAGCATAAAAATTAAATGTAATATGTATTTTAGTGATAAATAATTAAGAGACATGTTTGTATAATCCTAGATAACTCTTCTATATCAATTTACCGACAAATAAACACCCACTAGATGGCCACTTTTCTTTGGAGAAGATGGCGTCTTTCATAATTTGTTTAGGCTTGGTGTTTATAAAGGTCTGGTATACAAAAATAAAAACTACTTTGAAAAATTGTTTTCTATTAGTTTTCGAGTGTGCTAAAAACTAAAATCGCATTCATTTTTTCCCGCAAAAAAGTATTTTTCTGGATATTATTAAAATATACAACAATAGCTACCTCTTATAACATAAATAATTGCATTGCTTAATACCCGGGAAAATACTTATTTGCGGAAAATTTTAAATCCAATATTCGTTTTCAGCATCCCCGAAACCTATAAAACAAGTTTTTAAAGGTAGGTATTGCCTTTGTCTACCGGGCAACAATCACGAAATAAACACAACGCCTAAAGAAACTAGCAGACGCACCCCCCAAGGTAGTTTTAAAGTAAGGATGTCCATTTTTCGTTAAATTAATATAGAAAAATGATCCCCCACATTTAAAAACTATAATTTATTTATATCTTGGAAACTACTCGTTTCCTAGAATTTTAAACGTATTTTTGTTTTCTGTATAATCATAAACCTACAATAGGTGTAATTTAAAATATTTTTTCGGTGGGAAGATACTTCAACTTCACCAATATTTCAATTTGGCTGCCAGTATATATATATATATATATATATATATATATATATATATATATATATATATATATATATATATTAGACTACCCGTGAACCGTTGGCTCAGGATGTTATATAAACTATTGAATTAATGTATACGCGTGACACTTGTGACGTAAAGAAAATAGTTTTTGTGACATAACAGAAGCATTTCTATGAAAGTATATTAAAATGAAAAAAGAATATAGATAGATTTCTATGAGTCGTTCTGTTTATAATTGTTTATTTTTGAGAAAAAAAAATTACAGCTATTGAATTATACGTGATTTGCGATACTTGTAGGTAAATGTGCAGAGAACAGATGCCATAATACTTAAAGTTAAATTCAAATTTTCATATATCTTTTAATTTAAACGCCAAAGAAAAAAAAAACAACAATTGGGACGTTAAAAACGTACACAGTAAAACAATACATTTTATTGTCGCATTGATTATTTATTTGTAATAAAAAATGTAATGTAATTAAAAAAAAAACTTATTTTCGGGGTTATTTACTTGTTGGTAGTATAGGATAAAATCTATGAATTTTTAAGAAAGGTATATTAAAAAATGGAGAATAAATAATAAAAAAAGTAATGCTATTGGTAAATCGCAGTGAAAAAGTTCTCTTATTGTGGTCAATGGGTTAATCTAGATGTATTTGTAAGAAAATTGCGTTAAAATAACTTGAACGTAATACGGAAATGAACGATGTAAAAAAAGGCAGAAAGTATTTACAATGGTTTATTTGGATAATTTAAACGTGAATTATAAAATTGGGACGCTGAAAACATATACAGTAAAGCAATACCTTTCTTGTCGCGTTGATTATTTGTTTATGCACGCACGCGCACCCGGAAGTTGTAAACAGGGTGTTGAGTTACAATACCCGGAACCATGTCATTTGAGTTAGTATATATATATATATATATATATATATATATATATATATATATATATATATATATATATATATATATATATATATATACTAACAAAAGTACCCGTCGTTGACTGGGTTCAAAAACAGCCTGCAGAAAATGGACTCTGATTTATGAAAGTATGATAGGTTATGAAAAAGAAGGGTTGTAATGAGAGAGCTTCGAATTTGGGGGTATCAAAACCAAAGCAAAATATGATGAAAGTAAAAATAAAATAGATAAATCCCATAATTTATTATACCTTGCGTGTTCACACTGAAACACTTATCACAATATTCTGTGGATCTATATTAAAACACCTTGCTAAACTTTGTGACATATTTCCATTCTATGGAGGTCAGGCGTGGACGAACACCGCATAATTTTATTATACCATATTTCTTCAAACTGAAACATAATTATCAAAGTATACTTACGCAGATAGATATGGAAATTCTTTATCAAAGTTTGTGCCTATTTCCATTCTATGGAGGCCAAGCACGAACGTAGATCCCACGTATTTAAGTTAAAACATACTTATCAAAGTATTATTATGTACATCTATATCAAAAACACTTGCAAACGTTTTTTTGTTTAATTTTTAAATTTTTTATTTCCATACTTTGTGGACCAGGCGCGTACACAGGCCCCACAATTTTAATGAATCATCATTATGCCAGGTCAAACATCCCCATTCCTGTGTCTCGATACATCTTCTTTCATTATATGGGATCAGTTTTCTATAATAGTCAACCATATAGGGGCCTATTCGTGACCAGACACACACAGATATTCAGCTTTATATATATATGCGTGTTGGGGGTGTAGGCGTTACTAATGATCTATTGTTAAACTATTATTATTATTATTATTATTATTATTATTATTATTATTGTTGTTGTTGTTGTTGTTGCTGTTGTTACCGTTATAATAAATATCGTCATTATAATTAATCTGCACACATCGGCCTTCGGGTGGAGACCGCATTTGAATATCTGCTCTGATACTGCACCTTTCTTTTCTGTCCTCGCTCAGGAGAAATTTTTCATGACTGAGATGATTTCTATTTTTATTTTTATATTTATTTGTTCCTATCCAGTGTGTCATAGGGAGGAGAGCCTTATTACAAAACCGACATTATCACTTTGTCCTAGTGGAAAGGCAAGTAATAGGCACAATAATATTATTATCAATATTGTTGTTGTTGTTATTATTATTATTGTTATCATCATCATCATCATCATTATATTATTACGCTTATCCTTCTGTCCGTTATCATGCTGTGCATCCCTAAAAAAGGAAAGTGGAATATTCCAAAATAAATAAATCTTTTAAAAAATTGGTGTCGCTGTTGAGGCAAAGCTAATAAAAATGATTTGTCTTTTTTGGCCTTTTGGCTAAGATCTAAGTGTAGTATCCGTTCTTCAGGTGCTACATTTCAATTTTTTCTCTCTCAGTGGAAGAGAAATCCTTTCCGACTAAGACAATTTTTCCCCACGTTAAAAAATGACCCTGGTGTCTAAATTTGTCCCGTGGGAAGGCATTGTGAATTGGTACTATGTGTAATGTAACAAAGTTTTAATATTAAAAAAGTAACTGAAAAAAAGTTATGATTTTATTACAAAATGCCCTGAAAGTGTTACTCCTGATTAATTATAAAATACCCTGGAAAATGTCCGTTCTGATAATTTTTTTGTTTGTTTGTTTACTTGCCACCCCACAAGGGTGGAATTGGACATGAGGTCGGTTAAAACTTTAGGGGGAAACCAGCTCCCCAAAAGGGGCTCTCTGGTCAATAACAAAAATAAGAATTGTATCAGTAATAAAGGATTTCTCATCTATTAACCAAGACTTAAAAAATAGGGGGATTTAAGTCACTAGAATGCTGAAACTGATACTACACTCAGACATTCATGTTGAAGCAATGGTTACCTTATACCTTCTGTGTTAATGTTTTTATGTATTACTTTCAAAAAGCTGCTGAAACAGTTTATAATTTAAACATTACTTTATATCAAATATATTTTAAGCAGTGGGTTAAGGGATATGAAGTCAGTCCCGGAAATTACTCAAACCGTTTACGATTTAAACATTACTTTATTGCATGTATATTTTTAACAGTGGGGTCACGAAAATGGTGAACCCGTTATACGCATTACACATTGATGTATTTAATGTATATTTTTAACATTAGGGTGGGAATATGAAGTCAGTTCCGGAAATGGCTGCAACCATTTACGTCTTGGACATTACTTTATTTAATGTATATTTTAGCAGTAGGATGGGAGATAAGAAGTCGGCCCCGGAACTGACTGAAAAAGTTTACGATTTATACATTACTTCATTTCATGTATATTTTCAACAGTGGGGTGGGAATTATAAGTCAGTTCAAGAAATGGCTGAAACAGTTTACTAATTAGACATTACATTATTTCATGTATATTTTTAGAAATAGGATGGGGATATAAAGTCGGTCCCGGAAATGACTGAAACATTTTATATTTAGACATTACATTATTTCATGTATGTTTTTAGCAGTGGGTTGGAATATAAAGTCAGTCCCGGAAATGAGTGAAATAGTTTACGATTAAAACATTACTTTATTCCATGTATATTTTTAACAGTGGGTTGGGGATATAAAGTCAGTCCCGAAAATGAGTGAAACAGTTTAATATTTAGACATTACTTTATTTCATGTATATTTTTAGCAGTGGGTTTGGGATATAAAGTCAGTCCCGAAAATGGCTCAAACAGTTAACTATTTAAATATTGCATTATTTCATGTATATTTTTAGCAGTGTGTTGGGAATATAGTGTCGGTCCCGGAAATGGCTGAAACAGATTACTATTTAGACATTACATTATTTCATGTATATTTTTAGCAGTGGGGTTGGGATATGAAGTCGGTCCCGGAAATGGCTGCGACAGTTTACTAATTAGACATTAAATTATTTCATGTATATTTTTAGCGGTGTGTTGGGAATATAGTGCCGGTCCTGGAAATGGCTGAAACAGTTTACTATTAAGACATTAAATTATTTCAGGTGTATTTTTAGCAGTGGGTTTGGGATATAAAGTCGGCCCCGGAAATGACTGAAACAGTTTACTATTTAGACATTACATTATTTCATGTATGTTTTTAGCAGTAGGTTTGCAATATAAAGTCGGTCCCAGAAATGGCTTAAACAGTTTACTATTTAGACATTACATTATTTCATGTATATTTTTAGCAGTGGTTTGGGGATATACAGTCGGTCCCGGAAATGGCTGAAACAGTTTACTTTTTAGACATTACATTATTTCATGTAAATTTTTAGCAGTGGGTTTGGGATATAAAGTCGGTCCCGGAAATGGCCGAAACAGATTACTAGTTAGACATTATTTCATGTATATTTTTAGCAGTGGGTTTGGAATATAAAGTCAGTTCCAGAAATGGCTGAAACAGTTTACTATTTAGACATTACATTATTTAATGTATATTTTCAGCAGTGGGTTTGGGGTATAAAGTCAATCGCGGAAATGGCTGAAAAATTTCACTATTTAGACATTACATTATTTAATGTATATTTTTAGCAGTGGGATTGGGATATAATGGCAGTCCCGGAAATGGCTGAAACAGTTTACTATTTAGACATTACATTATTTCATATATATTTTTAGCAGTGGGTTTGGGATATAAAGTCGTTCCCGGAAATGGCTGAAACAGATTACTATTTAGACATTACATTATTTCATGTATATTTTTAGCAGTGGGTTTGGGATATAAAGTCGGTCCCGGAAACGGCTGAAACAGTTTACTATTTAGACATTACATTATTTCATGTATATTTTTAGCAGTGAGTTTGGAATATAAAGTCAGTTCCATAACGGCTGAAACAGTTTACTATTTCGACATTACATTATTTAATGTATATTTTCAACAGTGGGGTGGCGGACATGAAGTCAGCCAGGGATAGGATGAGATGTGCAAATATATACTATCAGAAAGCGTCGCCCAGTATTGAATGAGGTAGGTGGAAAACATATAGTAGCAAAATACGCAGCGTCCACCGGGATCGAATGAGATAGGTGAACGATATATATTAGCATAATATGCGGCGTCGCTCGGGATTGGATAAGATAAGTGAAACATATATACTATAAGAATCCCCATAATTTATTTATTTGTTTGCAATAAAATAATTAGCCCAGGCAATATATCACAGTTATTATTAAAGTAAGGGGGGCATAGTGGGTTAAATTTATGAAAATTATTGTCGAAATTAGTAACATATCAAAGAATTATGAAAAATTATGAAATGTGAGTTACTCGAGTGGTGTCTTTGTAATGATATAATAAGCCCAGACAATATATCAAATATATTATATAAGTAGGAGGGAGTGGCATAATGTGGGTTTTTAATAATAAAAATTATTGTCGAATTTAGTAACATATCCAGGATTATGAAAAAGGCTAAAATGTGAGTTAATCGAGTGTGTTTATAATAAAATAATCAGCCCAGGAAATATATCAAAGTGATTATGTTAGTAAGAGAGGGCGATAAGGATATTTTAAATTATGAAAACTAATTGTCGAAATTAGTAACATATCCAAGAATTATGAAAAATGATAATATGTTATTTAATGCATTAGTGTGTTAGCAATGAAATTATCAGACCAGACAATATATCAAAGTTATTATTTTAGAAAGTGGGGCGATGATGTAGGTTAAAATGATGAAATATGATTGTCGACATAAGTAACATATCCAAGAATTATGAACAATGATTAAATATGAGTTCATGCATAAGTGTGTTTGTAATAAAATAATATACCCAGACAATATTTTAAAGCTATTATTTTATTAAGAGAGGGCGATAATGTGGGTATAAAGTATGAAAAACAATTGTCGAAATTAGTAACATACCCAAGAATTATTAAAAATGATGAAATGGAGGTTAATTTATTAGTGTGTGTGTAATGAAATAATCATCCCAGCAAATGTATCAAAGTTATTAGTTTAATAAGCTTGGGCTACAACGTTGGTTTAAATTATAAAAAAAATATTGTCGAAGTTAGTAACATATCCAAGAATTACGAAAAATGATGAAATGTGAGTTGATTGATGTATGTGTTTGTAATGAAATAATCATCATAGAAAATATATCAAAGTTATTATTTTAGTAAGGTGTGTGATATGGTGAGTTTAAATGACGAAAAATTATTGTCAAAATTAGTACTATATCCAAGAATTATTAAAAATAAAAATGATGAAATGTCAGTTAATTAATAGTTGTTTTTTTTTATAAAATAATCAGCCGATACAATATATCAAATTTACGATTTTAGTAAAGGGAGAGGCGATAATGTGGGTTGAAATTATGCAAAATTACTGTCGAACATAGTAACATATGCAATTATTATGAACAATGATAAAATATGAGTTAATTGACCGGTGTGTTTGTAATGAAATAATCAGCCTATGAAATATATCAAAGTTATTATTTTAGTAAGGGGGCAGTACAGTTTCAATAAAAAAACTAGAATATGATTGTGCCTTCATTCATGCTGAATAGAACGCTCACAGCATGTCCAGCAACAATATATTGCATAGGAAAAATGTTGCTGTGGAATTTCCACAGGTCCCACTAGTTATTATTATTATTACTAAATATACCACTATTGTTATTAATGGTTAAATAATAAATAAATACTATATTTATGTATTATTTTTGTTTCAACTATCACTATTATCATTATGATAACTATTATTTATATCATTTAACAAATTTGTTTCAGTTTCTTACCATTTATTATACATTTAAAAAATATTTCTTCCCCAAAATAGCAAGAATTAATCGCCTGAACATATTTGAACAATATTACAATGAATGAACGTTTTCCAAAATAAAAAATTTACAGTTTTTATTTCAATGTTACACATATATATATATATATATATATATATATATATATATATATATATATATATATATGCAGATCATCATATAATGAGTAGACCACTCTGACACGTTAAAAAGCATTAAAATAAAAAAAAATGTTTCTCGCGCTTCACTGTAGCGAATGGATTAGGTCTTTGCTAATGAAGTTAAGGATGCCTTCTTTCGTCAAGTTTGAATCTATGTATTGATGTTAATCGTTACAACCTGCACTGATGATTCCCGAAAGGATTAAACACTAATATATGTAGGTATTTAATAAATTTTAGTAAATAATGGTACATATATATACAGGGTGTCCACATTATGTAGCCAGACTTTGTGGAAGCATCCAGTAGATTATGTAGTCAGATTTAGTGGGCACCCTATATATATATATATATATATATATATATATATATATATATATATATATATATATATATATATATATATATATATATATATGTCTGGATAATCTACAGGATGCTGCCACAAAGTCTGGCTACATAATGTAGCCAGACTTTGTGAACACCCTGTATATATATATATACATATATATATATGTATATACGTATATATATACATATATACACACGCACATATATATATATATATATATATATAGTTGTGATACAACGAAACAGTATTGTATGTTAATGACTATTATAAGATTTCATCCTCTTTGGGTTGAGCACTTTGTAAATCCATTTTCACCCGACGCGTATTTAAGCAATTAAGCGAGGCCCACTATTAATTTGTTTGTAAACAAACTGATGTTTTGAGTACTGTTTCGACGGGGTTGTAAGTGCGATCTACGGCTGGGTAAAGGTGTATATCTTGCCGCACTGATGAGTTGTGATACGACGAAACAGTACCGTATGTGAATGAATATATATATATATATATATATATATATATATATATATATATATATATATATATATATGTCACCCACAGAAATACTGCACTGTACGAAATTCCAAGCTTGGTGTCGCACATACAACAATCCAGCTCACGGTGTCTAGATAAGTTTTGCACCGAAGTACCTCCTATAAGTATCCAAAATCGATAAACGCAAAACGCCGATTTTAAAAGAAACAATTCGATTTTGACCAAAGTAAACCAACCTGTGTACAGTTCATTTAAGTGTTTATCACCACACACAGAATAGGTAGTTATATAAAATCAAAAGTAGTTTTTTAAGACAAAATTGGGTTCGAAATATTTCTATTTAGAACACAATTGAACCATATTACTTGTCTTTTGCACATTAAACTTTAATGAAAGCCATTATCTCTACTAATATATAAAAGTCACTTTGCGTGTGTGAGACTTCCTTCCTCATATGTCCCAAAACGGCTGAGCCTATATTTTACAAATTTCACACAAAGCAATTTATATGTCTGCCAGTGTGCTTAGATATTTTTTATACAGATATTCGTCCGATAAGTATCGAAAATCAAAAAAATTCCATCCTAAACTTAATTTTGCTTTTGTAGATAGAATAAGTTTTACAAGGGAATATTTTAGCTTGCACCGATAACGGTGATAATTAAATCTCAACAAATAATTTCTTCTTAGATTTATTAACATCTGCAAACAAAGCCCAATGAAAGAGCATTCGACTACAGATCGAATGACCCCGAATTCAAGCCCAGGTGTACCTTACCGTGCTATTTTATTTTTTCTTGTTAATAAATCCAAATTACGATGAAATGGTACCATTTAAAGAGGTACCATTTAAAATCACCGCAAGTCATTTCTTTGTTTACGTATTTTAAAACTAAGCATTAATTAGGAGTGCGTTTGCAGGGCATCCATCTTCAAGAAAATATCAGATGACGTTATATTGTAAACAAACGCGGACGGAATTTGAGGAACTACACTGTCATTATTTGTTTTATTTTATTTATTTATTGTGTGTGTGTGTGTGTGTGTGTGTGTGTGTGTGTGTGTGTGTGCGTGTGAATTAATCCACCGGGCAAATTTTTCCTAGTAATATCATGTATTCAATAAAAGTCTGATTCTATACATAAGTAATCAGCACGATTTAAAATATCATGTTTCATCGTATTGTACGACCGAGCAACGCCGGGTGTCCAGCTAGTATAAAAAGCAATTTAATAAAATCTATAATGAACTTAAACATTACACTTGAATATATTGCAATATTGAATATTGAACTTTTTTTTTAAACTTTAGTAATTGATATTACGTTTCTGAATTTTTGTGATGAGGATTGGTTATATGTACTATTATTCATCGGACTACTGTTCTCATCTTGAGTGTGATTTTCACAACGTTTCGGTCGATAAAACTTCCGACCTTCTTCAGGTGTATATTGTCGAAACTTTCCCGAGTTCGACAAGATACGCTTGAAGAAGATCGGGGGTTATATCGACCGAAACGTTGTGAAAATAACACTTTAGTAATTGATTCACATTACATCGATCTTAATGAATGATATAATAATTGTTGCTGTTGCTGCTGCTTTGTTACGTTTTGAGTTTTTATATATATATTTTTTTTAATTGGGAGGCTTTATCTTGGGGCTGCCCTCGTAAAAAACAGATCCGTTACTGTTAACAAAATTATATGGGACTAGAGAAATACAGTAACAAATCAAGTTGAATTTACTTTCATAATTATTTTGCCTAAACAGAGCCGGAGAATCTAAACAAATACTAAGGTCTTATGTACTACATTAAAAAAATCTATAACCATAGGAGCAATCAGGTTTATGAAAAGAATTGTTTCATATACTTCGCTAAAATTCCCGTTGACCACATGCAAGAGAGGTGCAAGCTATTGCGTGTAAACGGACAGTCTGAATAATGAAAACGATCTCTCAGTTTGAGTTTCAGAAAAAAGCAGCGGAATATATACACTCGGTAGAATGCTTAATCCACACTAAAAACAAACGATCATCAGCATCATATTGTATTAATTAGAACATTCTATTGTTGCATTGGTTTCCTAGATATGTTTCTAGTTGTAGAAATGTTACGATATACTCTAGATCTTTAAGTGTAACCCTCTTGTCTTGTTAATCTGTTAAGTTCTTGACGAATGTATATAAGACAATTCGTTGTTTCACAAAAACAAAACACTTGACGTAAGTTTATAAAAAGGAATGACAATTTATTTTCTTTTCAATTCTTTCTCAACGTGATATGGAGAGAAATAGGGGGGGAGAGGGAGTGTGCGAGAGAGAGAGATGGGACGTGGTGGAGTGTTGTGGGCGACACAAAATGGTAACTTGTCGTCTCGATGCCCTTCTCTCTAACCGCCCTCTTCCTTGGCTGGCATTTGTTCCTATTTACAATGTCTCCCCACGGGACAGGGTTAGACACCAAGGTCGTTTTTTTATGTGGAGAAAAGAAACAAAAATAAAAATTGTCCCAGTCGTGAAGTACCCCTCCTCCACCGACAGAGAACAAGACACTGAAGTGTAGCATCTGAAGAACAGATACTACACTCGAAGGCCAAGTGATTGTTAGCTGGCATTTGTTTATATTTACAAAAACTTTAGATAGGAATTTCGTTTTTCCGTGCCGCATTCCACTTGCCCTTATTAAATTCGTCCAAGGTCAAATTTTAATATGACTGTTTTCAAAACTTGTCAGTTAAAGAATATTGATTTCAAATTTTTTGCACACTTCTTGCAATTGTTATGACTTTTGATGACATTTGTTGGCCTGAAGATTTCCACAATATTTGCATGTGTGTGCCCAGCTCTCTATGCGTGTGTGAACAACCAGCAACTATTCCGGCGTTGCCTAGAATATTATCTATATATATATATAAAAGCGAAAATGTATGTCCGCCTTTTGTGTATGTCCAAGAAAAACTTTTTTTTTTCAGAGAAGCGGTCGATCGCCTAACAGCATTTTAAAACTTTATATATCAGATGTAAATCGTAATATCTCAGAGTTAACAACGGGACTCGCCTGTCTATTTAATTTGATTTATTTCGGGAAGATAAATATTCAACAGTTTTCGCTCGCCGCATGTAGGTTAGGACTTTTCCTATAATGTTTCCCCTACCCCCAATGTCTTGGGGGGGAAGCATTCACGCACTAAATGAAATGCTACCCCGCAGTCAAAAGTTGACCTTATTAAGTCATTAAAACGTGCACCTGCCAATTTAAGTAATTAAATAAATTCAAACGTGTTTCTGTCAGTATGTCGCGGTGGCGCAATGGTTAACGTCGCACGTTTTTGTTTTTTGACACTTAAATTTCCAACTTTGCCTCAAGGCTTCGGGTTCGATCTGCATACTTACCTACCAAAACTTTTTTTGATTTACCCAAAACCACACACACCTCCAAACACCCGGGCAACGCCGGGTACCCCTCGCTAGTTCAACATAAAGGCAACAGGTACGTACGTAAGGGAGTACGTGAAGGTTGGTAAAGTGAATTTTTGTGGAACAAAGTTCGTTAGAACTTGAGACATACCGTTTCTCAATTCGTGTCTTTAGCCATTGAACCACCGTCACCTCCTAAACCTACTGATAAGAAAATTACATACAAAATAGGATAAACTATCTATACACCATCACAACGGTCTAGGTAGAAGTTGAAATAACATTTTAATAAACTTCAATTACGTGTAGTCGGCTATATTTAAGTAGATAGATCAAGGCGCTCTTATATACGCATTAAACATGCCGGTTCCATTAAGAGTAACGCTCAACAGAAGAATTTTAACGATGATAGCAATAAGGTGGTTTGCTGCATGTATCTACGGAAGTACCTGAATACTTTTATATATATATATATATATATATATATGTTGGCTGTGAATATGGAAGTTTATATGTGTGCACAGATGTGATGGATTGTATGTCCATCGACGTTTTCTTTTTATGGTTCAAGTCGTTCTGGTGATTATTGATTTGAGGAAGCGCATTAAACTCGAAATTGGATGTACGAGAATAATGACTCTACGCGTTCAAATTCTGGTATACATAAAATATCAAATTTATTTTTAGGCGAATACGTATTTAAAGCCAACAAAATTATGTTGGTCTATTTAAATTATCTCCAACGTTATTGATCATATATATTATTTTATTGGAATTAATTATTGAGATGAGTATTATTTATTAATTTATTTTTTGCGGATTACTACCCCCATCTTTCTGAGTTTTTGTTTCACAACGTTTCGGCCAACTATTCTCCTGGCCTTCGTAACGTGGTAACGGTGACGGGATAGGAACTCCGAATCTCCTAACTATATTCTCAGCAATTACTGCCATCCATAGCTGTTGTCTCACCACAGTTTTATCAAGTAACTATCTAGCCGGCATTGGGTAGGATTGAAACCGCTATTTTTAGTCAATTCTCACCTGGAACCGTAGAGAGTCAACGCCTCTATCCACTAATAGTCCGCAATAAATAAATTAATAACTAATACTCATCTCTATAATGAATCCCAAGGGAATAATATATATCATTCGGTACGGACCCGACTATGGGAGATCGGATGATGAATAAACGGGGATTTATAAGACCAAAAGTCCAACCGTGATCGCCCTTGATTGCCGTGATGCAGTGGATAGAGACATTTAATTTCTCCAGTTACAGGTGAGAATTGTCTGAAGATAGCGGCTTCAATCCTACCCAAAGCCGGCCGGAGGTTACTTGGCAAAACACTTGTTAAGACGACAACAACTATGTAACGCAGGAATATCTGAGAATGCAGTTAAGAGATTCGGAGTTTCTATCTCGTCGCGGTTACCACCTGACGAAAGCCAGAGGAATGTTTGTCCGAAACGTCGTGAAACAACAACTAAGAAGGATGAGGATGATATTCCGCAATAAATAAATTAACTGTTACTGATCATGTTTACTTATTCATTGATTTATTTTTTTTATCTCTTCTGCTTAAATTTAGATTTTAAAATGTTATTTTAATCATACAACTATGAAATCATGTCAAAGCGATACATATTTTGTTAAGGTAATATATTTAAGCCCTATTTATAAAAAAAGTCCAAATAGTTCACTTGATAGGACCTCCGACTACAGATTCCAGTTTCTGGTCATGTCACCTACAGGTTGCCTTTAATAAGTTTCCAAATTTTTATTATAGGCATTTGAAATTATCTAAAACTCTTGAAAATTCAGTATGTTATTGCTATACATATTATAAAATGGTGGACGAATTTGTATTATTTCAAGTTCAAATGACAACTACAGTTGTTGGAATACAAATTAGTAAAGCCTGATTGTTACAGCTGATGAATTTTAAAATACAATCTGGGCTTGAGGACACTTTAGAAGAACAAGATTTTATTTTAAACTTGAAAAAAGAAATACAGAAACGTATGGATTAATTTAGACTTCATTTCGAACATATTTCATGAATCTAGCATCAGTTTTTAATAGCATAAGAGATACAAGAAAGGCAGGAAGTCTGTGAGGGATGGTGAGAGGTGTGCGAGGAGTAAGGCGGTCAGAACATTAGAGTTGGCGAAATAAATAATTTCATGGATTAGAACCGCCGTGTGTCTATGGAGACAATACGTCACAATTTGATGTCAGTGAAGGAACTATTCATGAGGAACTTAAGATGCGAAAGATTTGCGCGAAATTTTCCCAACGGTGCTCAGTGAAGATCAGAAAAAGGACGTTGCCGTGAGCATCAAGACAGTTACTCGCCCTTAATGTAGTCGTGACCTTGCCCCCTTTGACTTTTGTGCTATTCCCTAAGCTCCAGAAAAAAGTATAGGGGTTATCATGATGAGACGATTGAGAAGATGAAAGAGGCTGTGAGGAGGGTCAGTCACATGTTCACACAAGAGCATTGCAAGCGGCATTCCAGGAGTTGTTTGAACGATACTACAAATGAATTGCAACATGAGGAGATTACCTCGAAGAGGACAAGATTTTAATGTGCATTGTATCAATAAAAGTACTAAACTCTAGAAATAATTTAAAAACACCTCATGCTATTTATTTAGATAATTGGTTGTTACTATAAATGCGGCACTTTCTATTTTTAAAAGTCATGAAAATCTTGCAATGCAGATTTGTTGAACACTTTTTTCAGTCTTTATTCTTAAGTGATTCTAGAGATTATTGATTTGAAGAAACACGTAACACTCAAAATTTACGATACTAAAATTATGAACTCTATCGACCTGAATTCTAGGTTGTATATATATATATATATATATATATATATATATATATATAGTTATTTTTTTACTATAATGATTAAACACTTACAGACACTAGTGTTTCACCCTAATAGGAATATTCAGTGCAGAGTGTCACGTTAAACACCAGTAGACAAATTCGAACCCGACAGCACGAGCCATCTCTGGTTCAATTAGCAAAGACGGTATCCAATCGGCTACCATTAACCGCGAGAAATAACATTGAATTTAGACATTTTATTTTAAAAGGTTTTTCACGTCAGTCACAGTCATCTAATCGTTATACGATGATCTATGCATAAGAGCTAAATTGACCGACTTAATTCAACTGATAGTGCTCAACGATAAAAAACGAGTTTCTTAAAGGGGCTGACATTATATAAATATATATATATATATAATGACTAAATTGTGATTATATATATATATATAATCACAGTTTAGTTATTTAAATTTTATGACGTTAAATTTCAAATCAAGAATTTTTATTATATTCAAGACGAAGAAAACATTAAAATAAGAATATCACCTTAACCTATAGGTTTTTGATGACTACTCATCTCCTCAGAGGAGAAAAAAACGAGTAATTATTATAATGGTTCATGCCTCAATTTCTAAATACAATAAACATAGAAAATCATAATATAAGGTTTTTAGAGTTTTTTTAAATCATAGAGTAAGCGAAATTACATATTGATTCAAAATAAAAACGATATTGAATTTCATACCCAAATTCATTTCCATACCAGTAGATCTATCGCATTACATTATTCATAAGTGTATATATATATATATATGATGATTGCAACGTCTTGTCAGACGAGTGCCACTCTCTCAGACATTTAAAATCCATGAGCCCAAATACCTGAGGGAGTATCTATACAAAGATGTTGTTACAGAGTCTTAGCTTTGTACGACAGCTAAGTCTCTCTCTCGGTTCAAAATTTTGAGATCCAGCAATAAGCTAGAGCAAGATAGCCAGCAACAAATTAAACTGCAGACCAGCTTAATGCGGGCACTGGTCTTCCGCTTTATGTTTTTTTAAATCAGAGATTTGCTTCTCCTAGAAAGGTTGCCTTCACCACGGCTTACGGGAGCCCTCTCTTCCCCAATACACATATACACACACAAATAGTATATATATATATATATATATATATATATATATATATATATATATATATATATATATATATATATATATATAATGTATCACAAAAGTGAGTACGCCCCTCACATTTCTTAAAATATTTAAGTATATTTCGTCATGGGACAACACTGAAAAAAATGATTTTCTAAACAATGAAAAGTAGTTTGTCGGCAGCATATATAACAGAGTTAATTTCCTTCCTCTTCAAAATAATTCAAAATATAGCCATTAAAATCTAAATCCCCGACAACAAAAGTGATTAAATTTCTAGAGAGAATTTGTTACAATTAACATACAACATGTCAACTATCAATACCTTGTGTGGCCACCATCATTATTTAAAACTGCATTTACTCTCCTGGACACGGAGTTTACCAGAGCTTCACATGTAGCCACTTGAATGCTCTTCCACTCTTTAATCACAACGTCGCAGAGCTGGCGGATATTTGAGACTTTGCACAACCCCACCTTCCGCTTGAGGATGCCCAAAAGATGTTCTATTTGGTTCAAGTCTGGAGACCTGTCTGGCTTGTTCTCACCTTTACCTCAGTCTCTCCAGGAAAGCAGTGGTTGTCTTGGATATGTTTTGAATAATTGTCATGCTGCAACACCCCTTGCGACTCAGTTTCTAGAGGGATGGTTCATGCTCTACTGAAGTATTTGACAGTATATGTTGGAGTTCATTTTTTGTTGAATGAAATGTAATTCTTCAATATCTTCAGCACTCATGCAGGCCCAGACCATTACATTCCCACCACCATGCTTGACTGTAGGCATGACACACTTACTTTATTCTCCTCAAATTGGTTTTAAGTTTTATGACTACAAATCATAAAACATTCAACTTCAACTTGTGCAGGTATAAGCAAATACATAGAAATATTAAAACTTTTTACGTGACTTTTTGATTATTTCGCTAACAATTTTTTTTCTGATGAGAAAAAAGAGCATTCTTCGAAACTCCGCAGTTTTTGAGTATTCTGCCGAATAATAAAAACATTTTGTAAAATTTTACTTTACAACTCTATTCTTCTTATTATTTACCTTAAGCTCTACTATCCCCAGTGAATATAATGGGGTTCAATATTTGGTTGGGATTAAAATATAAATTACTATATTTATACTTGGTTTTGGAATTTGCTTTTCCTTGATTAGTGAATGTCTCCTCATCAGCTTTTCTGCTTATATATATATATATATATATGTATATATATATATTATATATATATACATATATATATATATACATATATACATATATATATACATATATACATATATATACATATATATATACATATATATATATATACATATACATATATATACATATACATATATATACATATATATACACATATATATACATATATATATACATATATATATACATATATATGCATATATATATATATATATATATATATATATATATATATATAAGCAGAAAAGCTTATGAGGAGACATTTACTAATCAAGGAAAAGCAATTTTGTGTGTGTGTGTATTTTATCTCTGTGAGTGCGTATATATACATACATATATATATATATATATATATATATATATATATATATATAGAAAGAGAGAGAGAGTATGAATTCGACGTGTTGATTATGATAGGCAGGTATAACACCATATAAAATCTGCCTGAATATCTATTGCTTACCCCGCGATGAAAATGGACTTCATATATCTAAGCTGATCGTCCGAACTGGGAAAACTCAGCAGACAACCGAGATACACATGAATTATCTGCCCTCCTGCTGTTACAACTCAGGACTAATCTATATCGATAGGAAACCTATTAGAGGCAGGAGAAAAGGGCTGCTTAAATTATTAACTAAGAGAATACATCATTTACATATTGGAATAAAAGAAGCCATAGATTGCAAATTCATTAATATTAAAGAGCATCACTAATCAATGGCATCAGATGGAATATTATATGTATATTTCTTAATTGGCAAAGAAAAATAAAGGTAGGTGTTTATTTCCAGACGAGTACAACCGTGAAAAAGCGTGTCGGCCTTCATTAGTCTTTATCTTGAACGAGACGACCCGATATCCGATCTTGATTCATTTTATAATTGATAAATATTTAACAGCAAGAAAGACATCTTAAATTAATAGTTTTAGTCAGAGTAGAAATATTTAAAGCAGTCCTACTAAACTATGTAGGCTAAGCTCACAATTTCTGACAGAATCTTAAATTATTTCAGAATTAAGTGACGTCATATACATTTTATCAGAGCTTATTCTAGCACCAAGTTATATCATCTTCTATAATATAAATCTCACCTGTCTCTTCAAATATTTGTATCTATGTATGCTTGTATGTCTCTCAAAAACTTTCGACAGAGACGACGGATGTTCAAAAGATCGGTATCATTTTGAAGCTATATCCTTCGGACGACAAATATCGACAAATTGGCTAAAAATATTAATTACTTCAACCTAAACTTGGCACTTTTCCACAGGGAGGTGTAGAATAATCAAAAGAACTGTGTTAGTCAATAACACACAACAACAACAACAATAATAGCAGTAACACTTACCAAGGGTTCAGCTCATGCACAAGACAGACATCAGATTGAGCTGGACTGAGGGCTTGTATTTATGTACAAGCATATCCAATCAGGTGATTCAGCCAATCACAATCCAAGGAATAGACTGGCCCATGTGTGCACAATGGAATCTCCCATTGTGCCATAAATAGTTCTCCTCTTTCATGCGAAGTAACTTTAGTCTTTGTCAAGTTATCCACAACTTGAACGCTGACCGAAAGTCCACTACACAATTCAACATGGCGCTACGAACAGGATGAACCTGTCCGGGCATTGCCCATTGGATTTCGAATCCAATGGCAGGGCAGAGCTCGCAGTAAATGCAACATAACAGAGTCAACAGCCTTAATAGCAACATTTGCAGACAGCAGTAATATAGCCATGATATCACCAGACCTAATTCGTTCAGCAGGTCGTGGCGATCAACAATATAACAAATTAATAGACACAATACAGCAAGGCTTCCCAAAAACACGTAATCTCACTGCGCCCGAAATCCGTGAGTATTGGGAGGTGAGGCACCGCCTTAGCACTGCACTACGGGACCAAACCGCAATGACTGATACCTCAGACATAGCTACAGTCCGGATGTCAATGTATCGCAAAAAAAAAACACAGTGCTGTACGGACTAGCAGAGGCAATATTCGCACTAGCTCTACTGCTACTCACAACGATAACATTGCTGATAAAGAACCCCGTCAAACCTGCATAGGCTGCGGTAGTCACCAACACGGTACTCCAAGGACAAGTGCCCGCCATTTAACATGTCCGGCATGGAATCAAATGTGCAACACTTGTGGGAAACTTAACCATTTCTCAGCAGTGTGCAGGACAAAGAAATATCGCCCGGCAGTGATAAAGAGTTTTGAAGACCAAGAAGCTCCAATGAATACACTCATGGCCCATATCACATTCGATCAAATGAGGGGCACCATTATGACTTCAGAAGGTGATCTGTTAACTGAAATAAATGCATCAGTAATCCCATTCTCACCAAAACCAGATCCCAGACGAGCTGTCAATATCCCTAGGAGTTGTAATACAACGCTAAAGGTTTTTCCCGACAGTGGTGCCGCCATTTGTCTTGGGGGACCAAAGCATTTAATCAAAATGGGCCTCACAGAGATTAGTCTTATCCAATCAAGAAAGATCATACGAACAGTTGGAGGTTTCACACTCATGTGTCAGGGTTGGCTACCAGTTGAGTTTGTGGTCAGAGGGAAAGCAACTAAACAAGCCCTCTACATATGCAAGGGCATACAACGGCTTTATCTCAGCAGAGCAGCCTGCATCGATGTGGGAATATTGCACAAGCATTTTCCAAACCCTTTAGCAGACGTACATGAAGAGGTAGACACCGAGTCTAAAAAGTGTGTAGATCAATTGCAAAATTGGTGATAGTCCACTACACAATTCAACAGGAGGGGTAGCAAAAATCGTTCCTTTATGATAATTTAGCCATACACGCATGCGCAAAGAACGTTTTTTCTTGAATTAGTTTAAATATAAAAATACCTACTTTCGCTTACGCTGTCATAGCCCAGACGGTATAGTAACACCGTCGTTATCTTAAGATTGCACGTTCAAGCCAAATGTCAGATATATATTTTTCGATTTTTAAAGTTGCAATATTGAGATATGTTTTTTATGCAATTTGTTCGTTCGTTCTTTTTTTCCATCACGTTCGCTGTTTTTTGTCCGATATTTTAAGAAGTTTTACGACCAGTCTCTTATTATTTATTTTGCATCACGTTCGTTGTTTTTTTTTATATTTTAACAGGGTTATTACGTTCGTTTATTCTTTATTTTCCATTTTTCTTATTTGGCGGAAACTCCCGCTAGTGTTTTATAACAGAAAGGGTCGTCAAATGAATTATAAAAAAATAAATAATCCAGACTGTACGTTTTTAACTTTGTCCTGATCTGTTAGGTGTTGGTTACCGTGAGCGTCATCTCTACTCTTCGCTATTTTCTGTAGACTTTTACGATGGTTGTTCAAAAAATAAAACGACTTAGTTTTTGTAACTCAAAAAAGTTGAAGATCTACGAAAAATGGCGTGGTACACTTACAACGAGCCCCGTTTTTTGCCATGAATTTATTTTTCTACAGAGTTACAATAATTTCTTATCCACTTTTGCTAGTAATTCAATTACGCAACTCTGTTTTGACCGAGGTCGATGACTGGGGTTGATTTCTTGAAGTCGCACGCCGTCTATATCTGCAACATGGAGATGAAAGTTTTAGGTCATGAATGCATAAGTTTAGTCGTCGTAACAATGCTATTTGAAATCCCTTCCGATCTATTCCGCTGGAATGAACAATAGGGGGGGATTAACCTCGTATCTTTTTCTGTCATAATTAGATTTCAAGAAAGAATGCCTAAATAGATAGAGAAGCTTAGCAGTTTAAGACATTTGTATGAAATTCAAGAGAAAGAAATACTTTAGACACATCTAATTTATCTCTCTCTCTCTCTCTCTTAACCTATTCTTTTTTCTATTTATCGTCCATTTCTATCTCTCCTCTTCCCCTCTGACCTATTTCATTCTTGCTCAGATCTTCCTTTAACCTCTGTTTTATCCTTATACTGGTTCTATCTTTTTTTAATAATTAACATTATTCTGTTTTTGCTCTTAAAATTTCTTCTTTTACTTATGACATTCGCCTTTCTTGTACTTAGTCCATTGGCTATATTAGTTGGGTTGCTTATAAAACTATTTTTCGTGGGCTCGGTTACTTCTATAATAACTGGAATAATGGGGATCTTCCCAAGATTCCAGTTTCTTTTCATATCGTACATAAAACCTTAGTATTTAATTATATTTTCGTTTTCTGTTCTGTAAAACACATGATCATTGGTGACTAACTTCCACTAAGGTTTCTGCTTTCTTTTTCTCATCCCATATCGCTATATCGGATTTAATAGCTCTGTTTACGAGTTACGTAGCTGAAAAAAATTGCATAGTTATAGGTGATGACGTATGGCTTATTTCCAATTATTTTATTTAGTATATCTTCCTAGGATTTGCTGCTACATTCCATATTTAACGCTTTGCAGATACTCCAGTGTTGACATTTTTATCGCATTGTATAGAGATGTCCACCAGCTGACCTTAGAGTTGAACATCAACTGGATCACGTGTTTTATATTTGTATGTGAATTACTGTGCTATAAAGGATTGACATATAGTCCGTCTTGTTTGAAATAACGTATATATAAAATTATTATGACGTCAAAACAAAACAACCATGCACATTTTTCTATTTAATAAAAAGTGACACTTAGGACCCTTAATTTCGGCATATTCCCATTAGACATAGATTATTTGTTTTCGCATTTTCCCCTACTTTTCTATTAAACTTTAATATAATATCCTTTTGTATACGACCGTGCACAGACGGATACCAATCAATATAATATTCTGCCTATTCCCTCATTAATTAGTCCTTATTTGACAATTTTTACAAAGTTCAAATAGAACTTTAAAGGCCAAACTGTTTAAAACACGCCAAGTTCTCGACATTTGGCTTTAAACATGCGAATCAGGCACCAGTGAACAAGAATATAATAGAGGCGGTCATCTGATGGAGATTCGCTGCAAATATAATTATAATAATATACTAGCAGGGAGGGGTGCTCGACTTTGCCAGGTCGTAAAATACGCTTAAATATGATATTTTAATTTGTCAAGATTTCCTATTTATTATAACAAAATCGTGATTAAGTAGAAAGAGGAGTTGGGTACGATCAGCTATAATCGAAACCGAAAGTAAAACTGTAGCATTCAAAGCTGATGACGTTACCACTGTACTAATATGACACACTTAACTAATTAAAAATTAAAAATAAACTTATATGAATGTAAAAACTGCATAACAATCTTTTCCATTTTGAACCATTTTTACCCCTTACATCTGTTTAAACCGGCTAAAGACCCATGAAAGAACGGTCCAAAGAAATTCTAATCATTTTCGGCCCCTACGTCCGCTCTGCGACTTTTAGACGAGGAAGAGATAAATTTAATGAAATATGGAGACAGACAAACATATGGGTTTTTTATATACTAGATGATATATGGTGAAATAGTGTGCGAAAAGAATTCGTTAAAATTTCTTACATAACCGAAGACAGAAGTCAACAAAACGTTACATAAAAATAATTCGCTACAATTTCTATGTGCAAGGGTACAATATCCGAAGACAAAAGTCAGCAAAACGTTACATAAAAATAATTCGTTATAATTTCTATGTGTAAGGGTACATAACCGAAAACAGAAGTCAGCAAAACGTTGCATAAAAATAATTCGTTACAATTTCTATGTGCAAGGGTACAATATCCGAAGACAGAAGTCAGCAAAACGTTACATAAAAAAGAATTCGTTACAATTTCTATGTGTAAGGGTACATAACCGAAGAAAGAAGTCAGCAAAACGTTGCATAAAAAGAATTCGTTACAATTTCTATCTGCAAGGGTACAATAAGCGAAGACAAATGTCAGCAAAACGTTACATAAAAAAGAATTCGTTACAATTTCTACCTGCAAGGGTACAATAACCGAAGGCAGAAGTCAGCAAAACGTTACATAAAAAGAATTCGTTACAATTTATATGTGCAAGGGTACATAACCGAAGACAGAAGTCAGCAAAACGTTACATAAAAAGAATTCGTTACAATTTATATGTGCAAGGGTACATAACCGAAGACAGAAGTCAGCAAAACGTTACATAAAAAGAATTCGTTACAATTTATATGTGCAAGGGTACATAACCGAAGACAGAAGTCAGCAAAACGTTACATAAAAAGAATTCGTTACAATTTATATGTGTAAGGGTACATAACCGAAGACAGAAGTCAGCAAAACGTTACATAAAAAGAATTCGTTACAATTTATATGTGCAAGGGTACATAACCGAAGACAGAAGTCAGCAAAACGTTACATAAAAAGAATTCGTTACAATTTCTATGTGTAAGGGTACATAACCGAAGACAGAAGTCAGCAAAACGTTACATAAAAAGAATTCGTTACAATTTATATGTGCAAGGGTACATAACCGAAGACAGAAGTCAGCAAAACGTTACATAAAAAGAATTCGTTACAATTTCTATGTGTAAGGGTACATAACCGAAGACAGAAGTCAGCAAAACGTTACATAAAAAGAATTCGTTACAATTTATATGTGACAGGGTACATAACCGAAGACAGAAGTCAGCAAAACGTTACATAAAAAGAATTCGTTACAATTTCTATCTGCAAGGGTACAATAAGCGAAGACAAAAGTCAGCAAAACGTAACATAAAAAGAATTCGTTACAATTTCTACCTGCAAGGGTACAATAACCGAAGACAGAAGTCAGCAAAACGTTACATAAAAAGAATTCGTTACAATTTATATGTGCAAGGGTACAATAACCGAAGACCGAAGTCAGCAAAACGTTACATAAAAAGAATTCGTTACAATTTCTATGTGTAAGGGTACATAACCGAAGAAAGAAGTCAGCAAAACGTAACATAAACATAATTCGTTACAATTTCTATGTGCAAGGGCACATAACCGAAGACAGAAGTCAGCAAAACGTTACATAAAAATAATTCGTTACAATTTCTGTGTGCAAGGGTACATAACCGAAGACAGACGTCAGCAAAGCGTTAAATAAAAAGAATCCGTTACAATTTCTATGTGCAAGAGCACATAACCGAAGAAAGAAGTCAGCAAGACGTTACATAAAAATAATTCGTTACAATTTCTATGTGCAAGGGTACATAATCGAAGGAAAAGTCAGCAGAACGTTATATAAAAAGGGACATTTTAAAAAAACAGGCCAAACAATAACATTTTCAGGCCCAAAAGGCGGATTTTGGTCATATATTAAAGATTTTCGTTTACGAAGTGGTTGTATTATTTGTATTAACCTATTATTACATTTTTAAATATTTTTAATACGTAATTATTTATTGTATTTGGGCCAGTACTGTATTTATAATTCAAAAGATAAAAAAATATTTAATAAACTTATATTTGCAGTGTGTTCTTAGTTTTATGTCCAAAAGCCTAATTTTTAAAGCTATTAAGAAAAATGTCAGCTTTATCAAAACATATTTATTGATTAACTATTTATGTTTTTATAACGCTTAATATATCAAAAATAAAACACATCTAAAAAATTTAATGATAAACTTCTAGTGATACTATAATAAACAGATAATAATAGTTATAATAATGATAAGAAATAAATAATGATAAGAGTTAATAATAAGAATAAGTTTTATAATAATGATAGCAATAGAAATAATGCTAATAAAATAAGTAAAATAATACTATTAGTTATTAAATTATTTATTATAGAACGGTTTTAATATTATTTTGTTGTTCTATGGTGGTTTAAGTTTGTCAAATGTAAAATAACGTTTATGAATACAACCAGAAAAAATCTCGTCTTCCGGTTTAAAAGTTTTGGCATATTGCTTTTTTTTACATTGGAGTCACCACTTATCAAGGCCAAGAGGCCTCTCGAGGATAAGGGTTATTACGTGTACAGTAGCCAATGGGATAATATTGTAGTAATCGTTAGTAATGGAGATGTGATAAAGTGTTTTACTTAAGGGGCCGGTTTACCAGGGATTTGTTTATGTTCGCCTTGATGACATCCAAGTTGTAGGCAGGTGAGAAACAGGCAAACGGAAGAGAGTTCTATAGGCGTGCACTTCAAAGAAAGAAGTTTTTTTCGTGGAATCTAAGTGTTTATCTATGCACAGACAAATCTATCGGACAGACAAAGAATGGGGAAATTTATTGACAGTGCCTTAAGCTATAATAATAATAATAATAATAATAATAATAATAATAATAATAATAATAATAATAATAAAATAATAATAATAATAATAATAATAAAATGAGTAAAATAATAATATTACTAATTAAATTATTTATTATAAAACGGTTTAAATCAGATTTTATTATTCTATGGTGGTTTAAATTTGTCAAATTGAAAATAACGTTTATGAATACAACCAGAAAAAAATTCGCCCTTCCGGTTTAAATGTGTGGACAAATTGCTTTTGAATTTTTATATAGTAGGGCTACAACTCTACAAAGGGTGCAGAATTTGTCACCAGGTTTATACGTTTTATGGGAGCCTAATATTTCCCATTTTAAATTAAAAGGGATATTCACATCTTTGAGATAACAAATATAAAACAAACAAAAAAAAACAGAAAACTCTAACAAAGTATATTTGCCTAATAAAAAGATAAGGTTATAATAAATAAATAGTTAATTCTTTAAAATAATTAGAAGTTATCCCCCTTTGATCAATAAAAGCTATTCTTTTATTTTTATTTAAATTTTCAAAATTTGTAGTCATCTCCCTTGTTTATTCAATAAAATTTTAATTTTCAATTTTGGCGTTTCAACGATAAAAACTGATCAACTGTATCTTAGGACATCCTTTTAAATAAGGCCTTATATATATATATATATATATATATATATGTATATATATATATATATATATATATATATATATATATATATATATATATATATATATACAGTGATGATCATATTTATTGGCACGGTAAAATAAAAGTTAAATTTTGTCTAATAAATTCTAAAAAAGGGATTAAATTAAAGAAAATAACAAACTATATTATGTATTTTTAACTGGCCTTTCCGATGCAGCAATCGGATTTTAGAAAAAATAAATAACAAAGGAACAACAAACATAATTGCAAAAAACCCTTGTTCAAAATTATTGGCACGATTTATTTAATAATCAATTGTATAGCCTTTGGCCTTGATTACCTTCCTCAGTCGCTTTTCATAGTTTACAACCAAGTTGTTGCACTCTTCAGTAGTAATTTTAGCCCATTCTTCCTGACAATAATCCTCCAATTGAATAAGATTCTTAGGCTTCCTTTGCATTACCCTCAATTTTAATGTTCTCCATAAATTTTCAATTGGATTAAGGTCTGGGCTTTGTGATGGCCACTCCAAAACATTAATATGATTGTCCTCAAGCCATTTCTTAGTCAGTTTAGCCGAATGCTTTGGGTCATTATCTTGCATGAACCACAAACGACGACCAAGTGAGAGCTCTTTAGCAGAGTCTTTCAGGTTTTCATCCAATATTTTAACACAATCTTCCTTTTTTATGCTACCTGTGACCTTAACAAGTCGCCCTGGTCCAGAAGCAGCAAAGGATCCCCAAAACATCAAACTGCCTCCACCGTGCTTCACTGTGGGTATGGTGTTCTTAGGCAGGAAAGCTTCGCCAGATTTTCTGTAAATATAAGACACTTTATTATGACCAAATAACTCTATTTTCGTTTCTTCAGTCCATAGAACACGTTTCCAGAATGCAAAATCTTTATCAATATGACGTTTTGCAAAGGCTAGCCTTGCTTTCAGGTGCGTAGGCTTCAATAAGGGAGTCTTTCTCGGACGACATGCTTTTAAACCAGCTCTCTTCAAAACTCTACCAACTGTATGTCGAGATACATTCACTCCAGAGGTGCTCTGTTCATCACGAATCTCCCCAACAGAGATCCTTGGGTTTTGTTTTACTTGGCGAACAATTTTCCGTTCATCTCTTGGGGAAAGAATCCTTTTTCTCCCTCTACCCTCTAAACTCATAACGTGGCCTTGCGATTTGAACTTGTTTATTATGGCTCTAACAGTGGATTTGGGAAGGTTTAGCTTCTTTGAAATCTTATCATAGCCCTCCCCATTGGTATGGCATGCTACAACAAGCTTCCTGACGTCTTCGCTGTGTTCCTTAGTTTTAACCATGGCGATTGAAAATTATAATTTAGTCACTTATAATAGTTTAAATAAATCGCTATCTAAAAATTATCTGAAAAAAATTATTCACTGAATTAGCGTTAAACAAGCATAATATGTCTATAAAAAAGTTCAGAAAGCACGTAAACCGGAAATTGATTGACATTATACTGATACTAAAAGAAAAACAAAGCCGTGCCAATAATTTTGAACAAGGGTTTTTTGCAATTATGTTTGTTGTTCCTTTGTTATTTATTTTTTTCTAAAATCCGATTGCTGCATCGGAAAGGCCAGTTAAAAATACATAATATATTTTGTTATTTTCTTTAATTTAATCCCTTTTTTAGAATTTATTAGACAAAATTTAACTTTTATTTTACCGTGCCAATAAATATGATCATCACTGTATATATATATATATATATATATATATATATATATATATATATATATATATATATATATATAAATTACAAATTCGTAGGTGTTTGTAACAATTGTCACGTTGATATATTAACGAGCTTCATTAGCTTAGTGGATAATCACAAGGGGCAGTTAAAGTTGTATGTGTTCTATGGCGTCACTCTAACTTGTTTATGAGTTTTGGATGGTGATATATACGCGTAATTGACGAATGCATACATTGAAAGAAAAATTCTCATACAGAATATGGAATCTTAATTTGGAGTTACTAAATATCTCATAAAAATGCAACCTGAGACCCGGTTATATAAAGCTTCGTTTTCCTGTTAATTCTCTCGTTCGACACAGATCTATCCATCATTACAAGATCCGATCCATGTTCAGCAGCGTAATTGTCCAATCACTCAAGACGTCCATCTTGATTCTTTCGTATCTTGTTATTCTATCTTCGATACAGGTCAAAAATATTAAACGCTTTTACAAATGTTATTAATAAAACAAGAAATACTCTCATGATAGTAAAAAGAAAAAAATACTGCATAACTAACATGGCTCCAGGGCTTGTCAAGTCGGAACATATGCATGGGTATTATAATTCATACAGAAACTTGGACATGTGCATGCGAGTATTATGTTTAAAAAAAAAACAGTTACATTCTTGTGTGTTAGGAAAAGTACCTGAGCTGAGATCGAAACCAAAACACTAAAGATTGTGAGTACTATAATCATTAGACTAGCTTGACACTATCTTTAATAAGTGCTTTCAAACCTACTTATCCTTTACATAAGGAAGTTTGACAAACAAAAAAAATCCGATGCTAACCATGTACCGTTTTTTTAGTTGGATTACTAAGCAGTGCTTTTACTGGGGGACAACCGTTTAAACAGTTTTTTTTTTTACATATCTGAATGCCCTATATAACAAATTTAGAGTCTGTGGATCTGAAATTAATGGCGTGTATAGGTTGAAAATTGTGCTAAAAATAATTTAACTTTTATCAATATATAGATCATGTATATGTATTTGTGTGCCTAGTTTTATGAGGAATTTTTTTTATTTTATATTTTATGATATGTATATTACTTCCCTTATGTCTTAAAATCTATTATTTCTTTTTATGTATTTTCTTAACGCATTGCATGCATTGTCTTCTGGATATCAATTTTTAATTAGGCAGGTGCTTGTCTTTATCAAAATTTAGGCAGATTAAGTGTTACATACTACTACATGTAAGCATAATAGTATCTTAAATAATCTCTTGAGAATAACATTAAAATAAATGTCCGCCATAGACAACTTAATAAGCTAGAAGTTAGAACTCCTAGATTGTGGTAATTAGTAGTAACGGCTGTGATGTAAAGTGTCTTACATAAAAGCGGGAGATGAAAGAAGACAGCATGCTTGCTTGGGAGCATACGGCCCTTGTAAATTGAAATGGGCTGATAAAATAGGATTAAATAGTGATTATCAATTTTTCTTTGTATAAGCCACTGGTTATTGATTAAGAACGCATATCTAGTAGAATAAGTCTCAATCACCTTTTTATCACGTGTGTCCTGATTTATGCATTTTGAAATAGTTAAGAACAAAATGGAGAATACCAAGGCAGCTTATTTTAACATAGCATGCAGCTATCAAACGTATGAATAAAACTAATGGAATATAATGTTTATGCCAAGTTGGTTTTCGTAATGTTGGGTACAATGTTGAAAGGGAAGAAAAGTCCAATTCTCATTCTGATTTTCGATAGCTATCGCTTAGTAATGATTTATTTATAAAGCTTTCTTTGATACGCTGACAAAACCTATCTTTTGAAGGCATTCATGTCGCAATTTCATGATAGTGGTTTTCTTTTAATTTTGACATACATATGACTCTTGCGTAGGGATTTCTATATAGTTCCATATCCATATTAAAACAATCGTAGATATAACTGTGCGAGTACCTATTTATAATGCCTCCCCACGGGACAGAGTTAGACACCAGCGTCGTTTTTTAACGTGGAGAAAAGGTACAAAAAAAAATGCCTCAGTCGTGAAGAACAGCTCCTCCCCCGAAAGAGAACAAGAAATGGAAGTGCTGCATCTGAAGAACAGATACTACACTTTGATCTTGGCCAAAAGGCCCAGTATAACTCTGCTAGTAGAAGACTTTGCGCATGCGTGCCATTTTCTTTTCCGCCCAAACCGTATGGCCTTAAAATATGAACAGTTCTAGTCCAGATGTCAACGTAAAAAGATGTATTATATCTTTTATGCTCATCATCATGAGACGGGTAGGACACTTGACCAAAAACATGAAGATTATTCATGTGTAGGGGAACTCGGTGTGCAGTTTATATACCGGTTGTAGAGCAAGATCTTCTCTTTGTAGGCTGTGTATATGAACAGGTTAGTGGGATAGGCCGCGTGTTCGATAAGCCGGATAGTTGGAGTTTATCGTTACTAGGACAGCGTTATAAAGAAAACAATCAACAATAAGTGCACGTGTTATGAATACATTTAAGGCATTGACATGAAGCACGCTGAAACAGAATCATATATTTATGTATGTACAAGGAATATTTATTTACACGGAAAGGTTACGAACGTTACAGAGTGTCTGTGTGTTTATAAACTGGCATGCATATGGATCAACGTTCGTTACGTATATGCGTGCGTGGATTTACGCGAGAGTTTATCGAAACATACGTTGGAAGCTCATTGTGTCTGTAAGAGTTTGTTTATAGGAATTTTATATATTAAAGAAAGCTAAATAAGTTAGAACACTCCGTGCTATTTAACAATAGTTGTCTTAATGAAAACATGCTGCCTGAATACACAATCTATCTATCAATCTCTCTCTGTGTCTCTGTCTTTCTCTCTATATCTATCTATCTATATATATATATATATATATATATATATATATATATATATATATAGAGAGAGAGAGAGAGAGAGAGAGAGAGATTGATAGATTGTGTATTTAGACAACATGTTTCATTTAGGCAATATGGTTTCTAATTTTAATTATATATCAATCTCTCTCTTTCTCTCTCTCTCTCTCTATATATATATATATATATGATTCCTATAATATAATTCGAATACGTATACATGTTTTTCTTTACATATATATATATATATATATATATATATATATGTATGTACTAGGAAAATTACACGTGGTTGACTGGGTTCAAAAATAGCCTACATAAAATGGACTCTGATTTATGAAAGTATGATAGCTTATGAAAAGGAAGGGTTGTAAAGAGATAGCTTCGAATTAGGGGGTATCAAAACAAACCAAAATATGATGAAAGTAAAAATAGAAAACTGATCCCATATAATGATAGAAGATGTATCGAGAAACAGGAATCGGTATGTTTCATCTGGTATAATTATGATTCCTTAAGATGGTGGGGTCTGCGTATGCGTCTGGTCCACAAAGTATTGAAATAAAAATGTAAAAATAAAAAAAAACACGTTTACAAGTGGTTTTGATATAGATGTACATAATAATACTTTAATAAGTATGTTTTAACTTAAATAGGGATGGTATAATAAAATTGTGGGGTCTGCGTTCGCGCCTGGCCTCCATAGAATGGAAATAGGCACACTATTTAATAAATACCTTTCATATCTACCTGCGTAGGTATCTTTTTATAATTATGGTTCAGTTTGAAGAAATATGGTATAATAAAAGTATGGCGTGTTCGTTCGCACATCACCTCAATATATCACAAAGTTAAACAAGGTGGTATAATATAAATCCACAGAATATTGTGATACGTGTTTCAGTGTGAACAGGTATGGTATGATAAATTATGGGGTTTATCTATCTTATTTTTACGTTCATCATATTTGTCTTTGGTTTTGATACCCCAAATTCAGAGCTATCTCTTTACAACCCTTCCTTTTCATAAGCTCTCATACTTTCATAAATCAGAGTCTATTTTCTGTAGGCTGTTTTTTAACCCAGTCAACCCAACGACGGGTACTTTTTCTAGTATATATATATATATATATATATATGTATGTATATATATATATATATATATATATATATATATATATACTTATATATATATATATATATATATATATATATCAGGTTAATATTTTCCATAGGGAAAATAACTAATGAATGTTATTAGCATGTTAATAGAATAATGGTTTCAATTCTCAGTGGTGGCGCAAGAATGATTTAAGTACGTTTCCTTTTTAAATCAGTCTTATATATTTGGCTTTATATAATAAAATAATAAATACGGAACCTGCATTAATCAAAATATCATATTTAAGCATATTTTATGACCTGGCAATGCCGGGCAGCCTACTTTTAATATATATATATATATATATATATATATATATATATATATATATATATATATATATATTTATATACATATCCAAGTTGGCGATGGAAAATTAAAATATATAAAGTCGTTGAGAAGTCGATTAAAAATTAGAGTATTGGTAAAGTCCATCCATTACGCGCTACGCAAGATATTTTAACACATTGCTGCTTTTCCCGAATACAATATTGTTTATAGTAGGGTGATGAGTGCTAATATATGACGCTTCAAGAATTGTTAATTTTTTAAAGATTGTTTTCAAGTTGTATAATTTGTTTGTTGTTGACGAGGATTTCTCTAAGATTAGAGGGCAGGGACAGTTATGTTCTTATATTACACGTTGATATATAGCGCAGTATTGTTTAAATGCATATTTATTCGTCGGTAAAACGTTGTCGTTGTATGCCTAATGTATGTGTTATACTTATATTTATTTTCGGAGTAACATTTTATATACATACATATATATATATATATATATATATATATGTATATATATACATACATATATATATATATACACACACATATATATGTAAATATTTATAAATATTTTAAACCTTTATATATTTTTAATTTTGAATGAATAAGAATGCAAATATATAAAGAACTAAGCATAGTAGGGGGTGATAATTATTCAAATTGATTAATCCTAATAAATAAATTAATTAAGAATAAGAAAACTGGATATAATAGCTGTTACATGTTTTCTTTTTAAGATTAAGGGTGGCGGTGTTTGATCACCACTGCTGGGGAGCCATGATTTATTATAGGGTTTTCTGTTTAATCCTCGAAACAGTGTTTCATGGTAAAGAACGGATGATCTCTTAAATTACCATTAGTACGATAATGAATTCGAGAAAGCAAGTTGGTGCAGTGATTGCAGGTTATTAAATGACCTACTGACTAAATAGCTTTCTAACGAATGATAAAAATAAAAATTAAGTGTATAGTTTTAAAAGTTTAAAACTTCCAAGACTATATATATATATATATATATATATATATATATATATATATACACGCATGGGTGTTCAGCGTTGCCGTGTATGAGGTGTATGCCGAGCAAAAAAAGAACGGACATGACCCCTTAACATCTATTGTTTGGGACTCTAATCAAGTTATTAAGTTAGATCCATGTCTAATGAACCTATATCTTAAATTTCAAGTGTTTAGACCCAAAATTGCTGGAAGAGTTTGGTAGAGATCTCAAAGGTCAAATCGTTGAACTTTGACCCCTAAACAGCCAAATTTCTGGGCGAAAACCGACCACCTAGATTTTCCCAAATCTCAGTACCCTCTACATCAAATATCGAGTCTGTAGACTAAAAATTTACAGTTATTGCGCAGGGAAATGCACACAGAAAGACACACAGACATACACACAGACAGATACACAGAGACGAAAACTTTTATAAATATACTAGTATTTCAGCCCGGCGTTTTCCGGGTTTTTGGAGGTGTATGCTGAGCAAAAACAAAAACAAAACAAAAAACAGTATTTTTTTTAAAATTTACCCCTATTATGCCCCCTTGACATTTATAGTTTTGGGTTCAAATCGAGTTATTAAGTTAGATCCATGTCCAAAGAAACCTATACTTAGAATTTCAAGTGTTTAGATCGAAAATTGGCGGAGGAGTTTGATAGCGTTTTCAAAAGTAAAATCCTTGAATTTATACCCCTTAACAGCCAAATTTCTGACCGAAAACCGACCACATAGATTTTTTCCAAAACTCTTTATGCTGTATATAAAATTTAGAGTCTGTATAATGAAAATTGACAGAGTTATTGCGAAGGAAAATGTACACAGACACACAGACAGACACATACACAGACACGTTCACTTTATATATATATATATATATATATATATAGAGAGAGAGAGAGAGAGAGAGAGAGAGATTTGTTTAACAAAAATATATACGTATACATAAATATATGTGGAGACAATTTTGTGTCTACTATAAACTTTTTTCACAAATATTATGCAGGTATAAATCATGTAGAATATTTGCATGAATATAATTACAGATAGTAGTTAACTAAATATGATTATCCCATAAAAAAATCGAAGCAACTCATAGGGAATTAATTAAAATGAATATTTAAAAGAATATGCAAATTAGCCAGATCGTTTGCTGGTGAATGCATTTCCACAACCAAGATATAAGAAAATTGTATTTTCGTTTTAAATAAATAGAAAAGAGGGGTTTTAATATAAATATTGATACACACAAAAGTAAAACCGAATTTATAGTAGTACATATCAATATATATATATATATATATATATATATATATATATATATATATATATATATATATGGTCAGATAAAGTATTTTAATGAATTGTCGAGTTATTCTTCTAAATAAAGTGTGCATGTCTATGTAATTAACTAAGAGTTTTCAATTATATCCTAAATTTTAATGTGAGTGTATGTTAGTTGTTCGGTTGCTTTTTACGGCATATCAACCCTTTTCTGTTATTTAATGCTAAATCCAGTTATTTTGGAAATAGTATTCATATTGCATCCCGTTATTTTGTCGAAAGTTTTTATTCTTCAAGCTCTTGGTATGTTCAATCGCTAATTTGTAGTGTTTGGTTTGGTTATTTTATAGTGAATTTTAACGTTTTTCTTCCCTGTCCTGTAGAACATGAGTTTTTCTATGTTTTGTTCATTTTTTGTTAGGAAACCAGCCAGGAAGTAGGGGAGTTACGAATAAAAAGCGGAAATGTGAAGAAAAAGGGAAGGAAAAGGTGGGTTCCTATTTACAATGCCTCCCCACAGGACAGAGTTAGAAACCAGGGTCGTTTTTTAATGTGGGGAACAGGAACAAAAATAAAAAAAAAATTGTCTTAGTCGTGAAAGATATCTATTCCACTGACAGAGAACAAGACATTGAAGTGTATATCTGAAGAACAGATCCTACACTTTGATCTTGTCCCGAAGGCCAAGTAGGTGGGTTGTTGGTTTTGTTTTTGGCTTTGCAAAATGAAGTAGAAAAACAAAAAGCATCAATGTTAAATGCATTTTGTCTCAGAAAGCCAATATCTTCAGACAGCCTGATCTGGTAGCACCAGGTGTGTGTATGTGTCAAGAGTTGTGTATGTGAAAGTATATGTATGTATACATATATACGTATTGAATATTCTTTTTATTTATTTTTACATTAGCAGATATATCTTTCTGCATAGTTATGAGCATGTTACCAGTAACTAGCTGACCGAACAATGCTCATGACTTTTAGCAACATATTACTGATTTTCTACCACCAATAGCAATGGCTACGAATACACTGCCTGAAAATACTTCTTTTAAACTCCTCGGACTAACGTTTACAGGGAACATGAACTGGAATATATACATTGAGAGCATTGCCAAGGCTGTTGCAAAGTAGGTGGGCTCTCTCTACCGTGCAAGAAAATTACTTACGCCTGAAAGTATCCTGTACCTCTATAAGGCCACCATTCCCCCATGTATGGAGTATTGTTTTCACATTTGGGTTGGTGCATCTGCTGCTTGTCTTTCACAACTGGACAGGCTTCAAAAGAGAGTCGCCAAGCTTATAGGTCCTGAACTATCATCTAAGCTTCAGCCTCTGTCCCATCGACGAAATGTTGCATCCCTCTACCGTTTCTACAAATACTTTAATGGTGGCTGCTCTGACGAACTGCAAGCACTTGTACCTTCTCGACGTAATTCCCCCCGACAAACCCGACAAGCAACTAAGTCCCACCACTTTACAGTAGAGATTTCTAGATGTAAGAAAGCCTTTTAATCCAGTAGTTTCTTCCCCAGAACTGAAAGTCGTTGGAACTCCCTTCCGGGATTCTGCTTTCCCAACTGTACTGATATGCAGAAGTTCAAACGTAATGTGAACGAACATCTTTTTACTCATCTCCCTTCTTAATGCCCCCGCTAATTGTCCCCGATAGTATCCCCCTACTTCAAAGTGGCACGTGGCTTGTTTGGGGTGAAGATTGAATACAAAAAAAAAATGTAAAAACAAATAAAGAGTATACCCTGCTCTACTTTGGTATTGAGCACTTTTGTATGAAACTCGCAAAACTCCATTGGTTACTTAACCTATGGAAAACAATAACCTCAGAGCATATATATATATATATATATATATATATATATATATATATATATATATGTGTGTGTGTGTATGTGTGTATGTATGTATGTATCGGGCATACTCTTTATTTGTTTTTACACTTTGTAAGTATTAATATGTTGCTACACAGGCATGATCATGTTTCGGTCGGCAAGTTACCAGTAACCAGCTGAACAAAACATGCTTATAACTGTGTTGCAACATATTACTGCTTATATAAAAACAAATAAAGAGTATATCCTGCTCTACTTTAGTATTGAGCACCTTTGTATTAAACTCGTTAAACTTCACTGCTTACCTAACCTTTAGAAAAGAATAACCTCAGAGTATGCTGTATTGAATATATCTACACATATACATATAGGTGCATTTGTATATATGTGTACGTATAATTCTTGGACTATATATATATATATATATATATATATATATATATATATATATATATATATATATACGCATACACTTAACGTTCAATTTACAGGAAAATATTAAATAATGATATATAGAATTTAGAAATAAATATAGCGTAATAAAATGAAAAGAAAGACTAAATTAAAGAAAATGTCGCCAGAAAAAGTGGCAAATCTCTACACCCGCGTCTACTTCATTTGTTTAATCTTTTCTGCGTCGACTCAAGGGAAATCATCGTTGTTCCCGCCACACAAGCACAACTCTCCTCGAAGCGATTTTAGAAAAAAAAGTTAAAGTCTCATTAACTCCTTTTTTTCATACTATATACGATTAAGCGAGGATGCAAAATTTAATCTATGCAACAAAAGATGTTATAATTCTCACAATTCGACTTTAAATAACTTTATTAATATTGCTGCAAAGAAAGTACTCTATTTACAAAAGTGCTGGAAAATTACTCCGATCTCAGAGTATCATATGCCTCTACCTATAGACTATTACCTCGTGCATGGCGTACTGTTAACATGCATGGGCGAGTGCAGCCACCTCTAGTTTCTCACCCTTTAATAGAATAACAAAACAAAAAACGCAGTCTTAAATCTAATAGATCTTGTACTATTGCCCAAGCTCTAACCTCTTTCCTATCGCCGAAATTTTACACCTCTTTTCCGGTTTTACTTTAAATAAATGTGCTCTGATTTACTCCTAGCACTTTTGTCCAATCGACATCATACTCCACAGCACTACGAAAAGAACCAAACTCCTATCTTTTTTCATGTTGCAGGATCTTTATGTCGGAAAGCTTTCCACTGTAATATATTTCCCCTTGAACTGCTAGGCTTTGGAATTCCCTAAATGTTTTCTGATTTTCAAGACTGTACTGGACTAGGAAAGATTAACGAAATGTTTGTTTACCTTATATTTAAACTTCTGCATATCAGTACAATCAGGGAAGCAGGTAGCAGAAAGGGAATTCCAAAGTCTAGCTGTTCGAAGGAAGAAACTATTAGAGTAGAAAGCTCTCTGAACTTTTAGGGACCTCAACAGTGAAGGGGTGGGATTTTGTTGCTAAGCGGATTTCTTAGAGATGTGTACGTCGAAGGTGCACAAGTGCAACGAGTTCATCAGAGGACATTCGATTAAAATATTTGTAAAAAAGGCACAGAGATGCAACACTGCGTCGATGGGACGGGGGTTGGAGCTTAGTTGACAAAATGAGACCTATTATAGTGAGAACTTTTTTGTACGCTATCCAAGAGGGAGAAGCTAGTGATAGATGTACCAGCCCAGATATGGCAACAATACTCCATGCATGGGCGAATGGTGGCCTTGTAGGTTTACAAGTTACTCTCAGATGCGAGTAGTCTTCTACCTCGATAGAGAGAACTAACATCCTTTGCAGCAGTCTTTGCAATCTTCTCAATGTATGTGTTCCGGTTCATATTACTCGTAAATGTAAGGCTTAACAGTTTGAAGGATGACTACTCAAGTACAGTGTTATTTTCCATGGTTATCGGTGGTTTAAGAGGTATATTTGTTAAACGAGAACAGCTTAGTCTTTACTGATTGAGCCCTATCGTAAATAAATCTATTATCTCGCTATAAACACAGGTGAACGTTCAGCATCTACAAACCAAAGACAAAAAAAATATCATAGTCAAATGTATAACGTGTAATCCTGTCAGCCCACTCTATAGATAATATTGTAATATTTTTCCTTCAGAATTTTCTGATTCATTCCTTACTAGAAAGGGGTACCCGGCGTTGCCCGGGTGGTTGTAGGTGTGTGTGAAAAAACCCGAAATATGAAAAAACAGGTGCCCGTGAAAAAAAAACGAAGCCTTGACGCGCAGTTGGAATATAGTAAAGTGTGAAAAAACAGGTGCGCGTTTTTGATTGACGTGACGGCGATAGGTATTCAGCAGTTAGCATTTTGTGCGGGACAGTTTTTAATGAGGTCAATAAATCGGTGTGTTTGTTTTTAAAAACCCGCTCTCTGTTTATTAGAGGGAGCCTCTCGTCTCGAAATGAAAGCTACCGTCTGATATGACGAAGTCGACATTGACCAAACGTTACTTAGTTCTCTAGAGACCACTGGCTTTCAGCCAGTGATTAGAGTCGAGTTTCGCTTTTTGTTTATACCTAAAACCGAATGTAACGCGTGCTGATGCGGGAAATGTCGAATAATTAACGTTTGAAAGTCAATAAAATTAAATAGACAGGCGAGCTCCGTGGTTAAGTGTGAGATATTACAATTTATAGATGATATAAAAAGTTTTAAGAAGTTGTGAAGCGAGCGAGCGCTTCTCTGAAAGAAGCCTTTTGTGGACATCGAGGAAAAGCGTACAAACATACAAACATACATACATATACATTTCCGCTTTTATATATATAGATTCCCTTCGTACCAACTCGTTTAAATCGTTGGTCCATTGATTTGCACCACCTCGCTGTCCTAATACGTCGTTGTAATACATTTATTTCAGTAGCTCGTTTATAAGAACCACAGGCTTGTGGAAACCCTTACTGCAGGCTATTGTATTTATAAATATAGTCATAGCCTATTTTTAAGACTGAGGTCAATATGCATTTCATGTATTGGTTTAATCCTGGTTCGACTCCTTAGATCGTTCTATCAAACAGATTCATGACTTTTTTACGTTGACATTAGCTTTGCTTTGGAAGTACATCTTTGTCGTATACTCTCTGTTTTAATGTGTCTTGTCTAAAACATATATATGCATAATCACTTCGACACACCAATCGCCGTTAGATCACCGAAGTTAAGCAACTTTGAGCAAGGTCAATACAAAAAGTGGCGATTCTTTGGGAATTCCAGGTGCTGTAGGTGCCCTCCGCTTATGTGGGCATTGTTTACAGTCGTCCTAAATTCTCCTTGCTACTGGGTTCCAACAAAGCTGATTCAGGAGAGGTGTGTTCTGAGATTGCGCACCCCATGTTTTATAATTATATGCGAAGCTAACCTAACTGACAATATCCATGGTCTTTTGAAGTTAAACAGAGGCGATGTGATAATGTATATTTCAGCTATCTCATTGGGATACGATTGATTGCATCGTACGCAATGGATTCCATTAAACTATTTTCTTGAAACGACTGTTACATGCAGTCACGCAAGAACAACATTCGCTTTCGGTAATTATTATTATTATTTTTTTTTGTTTTCTGTGAAATATACAGGATAGAAAGATAAAAGTGTCGCCCCAAGGAAAACGACACAATAAATTTATTTTTAAACCTTTATATGAAAATAAATTCGGTTAACTTGATTATGTACAAACGCTGACATCAATTTAATGCAACCATAGTCATCCTCAATCTTCGCCTGGACCTAGTTCCAAAATGGAGAACATGCATTTTTCCACAACCTCCGGAAGAAACTCGGCGATTACTTGACAAATGGCGGCGATCAAGTCGGCTTTGGTGATGTGGGAGGTCATGTTAGTGATGTTCTTGACCTATGATCAAAGAACGTAGTTCTCCCGGATTAAAGTAAGAGGAGCAAGGGGGATTTGAGAAGGGTCTCTTTGAACTTGTGGGCCAGCCCCGGGTCCTGCTGCCAAATCCAAGGCGGCCAGCGACCAACTGATTTCACCAGGGGATCACAACACTCTTAATACAGCCTAGGTACACTTTGGTGTTAACTTTCAAAATGATTTCGAAGATGTGAGGTGGCATGATGTAGCCCTCAGTTAAAACCACAGCAAAGACCATAACCGTAGTCGGAACCTTTGGTTTCATAATCCTGTACAGGTACCTGTTTTTCGTGGCAGCGAAGCAATGTATTTTGAGGGTGTTGTCATAACTTGGATCGGTAGAGAGCATGATATGTATAGCGGCGCATCTCCTCTCTCGCTCGTTGAACATTTTGTCACTTTAATACATGAAAGAAGGTTCCCATCGCCGTTGTGACTTGTACAAAACTGACCAACATGGAGCAACGCCGGGCTGAAATGCTAGTACGTATATATTTTTGTTTAGTCATAAAAAGTGAACGTGTCTGTGTGTACATTTTCCTACGCAATAACTCTGTCAATTTTACAGACTCGAAATTTGATGTACAGGGTACTGAGATTTGGGGAAAGTCTTTGTAATCCATAGTCAGCCAGAAATTTGGCTGTTAAGGTGTACAAGTTCAACGATTTGACTTTGAGAACTTTATCAAACTCCTCCGACAATTTTGGGTCTAAACACTTTAAATTTTAGACATAGGTTCCTTGGACATGGATCAAATATAATACCTTGATTTGAGCCTAAAACACTCATGTTAAGGGGTCAGAATACGGGTCAAAGTTAAAAAAAAAATTGACCGCTTTTTCATGCTCAACATACCCATCCAACCACCTGAGAAACGCCTGGCTGAAATGCTAGTCTATATATCTATAAAAGTGAACGTTACTCTGTGTGTTTGTTGTGTGTGTGTACATTTTCCTATGCATTAACTCTGTCAATTTTCAGTCTACAGACTTGAAATTTAATATACAGGGTGCCGAGATTCAGAAAAAAATTTCCCATCCGTTTTCGGCCAGAAACTTTGCTGTTAAGGGGTCAAAGTTCAGCGATTTTACCTTTGAGAACGCTACCAAATTCCTCAGACAATTTTGGGTAAAAAAACAATACATTTTAGGAAAAGGTTCCTTGGACATGGATATAACTTAATAACTTGATTTTAGCTCCAAGCAATAAATGTTAAGGGTCATAATAGGGGTCAAAGTTTTTAAAAAATATTGACCTCTGCAGTCTCTACCAAATTACTCAGACAATTTTTGGTCTAAACATTTGAAATTTTACATGAAGGGTATTTAGAGATGGAGCAAGTTTTTTCATCGGTTTGGGTCGAAAACTTTTCATTAACAATATTTAAATGTATGTATGTATATTCACATGTTTTGCTAAAACTTTCGAGAAAGTAGACGGATTTTATCAAAAGAAGTATCGTTTTGAAGTTCGCCCTTTCAGACGACAAATATCGAAAAATTGGCTAAAAACATTAATATTTTCACCTTCAACTGGGAACTTTTCTACAGGGGGGGTCGGTTTTTTCACCGATATTTTGAATACCATCCTCACTTTTCAATTGTCTAGCCATAATTTAAACATAAGTCACTTCCGGTTTGTCGGTCGTCGTAACAGCAAAGACGTAAGGTGTGTTTCCCGTTCTTTTCCTCTTTCGCGGTACTGGTTCGAGCCGGCCTTCCTACTACCACTTTTGTTGTTTTTTTGTTTGTTTGTCTTTTGCTCAACATACAAATCTAAACACCCAGGAAACGCCGGGCTAAAATGCTAGTATATATATATATATATATATATATATATATATATATATATATATATATATATATAATAGCAAAAGTACCCGTCATGACTGGGTTCAAAAACAGCGTACAGAAAATGGACCCTGATTTATGAAAGTATGATAGGTTATGAAAAGGAAGGGTTGTACATTTGGGTTGAATTTGGGGGTATCAAAACCAAAGCAAAATATGATGAAAGTAAAAATAAAATAGATAAACCCCATAATTTATTATACCATACCTGTTCACACTGAAACACTTATCACAATATTATGTGGATCTATATAAAAAAAAAAACTTGTTTAACTTTGTGACATATTTCAATTCTATGGAGGTCAGGCGCAAACGAACACCCCCATAATTTTATTATACCATATTTCTTCAAACTGAAACATATTTATCAAAGTATACTTACGCAGATAATTATGAAAATTCTTTATTAAAGTGTGTGCCTATTTCCATTATATGGAGGGCAGGGGCGAACACAGACCCAACAATTTTATTATACCATCCCTATTTAAGTTAAAACATATTATCAAAGTAGTATTATGTATATCTATAGCAAAGACACTTATAAACGTTTTTTTTATTTTTAATTTAAATTTTTTTTATTCCCATACTTTTTGGACCAGGCGCGAACGCAGACCCCACAATTTCAATAAACTACCGTTCTGCCAGATCAAACATGGACATTCCTGTGTCTCGAAACATCTTCTATCATTATATGTAATCAGTTTTTTTTTAAGTAGTCAACCATATAAGAGCCTATTTGTGACCAGACACACACACACATTCAGCTTTATATTATAGATATATATAAATAGTATGATATAATATGCATAAAAAAATGAATATATTTTAATTATCCAACTCTGTTATATAGCGATAATTGTTTTTTTTTTGTCTCGATACATCTTCTATCATTATATATAATCAGTTTTTTTTTTAAATAATCAACCATATAGGAGCCTATTCGTGACCACACACACACACACACCCACACACACACACACACACACACACACAGGCATTCAGCTTTATATATATATATATATATATATATATATATATATATATATATATGAACAAATGATTAATAAAACATGTAATTAACATATAGAAAAGGAAAATATTGTTTGCTTGAAGCATTTTTAGTAAGAATATAAGACGCTATAACAATGCAGGGTCCCAGGTGATGAAGAGATGTCACATGAATGTATACAGACAAAAATGTATCTTCATATATTTGTTTTTCAAAATACAAATCAGTGATATAACAGGGATAGTAGAGGTTTTTCATAATCTGAGAGGGAAATCTCATTTTCACAAATAAAATAAACCTGACTAATGTCGTATAAAAGACATGACTGAAGTGGAATTAGTTGAATTGCTTAGTAATACCTAGGACTATATTTAGGACCTAGCGGGTTTACTATCATAATTGATATATATATATATATATATATATATATATATATATATATATATATATGTGTGTGTGTGTGTGTGTGTGTGTGTGTGTGTGTGTCTGCTCCGGAGTATGTATATATATATATATATATATATATATATATATATATATATATATATACTAGCAAAGATACCCGTGCTTCGCACGGAGCTTTGTTGCGCACTCGGGTACCAAAATCTGTGGGCACCTTTCCAGTAAGTTGATGTTGTAAGAGCAACGATTGCATAAGGTGATTAACATTTTAACTACCTCTTGTAGTGACTGAAATTCAATCAGGAACTTCACAAAACATTTTCATCAAAAAGGAAGGTTACTTGATGTTACATAGTAAATTTTTCATTGAAGTAATTTTCAACTCTTGCTTAAATTTTATCTTGCACATTCAATACTAAAAACTTACCACAATCAGATCATGTCAGTTTTTCCTCATATCCATTTCTCGAACTTTTCACTGAAGAGCCTCAGGGTAAACTATATTTCTGCTGCTTTGATTTGGAGCCAGAATGTAGAGTTTTTCTGAACTTCCTGTCCGGCAGATGGAGACGTAGAACATACCGTGACTGAAGCAGTCTGATGTCAAGTCTACGCCAATGGTGTTAAATGTCTGACCTTGACTTTTGTTTATGCTCATTGCAAAACACACCTTCACAGGAAATTGGAGTCTCCGGAATTTAAATGGAAGTTCTGAGTCCGATGGAACTAAGGGGATCCTTGGCAGTAGAACGGTTTCGCCTTTGTAGGGACCACAGGAAATGGTGGCCTCAAGTACATTGGTGTGCAATCTGGTGATAACACATCTGGTTCCGTTTGTTGTTTTTGGCGGTTCCAAGGATCGAAGAATCATGATTGGCGATCCAATTTTGAGATTTAAAATGTGTGGAGGCATTCCAGATATCTCCAAAGAGTTTAAAAACTCCACAGGGTAGTGAACAGCTTCATATTCATTAGTAGCCGAATCAACTGACTTGTATTGCTTTGTGTCTCCTGGAAATTCATCCATTATTGAATTGTTCAAATGGTTCACATTGCTGTTTAATGGCGAAATAATAGCCCTCTCAGCAAGCCAATCCGGTGATTTTCCATTGTTTTGCAGGTCTGGGTACACTTTGTCTTTCAGTTGCTTCTGATTACCGACACATTTACCAAGCGCAGTTGGAATCTTAATTGTGTCAGGTGAAGAAGTGATAGGAAACTGACCATTACCGATTTGGAGAAGCAATTTTGAGAAGTCTGCTGCAGCTGTGTTATCAGAGATATAGGCTCTCATATTAGTAGTCAGTCTCTTCACTATAACGTGCCTCCAGAGATAGGATTGTTTCAAACTTGCATTGACAATGTTAGCCCTTGTGCCATTTTTAACCACTGGGAGGATTTGACGGAAATCACCGCAAAATAAGGTTTGAATGCCACCCATGGGATTCTTGTTTCCTGTGATGTCTTGCAGTGTTCGGTCAATTGCTTCATAAGCACTCTTGTGCGTCATTGGGGCTTCGTCTACAATGATTGCAGAGGTGTCTCTAATTACATTTGCCAAGGCTGAGTTACCAGTAATTTTGCAAACTGGCTGATCCATTCGATGAGTATCCAAGAGTACTTTAAAAGTGCTGTGAAGAGTGCGGCCACCTTGTAGTAGAGTAGCAGCAATGCCACTGAATGCTGTTGCAAGCACAATCTTTCTCATGGATCTAATCTTTGCAAGGATCAAATTGATTACAAAAGTCTTGCCCGTACCACCTGGAGCATCAAGAAACATCATGTTTTTGTTCATTTCACCTTGTGCTTCCAACATTGCCATAAATGAATTGTAAACTTCTCTTTGAGAATCGGTCAGTTTTTCTTGCATATTTTCTGCTTGTAGGGAAAGTTCTTCAAGATTATAAGTAACCTCACGTTGATACTCTCTCGCGAGTCTTTCATCTCTCCCTTGCGTTGGTGCAGGTAATCCATAGCTTGCCAATGGTTGACCGCACATAAGGAGAACTTTTTCTTCAATTAGACAAAGAGTTTTATTGTAGATGTCCTCATTAAAATCTGCTTCTGGATTGTTAACTTCTTGCCTGTATCTGTGAAGAATGTCTTCAGATATTACATCACGAAAAGCCATCCAGATCTCAAGAGGATTTCTTGGCTCACAGGCTGTTAAAATTATCACAAATAGGCTTCGCAAATTTGAAGGTGATTGAGTGGCACTTGCCTCTCCTACTGCTTGATGCAAGTGATGGTCATTTTCTAGAAGGCCTCGAGCAAGGCACGCTGCTCTGTATGTTTCAAACACCTGACCATTGTATGCTCGCAAAATTTGAAATGAAGTTGGACCAGCAACCTCATTGAGCAACAGGCATAAGAAATAACACTCCCCTGCTTTTGGACTAATCGTGTAGATTCTCCCAATGCATGGTGCCTTCCATACATCATCATTTTCAGTACCTTCAACTTGTACCCCACGCATTCTTCTCATCCATTTCTTTGTCGATTTGTTCCAAGTGTAAAACTCAGGGACTTCTGCGTATTTGAGACCCCTTGCAAAGTCATCCTCATGGCAGAGTTGAAAAAATGCTGTCAAAGTTGTGGCAGGCGGTGGACCTTGGGCTCGTTCCAGAGCAGTATCAGCTTAGAACATGACACGCTGCCCATTTTCAAGATGAACAGAAAGTTGTACAATTGGGGGGAAATGTTCATAGATGGGATGTTCCAATATCCTCCAGGCCGCCTCTGAACTGCCGACATACCTTGCATTCTGGAACTGCTGGATCTCATCCACAATGTGACTTTGTACTTGGCCTTGTTGGTTAGCTGCTCCATCAGTTCTTTGTAGTTCAAACACTGCTTGATCACATCCTTTATTCACGTATTTGAGGACATATTTGATGCTTTGGATCGAGCTGCAAATTTCTACGTTAATGTGAGCGTTGAACTGCTGAAGGAGGACCTTGTTGTACGGAACAATCCACTGGTTTGTTATTTCTTGATTAACATACCGACCATTTCTCTTCATCCTTATTGTACCAGTCTGGCCTCCATCTTCTGGTTTTCTTCGCCTGTACTTGGGGTAAGAGTCTTGGCCTTGCTCGGTACACTGAAGAAATTATTTTGGGTATTTTTTTGAACATTTGTTGTCAATCATACATGAACAATTTGGATTAAATGGTCCACAAGGTCCATGCACCATATGTGCCATCACTTTAGCATGAAGATCAGGATCTTCCTCTTTGTCAGGGATCTCTGCAGATATGCAGAGATCCATTTTTTCTGGTAAAAGTTTGTCCTCTGGGGCCTGCCAGGTGAGGATGTGTGCATGCGGCAGTCCTCTTTTTTGATATTCAATACTGTACAGGAAAGCCCTCAGCCTGCCAAATCCTCCCTTTTTAATAAATTCAAGTAACTTTTTTAGCTTCTGCCTGAAAACCCTGGCAACAATATCTGGACGATCCTGCGGGTCTTGCCCTTGAAGACAATTTTCTGTAATTTCTGTCCACTTTGGATTTGTTGTGAACGTGATGAAGAGGTCGGCTCGGCCCATTCGCCGAACATATGCCATGGCATCACTTTGACGCTCAAACATGTATCGAGGGCCTCCTGTATAAGTTGCCGGAAGTACAACTCGTTGACCAAACTGTTCTGGATTCCCATCCTCCCTAAGAATTGAATCTCTCAAGTTGCTATAATTGTCAGCTCTCAGGGTCTGTTGCTCACGCCTCAGGAACTGTAAACGTTCTGTTTCAATCTTGCAGTACACATCCACCAGCCATTGTTGAAATAGCCTTCGGTACCAGAGAAAATAGTTTCCAGGCCGAGTCATTAAATGGTACGAATAAAATTGCTGTTGGGTAACTTTTCGCCCATTGGATGCCTTCATGTAGATGTTGTAAGATGGAGAACCATAGGGGTACATTAACGGGTACATTAAAGTATCGTAGAGGGGATGTAGTTCGGAGATCCATTTTAATGTATCATTTCTAAAACGCAAGACAATATCCCGGTTAGCTGTTGGTTCATTCTCCATTAATATTCCAATCTCATACGTTGTTGTTGGAGCATTGAATCGCCGTGGATGCTCTTCTTGCGGCCTTCGGTCTTCCCTTATGACAACTCTATGTTCTACCAAGTGTTCTTCTTCAATCCTCTCCTTTGTTGTTTTCAGCTGACAAATAAAGCTGTTGTTCTCATGTAAAAATTCAGTCAGACTTTGGAGAATGTCTCTATTGAGTCTACTGTCACGTCCCCGATTATGTAGTTCCTCTTCCAGACTATCCAAGAAGTAGACTTGAATAAACTTTGCTGTTTCATCTTCAGGTTGTAAAAGACTCCCAATCTGGTGGCAAACCTGGCCTCGAATTCTAAAAGAAGGATTCCACCCATGTACTGCCGCAATTTTGTGACCAAATGATGTCATTGCAAAACAATTGTTATAACAGCGTAGATTTTGCAGAAAATCTTTAGAGATGGGACCATTGCCGGAGAGCAAATCTTGAAGCAACTGAGGCAGTGGTGGAAAGCTATCAAGCACAACTTTGCCAGAAGAACAACAACAACCAGGGGTTTCTCCTTTAAATTTTACAGCTGAGCAATGTTGACATACTTTGTCCATTTTTCCTATATCAGCTGTAGTGAGAGAGTCATTTTTGTTGTACAGCAATCCTTTTCTATTGCAGTGTTCTATTTCATGGTGTCTCAAAGCAGTCATTCGTTGTCTAGCTGCCTCGTTTTCTGTCAATTGCTGGGGCAAAGTCATACTCTCTCTCCATGCAGCCTCTCGTTGTTGCCCTTGGTATAGGCGAAAGCTTCGTTGGGTTTCCGATTCATTCTGATGTCGTTGAGCCACTCTCAACTGACCTTGTGTACGTCTACTTACCTCATATAATTCATTCGATCGTAATATTGCTTCTCTTTCCAGTGCATATCTTTGCCTTTCTTGAATTTCATCTTGTGATGAATTTAACCGCCTTACAGCATGTCTAGTTCTGTCAGCTTCACGTTGGGTTTCTCTTTCCAAATCTGACAGTCTTGCTCTCCTTTCTCTTTAGCGTATCCTGTTAAGTTCTAGACGTCTTTCTCTATCTGAATTGTTTTCATTGGAGCGAATTGCAGCAACTCTTAGTCTATTAGCTTCCAATCTGTCCATTCTTTCTTCCTCACTTTCGTTTCTACTTCGTTTGGGTGGCATAATTTCGGTTTTAAACGGAATTGTTTAACGATATTAATGATTGTAAATTAATTAAGCGTAAAGGAAATGTATACTAACTGAAATGGACGAACTATAAATAATATTTCTGAATAGTACAATTATAAACAATTATATTGTACCTATTTACTATGCCTCCCCACGGGACAGAGTTAGACACCAGGGTCGTTTTTTAACGTGGAGAAAAGGTACAAAAATAAAAATTGTCTCAGTCGTGAAGGATTTCTCCTCCACCGAAAGAGAACAAGAAAATGAAGTGCAGCATCTGAAGAACAGATACTACACTTTGATCTTGACCAAAAGGAATGAATAAAAGCGACCTACGTGTGACTCATTACTTCCGGGTGTAAACGTCACAATCTAAAAGTAATAATTAAAAAAAAAAGTAAATGTAAAATAAATGTAATACCAACTTAGGTTAACTAAGTAAACAGTACAATTAAAACAGTTCTATTAAAACAAATAATTACTAAGATCTAGGTAATTGTTAGTCTCATTGTTATGGTTTTAAAGAAAAAAAATGTGTAAAAAAAGTTCTGATTTTGTTAGTACGTGTATTTCTTTTAAATTACATAACCTTTTTATTTTATTAATTATATCTCTTTTAAATTTATATATTTTGTTAGTAAACTGGAAGAAATTCAGTTGAATAAAACCTTGTTCGTGTTCTTTACGTTAAACTCATATTTTTATAAACGGTTCATCCGGTTTAAAGAAAGCGCTAAGTTTAAATAAGACTGGAAATAACTAATTCAATATATAAATAGAAAAATGAAATAAATATAAGCTTTAAGTCTTAAGATAGTAATAATCAAAATGTAATAAATTATTTGTAGTTCAAATCTATGATAAGACAGGCTTTCGAAATAGGCTCGACCAGAAAGATTAAATTGGAACGAAATTATAATCTCCGTGCCATTTTCAAAACAACCCCACAAAAGTAACGATATCCTGCAGTTGGTTAAATGACAATGGTTGTAAGAAAAATGTAAAAGAAAATGCGCTTATCTGTTTATTTTGACCTGTTTTATTTAATTAAAAAAACATTGGCTATAACTGGAAGAGAGCGTTATGTTTTGGGGGTTGTTTAAAAAATAGAATGGAAATAAAGTTAGTTCCGTTTTAATTGTCTTTAATTGCGGCAAGCGCTAACAAAATCGAAAAATCACTGTTTACATTCGAAATGTTAACTTTTATAGGTTTACAGGTTTGCTGACAAGGCTGGGGGTGTTTAATACAATTATTTTACTAAATTTATTTTTTTCATTTAAAAATAAAATTATTTCTTTTTTAATAAAGTTTTATTTTAAAATATTTGTTTTTGTTTATTTATATAAAATTACGATAGTTGAATTGTATTCTTTCAATTATATTGGCAAGTAAAATATAAAAGATTAAAACGGAACGAAATTTAAATTTCCATTACATTTTCAATACAATCCCAAAACATAAAGCTTTCCTCGCCAATGAATTGTTTTGATAATATACGTAAAGTGAAATAAATCGAATATAAAATTAAATGACAATATATTAAATAATTAAATGTTACATAGATTTTGTAAATAGTACAGTTGAAATGATTAGAATATTTCCAATATGTAATAAGGTCGAGGTAATTAGTTAAAGAGATTTAATATAATGTGATATGCAAATGAGCATAAGTCATTCGATATGGGGGTGGTTTGTAGACTAGTATATAAAGAAATTAGGCATTGATTATTATGTCTCCTATAACAGAAACATCCTAAAATAGGTTCTAATGTTTCTCTACCAGGAGAGATCTACCCTCTTACCTCCTTTATATTTCGTTGATGATGGAGAGCTGTACACACAGACAGAAACACACGAAACCTATTACTTTATAAAAAAAAAAATATATATATATATATATATATATATATATGTCTGCTCTCGCTCTCTATATATATATATATATCTATACATATATATATATATAACTTTTTCCATGGCAAGTGCTCGTCTGAGCTCCAATATCTTGTCCCCTCTCGCAAATCCTTCATGAAAAAACCGTCTAGCGGAAACCACTGTCCATAATTTTTCCTACTCTTTATCTGTGCCTAAATCAATATGTAGATTCAATGTAAAAAGTTTCTTTCTTTGAAGTTCACGCCTGAGGAACTCTCTTCCGAGTGCCAAATACTAACGATTACCGGGATATTATCCCATTGATTACTGTACATGCAATAACACTTATCCCCGAGTGGCTTCTGGGCCTTGATAAGTGGTGACTACCATGTAATATATATATATATATATATATATTTATATATAGAGAGAAATTTATGAAAACATATATGGCAATTTAGCTATATATTAATTACCTTATAAATTTTCATAAATTCCTACTAAGCCTTACCTATGTATTGAGCACTGTTAAAGTAAATACTTAAAGTTTAAGCATGAAAGTATATTTTCGTATATTAATTTATGTGATTAAATGAATTAGTTACACACACACAGACACACACACACACACACACATATATATATATATATATAAACGTTGGTTTTTGAATATATATATATATATATATATATATATATAAACGTTGGTTTTTGAATATATATATATATATATATATATATATGCATGTATGTATATTTATATGTGTATACTTGCTGATCTTATTACTCGAATTTTTACTCGACTGATATATTTAATCGACTTTTCATCGACTCTATATATTTTAACTTATCGCCGTTTACTGTATATTTAAGTTTTTACTTTTAATTCTCTTTTTTGATCCTTCGCACTTCAACAACTGTGAATGATTCGTGGACGAATCGAAAGCGTTCGCGACAACACAACAACTATGGAACTTTTATTAATATTTTTAATGTTGATACAAAAAAGATTATACAGAAAATAAAAAAATTTAAAAAAAACATAATCATAAAGCATTATAATAGCGTGAATATATATATATATATATATATATATATATATATATATATATATATATATATATATATATATATATAAGTGAACGTCTCTGTGTATCTGGCTGTGTGTCGGTGTGTACATTTAAATACGCAATAACTCTGCCAATTTCATGTCTACAGATTCGAATTTTTATATAATGGATACTGAGATTTGGAAAAGTCGATGTGATTAGTTTTCGGCCAGAAATTTGGCTGTTAAGGCGTCAAAGGTCAACAATTTGACTTTTGAGAACTCTAGCAAACTCCTCAGACAATTTTGGTCTTAAATACTTGAAATTTTAGATATAGGTTGCTTGGACAAAGATCTAACTTAATAACTTGAGTTGAGTCCAAAACAATAAATGTTAAGGGGTCATAATAGGTGTCAAATTGAAAAAAATTGACCTTTGTTTTCTCAACAAACACCTCAAAATACCCGGGCAACTCCGAACACTTATGCTAGTATATATATATATATATATATATATATATATATATATATATATATATATATATATATGTCTCTTCCTACATATATATATGTGTGTGTGGGTGTTATTTGCCGCTTTTTTCCAAAGTATAATTTAAAAAACGAGTTTGATTTTTAGAGCCAACTTTTCATTTTATCACGTGGAATCTTTCCAAGATTATAAGGCCTTGGGTGACATGAGACTTTTTCAATAATAACAATATTTGTCATTTTAAATCTTTCAATCGCATCTTTTTTATTTCCAAATAATACAAATAAAAAGTGCTAACTTTTGTAGACATGAACTGATTTAAAACAAAAAAAACACAGTGTTACATAAAACAACTAGCGCGTTGAACGTATAAAATATCAAAAGAGCGTCGCCAATCTGATAGGCCCTGAACTGGCATCAAAGCTTCAGCCTCTGTCCCATCGACGAAACGATGCATTACAAGAATTTTAATGGTGAATGCTCTGACGAAGTGCAGACACTTGTGCCCCCTCGACGTAGACACCCACGACAAACCCGACAGGCAACTAAATCATATCCCCACACAGTAGAGATCCCTATATGTAAAAGATCTTTATATTCCAGTAGTTTCTTCCCCAGAACCGCTACACTCTGGAATTCAATTCCAGGTCCCTGCTTCCCTAACTGTACTGACATACAGAAGTTCAAGTGTAACGTGAACCGGCATCTTGTTGCTCAAATCCCTACATAGTGCCCAGTAGTTGCTGCCCCTGATAGTAGCCCCCTACACCTAAGTGGCAATGTGCCTTGTTTGGGGTGAAAATGTAATATATATATATATATATATATATATATATATATATATATATATATATATAAACAAAAATAACAGTACTACATTTGAAAAATGGAGTATTATATAGGCTTTAAGGTTCTCTCGTTCAATAAAAAGCAATGCATGTCTGGTACAATCAATGACGTGTACCTGTTTTTCTCAACTGTTCTTTGGATGTGCAGTAATTCTTTTAGAAGTTATAACAAAAAATTGAAATGTGTACAATGTGATCATCTGTTCGATCGATTGAGTTATAATTAAATCGATAAATATCAAAAGCTAAAAGTGTACATATATTTTGTACCTTATCTACTATGACCATTCTATTTATAATTATACAAACACTGTTTCATCAAAGAAAGAGTTTTTTTTTCTGTCGGCTATTTAAGTATATAAATCTTATTTTTGTGCTACAATAACTATAAAATAATTACTGCTATGGGCCGCATACTACACTAAGCGAAAGGGAATGGAAATGCAAGAAACTGTTGATTTTGTATTAGTACACACTAGACACTAAAAGAAAACACGTACAATCTCTTGTCATTGAAAATTTTTGCATTTTGTATTAGAGATAAACACACAATCAAATACAGTCCTCATTTCAATGTTATCTCATTAGTTTATGGAGTAGAAAGTCACCACTTATCAAGGCCCGAAGGCCACTCAGGGATAAGGGTTATTGCGTGTACAGTAATCAATGAGATAGTATTGTAGTAATCATTAGTATTGGGGGTTTTGATAGAGTATCTTACTTAAGGGGGTGGTTTGTCAGGAGTTTGTTTATGTTGGACTTGAAGGCGTCCAAGTTGTAGTCAGGTGGGAAACAGGCAAGCGGCAGAGAGTTCCACTGGCGTGCAGTTCTAAGAAAGAAGCTTTGCTCATGGAATTTACGTTTGGATTTAGACACAGATAAAGTATGGGGAAAATTATTGACAATAGTTTCAGCCAGACGGGTGTTTATCGTGAAAGATTGCCGAGGGGGGGGGGCGAGGGATTGGAGTAGACAATACTTGTAGCTCTATCACCAGTTTTTCAGCCCGTAATCTTCTTTATCTACCTATTTATTTGTAAGTATTACCTCATTTACAGCATGCACCGTTTCATTAATCCATACACCATGTTGAACTCATGATTTAAATTCGGACATTTTAGCGTGGATTTTCTTTTCAAATTCCATTTGCTACAAACCTCTAACGAATTATTTCATCTACGTTCTTTAGTCAATCCTAATAAAATTTTCTATTTTCGTCTGTAGCTGACGTAATGGTTATTTCCATTACAATCGTGTTTCCCAAATGCTTTAAGACTCGAAAGTCATTAAGCCTTTTTCTCAAATGGTCTTGATAAACGGCAACCCTTTGTTCATAAAATTAAAAAAAGAAGGATGTCTTTAATATTTGAATAATGCTAAGTCGTACATCCTCCGTAAGTACCAGTTATGATTAATTAAAACGTAACGTAGTCATTGTTTTACAACAACTTGTAACTCAAACAACTCAAATAACCTGCCCACTACTTAGAAGGGTAACTATTTCGTAATACTAGATTATGTAGAGGTTGGGAAACCTTAGAGTATACTAGCTAAGCGTATATTATTCTGTAATCGGGAATGTTTCAAGACATAAGGTCACGCTTAGTACTATGAGGCCAGTAATAACAAGTGAAGCATGCATGGTTCTCCACGAGTGCACAGTGAACGAGGCAGAAAAAAATGACTAAGTTCAGCATTTGCCCCCACCCTCTCATTCAGCCCCAAAAGCCGCCAGCAGGACGTAAATCCTGGTTAAAATGTACAAACGGTGCAGCTTTACGGTCCTAACATGTAAATTTGAGTTCTGCATCGTGCGAAAAAAAAAAGGAATGACTAAGTCTATCAGTGCCCCCTATTAAGCCCCCAAAGTCCTCAACATATTTTAATTTGAGTTCAGCAGCATATAAAACTGCTAAATAGACATACACTAAAAATTTTGGACAAATATGGTAAAATAGTCTAAATATTGGAGCGTTTTTATTAGCCCTAAAAGAGCCCCTGGGACACACCCAAGAGTTATTGTGAAGTATACACAAATAAAATTATATAGAAATCAGTTAGTTACAACTTTTCCGAAAGTTTTATAAAAATGCAAGGAATCAATTTTGTTAATAAGCACAAAAGTGTTAATTTTAGCCATTTTAACCCGAATGGTACCCATAGGGGGGGGAGATTTTTCCGGAAAATCCGTTCTGTTAATTTTGTGTTCATATTATGTTTTATGTGTGTGTAAAATTTTAAAAAATTCCAAGGCGTAGTTATTTAGAAAAGTGCGGACAAACGAACGGACAAACGGACAATGGTGAATTTACAGGTCTACCCTCCTTTTGTCGGGGGACAAAAAATGAGACAAATGTACCAACTTATTTATTATGCGCTAATTATTTGTAATCGTAATTAAAAAATGATAATAAAATTGCTCTACCAATATACTCTAACAATATACTCAACGATTTTTATCTACAGAAATGTAATTTGATATATATATATATATATATATATATGTGTGTATATATATATATATATATATATATATATATATATATATAGGACATTTAAAGATTTAAAAATCGTTTTTATCCGTAAAAAAAGACTGCTAAAGGGTTAAAACTGAAGAATTGGCACGTGGAAGTAATCGTATTTTTTTCTGGTTGCTGTTTCACGAATGCGCATGCGTGAATAGTTTACTTATGTTAAGAATAATTAGTCTGAAAACAGCTTTTAAAAATCACGTTACGCTGGTCTAATTGTTATTGTATTTGACCTAGTGTTCTTAGGTTTTGGTTTCGATCTGAGCTCGAGTATGTTTTTCTGTTTTACACTTACAAAAAGTAAACAGTTTTGAAAATGTTTTTTAAAAAAATACTCGCATGCACATATGACAGTTTCTGTATTAATCTATATAATTATAAAACTCAAATGATCTTGTAACGAGTGTTGTAACCCAACATGCGGTTTACTACTTCCGATTGCGCATGCGTACATAAGCAAAGAATCGACGCGACAATAAAACGTACTGTTTTAATGTGTACGTTTTCAGCGTCCAAATTGTTTTTGTTTTCGCGTTTAAATATATCAAAATTTGAATTTAACTTTAAGTATTATGGTATCTGTTCAGTGCACATTTACCTATAATTACGGCAAACGAGTTATAATTCAATGGCTGTATGTTTCTTTTTACAAAAATAAACAATTATAAACAGGACGATTCATAGAAATCTATTTATATTCTTTTTTTCTGATTATATGCTTTCATAGAAATGTTTCTGTTATATCACAAAAATCTGTTTTTCTTTACATCCAAGTGTCACGCTCATACATTGATTCCTAAGTTAATATACAATACTATCCCAACTAGTCACCGGTAGTCTAGTTAAAATATATTATTCATGCATATTTTACAATCGGGAAACTCTGGGCTGCTTGCTAATATAGAAATAAAATCCTCGATATTAATTTAGTTGATTGATTAAAAGAAAGCGACGAAATGGAATTTAGGTTGCGATAAAAACAAATGTTGCAAAATCCAGTTGAATCTAAAATATTAGCAATTTTACAAAATATACTCGCAGCCCATGCGGATTTGGCCGGCCGTAAAACATGCATAAATATTTTATTTTAATTGTTGCAAATTTCATATTCATTATATGGACCAATTTTTGATTGATTATTATCCACAGCAATGATTCCAAAATGTATGGAACGTTATGATTTTTGTACCAAATACGTCCAAGGATGGAATACTGCTGCCATTTCTGGGCAGGAGCTGCTAAAAACAGCCTATCCTGCCTTGACAGAGTACAAAATAGACTTCGTGGCTTAGTGGGGGATCCCCTTTTCTCTACCCTGCAATATCTCTCCCACAGAAGAGACGTTTCGAGCCTATCCTTGTTTTATCGTTATTTCCATGGCAGGTGCTCGTCTGAACTCCAATCTCTGGTCCCCCCTCGACAATCTTTCACGAAAAACACCTGTCTAGCTGAATCCACTGTGAAAAATTTCCCCCACTCTTTATCTGTGCCTAAATCAAAACGTGGATTCCATGAACAAAGAACTGCATGCCTGTGGAACTCTGTTCCGTATGCCTGCTTCCCACCTGACTATAACTTGGATGTCTTCAAGTCCAACGTTAACAAATTCCTAATGAACCGCCCCCTTAAGTAAACACTTCATCAAATCTCCACACTAACGTAATGTAATTGCAATAACTCTTATCCCAGAGTGGCTTCCGGGCCTTGATAAGTGGTGACCACCGTGTAAAAAAAGAAAAAGAAAAAAACATCCGCTAGAATCGAAATCAGAGCGTCTAGCGTTCTATCTTATTTATCTTAATTTATCTTACGAACGTCACAACCGTTTAGGCGATAAAAAAACGGATACAACAGGTTTAATATTTAGCGACTTTGAGCTATTAATGTTCTCTTTTGATCATTCGCAAAAGAAACAGTAGGCGTGATATTTTATTCGCCGTACTCCGCCAAGGTAAACTGTATTGTTTTCAATTTTAATACCGCTGGCAGCAAATTTGCCGTTTAAAACCAAATCAACAGTGTGTGACATATCTAAATACATTTTGTATGATATTTCACAGATGTAGACGAAATATTCATAGAAACTTTTTGCATACACACTGATAAGTTATTATGGCAGAGATTTCGAACTTATAAAATTGCGAAAAAAGGTGGCACATCTTCTCTCTCTCTCTCATATATATATATATATATATATATATATATATATATATATATATATATATATATAGAGAGAGAGAGAGAGAGAGAGAGAGATAGAGAGGTAAGCAGAATAGAGTAAATTCAATTCTATGAGTAGAGACTGATCAGGATAATATGAAGCTCAACAAATTTTATTGGAGCTTATATATGAAACAACAAGAGTGGAAGATGATTTTAGAAAAACTGTATATATTGGTTAAAATATAATGGTTCATTTCGTTAATAAAAAATTCGATATAATTCCTCCTAACAAGATTAATATTTGTATTGATTTATTTCGTTCCTGATGAATCCCACGCTAGACGTTATATTACCTAGCATCTTCTCTACTCTTCTGATGAGAAGCATAAATCTTCGAAATATCTTGGTATAAAGAGTCCCTTCTATCCCCCAATTAAATGCTTGTATACGTTTATTAAATAAATGAACCATTCTTTATTTACAAATATATAGCTTTTGTGACTTCATTTTCCCCTATCATTGTTTCCTATATATATATATATATATATATATAATAAATTCCACAACCAAACAACGTCGCAGCTCACAAGATCCATGACAGTCAACGAACAAGAAGTCCAAGACTCGAGTTTCGCCCTCATTTGGGCTCATCAGATAGACACATCCGAACTCAGGATTCGAAACCCGAGCCTCTTGCATGCGAGGCAAGCACTCTACCAACTGAGCAAACGCCCCGCACACAAGAATTTCTATTAACCAACACAGATCAAACAAACCGCGCCGTAATCCGACTGTGAAATGAACCTACTTCGTCTCGACAAGGGACGTTGCAATCCAATCAATCAATAACCCAAGCCGATGTCTCACAAGTAGGAGTGTTTAACTCGAAAGGACGACGTCATCCATCAATGCTAACCAAACGAGCAACTCAGTTGGTAGAGTGCTTGCCTTGCATGCAAGAGGCACGGGTTTGGAATCCTGAGTTCGGATGTGTCTAACTGATGGGCCCAAATGAGGGCAAAAGTCGAGTCTTGGACTTCCGGTTCATTGACAGTCATAGCTCTTGTGAGCTGCGACGTTGTTTGGCTGTGGAATTCATTATATACAATCTCTCACATTCTGAAAATCATATATATATATATATATATATATATATATATATATATTTGTAGCCAAATTGAAATTCATAATAAGCAGAAATTCAAGACATTTTGGAATGATCGGATCCTTGTTGATAAGGTGAGATGCTAGTTCTGTTAAGTTTTCCTTTTCTCTTGTAGGAACGGTTAGATAATTTCGAATCGCCTGGAAATGCCGACTAGGCCGCGCACGCACCGTTTGCATATACGCGTTCTCCTTCAAAGTGACAGTGACTTCTTTATGCCACTTTCCAACCTTGGTGTCACAGTTCTTGCAGTGTGATAAAACAAAATACCTCCGATGGCTGACAATAAGGCGCATTTTTAGTATGCCCCGATATATATATATATATATATATATATTGTGTGCAGAAAGTTGTTAGATTAGACAGTCATTGGTACCGTCGGTTTCCTAATTAACAGGCTTGAAATCGACGGTACCAATGACTTGTCTCATCTAACAACTTTCTGTACAAAAAATATAAATACGCTTTTATATTTCCGATTTTCCTTTTAATTGCGCACTCTGCTGGATTTCTTTTTCCCAAAAAACTAATAATAATATATATGTATATATATCAGTACTTTTTTAGCATGTGGTAGCCCTTTGCTGTGAGAAAAAATGAAAAGTAATTTTCAGTTGCAAGACAATGCGTTGCTTTTCTTATGCAGAGTCGACATATTTGTTGGTTACTGGTGTTAATCATCACTCCATAATTTATGAAAAACTTTTTTTTCTCTCTTTTTCGTTTAGGCTTCTTTTATTTCTTTTGTACATTTTGTTCCACAGGGAATATTCACTCTGAGTATGGGGGAGGGGGAGGGGGGCGAAGCGGGGAGCAAGCTGAAACCTGATTGCTTACTAAATACTGTTCTTATCTAATATCTTGTTGGACGCTTTCCATGACATAATGAACAATGTCTTCAAAACAATGTAAAGTTGCGCACACCCGTACACGTTCTCATTTCCAAACACGGTGTGTATATATATATATATATATATATATATATATATATATATATATATATATATATATATATATAATGTAACTCTGATATAATAGACTTTACTTCCGGTCGCTATAACTTTCTATAATCCAGGTTACACTTATATCCGAGGTTCTTTTATCCCGGTTAGACTATACCTTAACACCGGCGCTAAGTTGGGACCAGATAAAATCACTCTGATATCCGTTTTCTTATATTCGGGTCTCTTATATCCCGGGTTATTTACTAATGATTATAGTAAATACGTATATATATATATATATATATATATATATATATATATATATATATATATAGTTAAGGAGTTAGGAGGCTAGAGCAAATTCAATTCTGTAAGAGACTTATCAGGATAATATAAAGCTGAGCAGATTTCATTGGAACTTATATAGGACGCAATAAGAGAGGAAAATGAAGTCACAGAAACTATATATTTGATAAAGGTATACAAACATTTAGTTGGCGGGATAGAGGGGACTCTTAATACCAAGGTATTTCAAAGCCCAATGCTTCTGAACAGAAGACTGGAGAATCCCCATTATCTTATCTAGCATCTTCTTTACTCTTCTGATGAGAAGCATTAGATTTCGAAATACCTTCGTATAAAGAGTCCCCTCTACCTTCCCAGCTAAATGTTTGTATACCTTTATTAAATAAATGAACCATTCTATGTTCACAAATATATAGTTTTTGTGACTTCATTTTCCACTCTTTTTGTTTCCTATATATATATATATATATATATATATATATATATATATATATATATATATATATATATATATATATATATACTAGTGGCCTGTTAAAGTCACAGGTGAGACAACTGAAGCAGCAAAACCGACAAAACTAGAGGAGACAGTCGAGGCAGCAAAGCCGAAACTTCCTGTCAGGACACTATATATAGAAATGTAGGTAAATGTGTGCACATTTTATTGGTTTTAATATATAGGTTCTTTTTTACCATTTGTCATAAAATTTTAGACATGTGATACAAACCTTTGAAATTTTCATGTAGTTTCATGCCTATAGATCCAATGATATGAGTTTTTTTAATATTCAATTTGGCTACGAGTATAGATATATCCATATATAGATATACCGCCTTTTCTGGCAAGTTTATAAGTTCGAATCTCGGCGACTATTGATCAGAATTAAACAAATAGAGGCCTGCTGGACAGCTAATGACCTGAGTAGTGGGCTATTTTACATTTGCTCTTAAGGTCGCACATGATCGTTTTATAAAATCGGCGACAAAGTTTCTATATAAATTTTACGCAAACTGAGCACCTATTTTATCGCATCCTACTTGGGATGGACTGTTATTTTTTATGCGTGGTATTTATTGTCGCGTGTTAGACAAACACAAAACCTTCGTTTAAAAAATAAGTATTTTCCGGGTATTAAGCAAAAATATGCGCACATGCGCGTACAACAATGGTCACCATTTATAACATACAGAATTGCATTGTTTAATACCCGGAAACATACTTTTTGCGGAAAATTATGATGCGGTATTTGTTTTCAACACATCCGAAAAAAAGTTTTTTTTTATGTTGGTTTTTGTTGGTTTACCAAGTCACATTGACCACAAATAAACACCACAATTAGGTTTGATTGGTTGTGTTGTTTTACGGCATATCAACCCTCTTTATGTATTTAATGTCGAATTCAGTTATTTTGGAAATAATAGCTATGTTACAGCATATTATTTTGTAGAAGGTTTTT
>NC_136497.1:124903295-124943295 GCF_053919585.1 Euprymna scolopes | reverse complement strand
AAATTTGTGTGCTTTTCATTTTTTATTTCAAGAAATAATTTAAAAATTTGATTTGGAATAAAAAAAAAATTAGGCTAAAAGTTTTCCGATTTCGATGCTGATTCTGATAGCTTTAAAAGTTTCAATGTTTCCGATTTCCATTTAGAGTAATCGTCGTAATACTAATATATATATATATATTAGAAAAAGACTTTCTATATATATATAAATATGTGTATGTAAATATACAGACAGGCCCACTTAAATGTTGGCCAATCTCTTTCTCTTACGACCAACTGACACTACAAGACAAAATGCAATTGTTTTCCATCAAGATCGCGCTAAATGTGTGTTCGTTACTACTCTACTTTCAACCGAATCGTTTTGTTTCGTTCACCACACTCTTTTCTTCTACCTCTTCTTTTACACACGTCCGTTCGTTTTCGTGACTCAAACTCGTCTCTCTTCCCGCTTTTTTCTTCTCGTTATTTATGGAATCAGGGTACGAGATTCTCCGAGACATTTTTCCACATAAACGCATGCGGGCGCCATCTTGATTCTTAGTAGCCACTTTCTCCACAAAATGTCACACGTCTCCCAGATCCCGGACACGAGTTCATGACAGGAGAAAACAATAAGAAAACGATTATTACCACCACGTTCCCGGACTGGTCCTCCTGTGATTTTTATCTATGGGGTACTTTAAAACAAAAAGATTATGCAAATAATCCTTACAATCTAGAAGACATTACCAAAGCCATCAGGAGAATCACCAGAGAAGAGCTACAATCCATAACTTCAAACGTTGTTAAACATAGCCAGAAATACATAGATGTCAACGGGAAGAACTTTCAGCATCTTTTGTACAAAACAAGTAATTTAAACAATAAAAGAATGTCCCTCCACTATACTTCATTTTCTGGGCTTATTTTAAGTGGGCCACACTACATTTTAAATAGGGATTATTTTATTATGATTGTCGTTTGTTAATTCACATAACAAAGTTTGTAGCAATTGTCTTTACAATAATTGCATACTTATAACATCGTACCAACACCTGAATCCATGTGGGGCAGCTTAACCCTACCGTAACCCTATCTCTCCAGTGGGGTACTGCGACCTGTTTCCTTTCATCTGATTATAAGACTGCTTTAGCTAAACCTACGCCCTAGCTATTGCATTAATTGTAATTAGGTGTCTTTGCCAACTTTTATCGTAACTCATTTCCACCTGAGAAATTATCGCCAGAATTGAATACACGGATCTGGTAGAATTTGCAAGCCAATGCCTTTAACAAACTAATTAAATTACTATTGACCCTATCACTCAGATAATCCGTACCAACTATAAACCGTAACACACACACGCACAAACACACGAATACAAAATAACGCTTCTCTCTCACTTTCTCTGCTTCATATATATCCCTCCCGTGTTTATATATATATATATATATATATATATATATATATATATATATATATATATATATATAATGAAAATTACAATTGAATTTACCAAAATGATCCAAGATGGTAAAATTAAATAAATTATAAATGTTAAAGAATTAATATTTATAAAATTATCTCAGCCAGATATAAAAGCTCGATAAAACCAAATAGGAAATAGAGTTTATAATATGAGCAAACAGTTAATAAAATATGTTAAAAAAACACTTTGAAATGAGTTAAAAACATATTTAATCTGAAAAGGAAACACTAGATAAATGGATAGTCCTTAATCCGCGCAGTTTTGAAGAAATACTCTCCTTCTCATCAGAGGGTAGGAATTAGCAAAATGCGGGATCGGATTTTGCATGCAGAAGTATTTGATGAAACAACAAGTAAGTAAAGATCTTACTTGAAAACAAAATAAGTTAAGCAGAGGGAATATGGTACAGAAAAAGTTATGTCTCGGAAGTAGAGTGAAAAGCACATCTTATTTTTCTTTTATTAATATTATTTTTTTCCTTGTACACATTTTTGTGAATTATTCCATGGATTTCTGCTTTTGGATTATTATGGACCATCTTCTTCCAATTACGGGATTTCCTTGGATTTTACTTAAACGAATGGAATTCTTTTAACTTTCTTGAAGTTTTACATTTGGATTTTACCGTCACTGGATTTTTTAATCTTCCACCAGACTATCCATTCATGTGTAATCACCTTTTTCTTTACCATATTCCCTCTGCTTAACTTATTTTGTTTTCAAGTAAGATATTTGACTTACTTGTTGTTTCATCAAATATTCTGCATGAAAATATCGGATCCCGCATTTTGCTAATTCCTACCCACTGATGAGAAGGAGAGTATTTCTTCGAAACTCCGTGGATTAAGGACTATCCATTTATCTAGTGTTTCCTTTTCGGATTAAATATGTTTTTAACTCATTTCAAAGTGTTTTTTAACATATCTTATTAACTGTTTGCTCATATATATATATATATATATATATATATATATATATATATATATATATATATATATATATACGAGGGGTGAAGTGAACGTGTCTGTGTGTGTGCCTGTGTACATTTCCCTACGCAATAACTCCGTCAATTTTTAGTCTACAGACTCAAAATTTGATATACAGGGTAATGAGATTTGGGAAAATCGATGTGATCGGTTTTCGGCCCGAAATTTGGCGATTAACCGGTCAAAGTTCAACGATTTGACATTTGAGAACTCTACCAAACTCATCCAACAATTTTGGGTCTACGGACTTGAAATTTTAGGTATATGTTCGGTGGACATGGATTTAACTTAATAACTGGATTCGAACCCCAAACAATAAATGTTAAGGGGTCATAATAGGAGTCAAAGTTTAAAAATTTGACCTTTGCGGTCTCTTCCAAATTACTCAGACAGTTTGTGGTCTAAATACTTGAAATTTTACATAAAGGGTATTGAGAGATAGGGCAAGCTTTTTCATCAGTTTGGGTCCAAAATGTTAAGTTACCAATATATAAATGTATGTATGTATGTCTGTTTGCATGTCTGCCTTAAACTTTTATATAGAGTCGACGGATTTTAGCAGGATCAGTATCGTTTTAAAGTTCGACCTTTCATACGACAAATATCGAAAGATTGGCTAAAATTATTAATATCTTCCCCTTAAACTAGGCACTTTTCTACAGGAGTGGGTCACTATTTTTGTCGATATTTTTGAAAATTATCCTCTCCTTTAGATTTTCTAGCCTTAATTTAAAAAATGTTGCTTCCGGTTTGGCAGTGGCCGTAACACCATAAACGTTCGGTTTTACCTCGTTCTTTTCCTCCTTTGCGGAACGGGTGATAGCCTGCCTTCCTAATAGCATTTTTTTTTTGCTCAACATACACACATATATATATATATATGTATGCCTACTTCATTTAAACGTATAAATTAATTTACGAAAGTATAGATTCGTAAATAAACTTTAAGTATACCAAGGTTATAAGATATATATGGCGATTAAACTACACAGAATATTCCGCGTTTCATCATTACTGTATGTATATATATATATATTATATTCCATTATATTATATATATAGTATATTATATTATATATATTATATTGTATATATGTATATATATATATATATTAAAATATATTATATATTTATATATGTGTATATATTATATTATATATATATTATATTATGTTATATTGTATATAAATTATATATTTATATATGTATATATATTATATATATTTATATATATGTATATATTAAATTGTATATATATCATTTTTATATATATGTATATATATATATTTTATTATATTATATACCTATATATATATATATATATTATATTATATATGTATATATTATATATGCATATATATATTATATATATCTATATGTATATATATATTATATATATGTGTATATTATATATAGATGTATACTTATATATGTATATATATGTCTGTATATGTATGTATTTATATATGTATATGCATATATATATATATATATATATATATATATATATGCACATGTATATATATGTAACTAGCTCCGTGTGTGTTTGGCTGTATGTATATATGTGTTGGGGTGGAGAGAGCTCCCGTAAGGTTTGGTGAAAGTAACCTTTCTAGGAGAAGCAAATCTCTGATTTTAAAAAAAAACATAAAGCGGAAAACCAGTACCCGCATTAAGTCGGTCTGTGGTTTAACTTGTTGCTGGCTATCTATCTCTTTTTTTGTTGCTGGATCTCAACATTTTTAACCGAGAGATCGATTTAGCTGTCGTACAAGCTAAGACTCTGTAACATCATCTGTGTATAGATACTCCCTCAGGCATTTGTCGATATATATATGTATTTATATATATATATATATATATATATATATATATATATATATATATACTCCTATAAACTCGTTTTTCTTTTATGTGTATTGATATACATATTAAAACCCTCTTTTCTATTTATATAAAAAGAAAATACACTTTTCTCATATATGAGTTCTGAAATTGCATTCACTAGCAAAAGATCTAGCTTATTTGCATATTTTTTTAAACATTCATTTTAATTAATTCCCTATTAGATTTTTCGGTTTTCTTATGGGATGATCATCTTTAGTTAACTATTCCGTGTAATTTTATTCATGCAGATATTCTACATGATTTATACTTGAATAATATTTACGTTAAATCGTTACCGTAAATAAAAAATTGTTTCCCTATATATTTAAGTATATCTATATATTTTTGTTTCATTTATTAGTCTATCTATCTCTATATCTAAAAAATTGAAAGTGTTTGTCTGTCTGTCTGTGTACACTTCCCTATGCTATAACTCTCTCAATTTTCAGTCTACAGACTCGAAATATGATATACAGATTACTGAGATTTGAGAAAATCTTTGTGATGGGTTTTCGGTCGGGAATTTAGCTGTTAAGGGTCAAAGTTCAACGATTTGACCTTTGAGAACTCTACCAAACTCCTCCGACAATTTTCGGTCTAAACACTTGAAATTTTAGATATAGGTTCCTTGGAAATGGATTTAACTTAATAACTGGATTTGAGCCCAAAACAATAAATGTTAAGGGGTCATAATAGGGGTCAAAGATTAAAAAAATTGATCTCTGCGGTCTCTACCAAATTACCCAGACATTTTCTGGTCTAAACAGTTGAAATTTTACATAAAGGATATTCAGAGATAGGGCAAGCCTTTTCATCAGCATGGGTCAAAAAATTTTAATTACTAATATATAAATGTATGTTTTCACGTCTGCCCAACACTTTCGACAGATCGACGGATTTTCTCAACATCAGTACTGTTTTGAAAGTTCGACCTGTCAGACGACAAATATCGAAATATTGGATAAAAACATTAATATCTTCACCTTCAACTGGGCACTTTTCTACAGGGCGGGTCGCTTTTTTCACCGATAGTTTTAATGTAAACCTCTCCTTTCGATTGTCTAGCCTTAATTTTTATAAAATGTCACTTCCGGTTTAACGATGGTCGTAACTGTGTAGACGTCAGTTTTTTTCCTTCTTTTCCTCCTTTGCGGTACGAGTTCGAGCCTGCCTTCCTACTACCACTTTTTTTTGCTCAACATACACATCCAAATACTTGGGCAACGCCGGGCTCAAATGCTAGTATATATATTTTTTTTAATTTTACCCCTATTATTACCCCTTAAAATGTATTGTTCAGTTCTTTCGCCAGAATTCTTGAGAACTGGTACCACAGAAGCAGTTTTCCACCAGGCAGGAAAGCAAGATTCATTAAGGCCTTCTTTAAAAGTTTGGATAACCGGAACTACTTCGGCGGAGCACATTTTAATAGCACAGCCGGGATGAGATCAGGTTCATCTGCTTTTGAAGTGTCAAGATTTTTTATGATAGCATGCACCTAAGAAGGGGGGATTTTCAGATCGTCTAATGTGGCGTCTGCCCGCAAAGGAAAGTCAAGGAGGGGGTGGTTAACAGAGTCCAGTGTGGAGTTGGGGGGGGGGCAAACCGACTGGCAAGCATGTTAGCCTTCTCGATTGGTGAGTAAACTTTTCAAGATTGTTGGATATTATATCTATAATGCTTTCTAACTAAAGATACCTCTAATAATATCTTCTAATAACAACCAAGAAATGAACAACGCCTGAACAATGGTTTAGACAAGGACATTTGGAGTTACATTCTACAATCTTCCAAATGAAGACGGAAATATTTCTCGACGTGTTAAGAAAAAAACACGATCATAAAAAGAGCACACTCTGTTGTATTCAACAAAATTTAATTAGATAACGATTTTCTACCTATATATACATACACACACACAGCACACACACACACACACACACACACACATATATATATATATATATATATATATATGAAGTAAGTTTTATTTTTAAATATTTTTTTAATATTATTACATAGGGAGATACGTAATCGTCGTATATTAAAACCAACCAGCCACATATTACATATTCGTAAGCACCAATCCAGACATATATGCTATGGTTCCTTGTCCCTAAATGTCTATTGAGTTTTTTCAATATCTGAACAATATTTTTTCTTTTTGACCAATTTGGGTTTGTGATATATATATATATATATATATATATGTATATATATATATATATATATATATATATATATATATACCTGATCAGTCTAAGTGTTCTTATGCGCGTGCGTGTGTGTCTGTCTCATATATTTATCTCAACACACCTTTTTTCCGTTTCGTTGCTTCTTTTTCTTTTGGTTCACCTGAGAATTTCATCTGTTCTTTGGAGGGAGGCTGAACAAAGGCATTCAAAACTCCAAGGAGATGATTGATTTTATATAGTTTTTATTTCACCTCGCACGTGTCGTTCGCAGAGGAAATGAAAAGTGAATATCACTGCTGAGGCTTCCTCTGTGTCTCCATTTTGAGACAAAAAGAAACCTCCTTCTCTTGGTAGAGAGACAACCGATAACCCATCCGCTTTGCATAAGGTATGACTGCAAACTCCAACTCTTTGTCCAACTAACTAGAACACGTGACAGACAAATTAACGTCCGGTCAGCTGTTTTAGAGCTTCCGGTACAAGCTGTCCAGTTTACCGTTTTTACATGTTTTGACAACTTTATCAAAACATAGCTCACATCTCCTCGTTTGCTTTGCGATTTAGATAGATAGATATATTGGTCGATAGAGAGATTACTAAACAGATCAATAGAGAGTTAGATAGACACATACCAAATAGTTTCTATTCTGCTCAACCAACAATATAACAGCATGCCGAACAATTTATGAATGTATATTTTGATTCTTCCTATTGTGCGCACATGTTTGTACTTTTGAACAGGAACTGGCAGATGTTTCTATGTAGTACTTAGGTATCCAACATTTCCAAACACACAGAAAATATCGTAGCTTGAGGATACTCAAAAACATACGGTCACCTGCTGTTTCCACATGCTTTATTTCAAATCGACAGTAACAATTTTGCTCACGTTTTCTCTAAAACACAATGATGTTATCTCTTTCTCTCTGTATGTATATATATATATATATATATATATATATATATATATATATTACCAGGCCGCCCGGAATTGTCTGGTCGTAAAATACGCTTACATATTGATATTTTGAGTAGTGCAGATTTCATATTATTAATATACTAGCCTGGGTGCCCGGCGTTGCCCGGGTGTTTGGAGGTGTATATCGAGCAAAAAAAAAAAAAACAAACAAAAAACAAAACAAAACAAAAAAGCAATAAAAATATGATGTCTTTGACGTTGCATCAATTGCCAAACCGGAAGCGGTAAGGTTTAAGCCTAGTCAAATGAAAAGAAGGGATGGCTTTCGAAAATATCGGCGAAAACAGCAACCTCTCTCTGTATAAAACGGCCCAGTTGAATATAAAGAACTAAATATTTTCCGCCAATTTTTCGATATTTGTCATTCAAATGTGCGAGCTTCAATACGATATCTATCTCGTAAAATTCCGTCGTTTCTGTCGACTGTTTAGGCAAACATACATCCATACATACCTGCATACATACACGATGATTGCAACGTCTTGTCGGACTAGTGCTACTCTCTCAGACACGAGCCCAAAAAATGACTTCCATCGCCACAGAACCATTTTAATAGACAAATGTTTTAGGGAGTATCTATACACAGATGATGTTACAGAGTCTTAGCTTTGTACGACAGCTAAGTCTCCCTCTCGGTTCAAAAGGTTGAGATCCAGCAACAAGCAAGAGCAAGATAGCCAGCAAAAAGTTAAACTGCAAACCAGCTTAATACGGGTACTGGTCTCCCGCTTTATGTTTTTTTTTAATTAGAGATTTGCTTCTCCTATAAAGGTTGCATTCACCACGGCTTACGGGAGCCCTCTCCACCCCAACGCACACATATATACACACAAACACACACGGTGCTTGCTGGCAGTTGCCCCCAAAAAGGGTTCATTCGCCCTTTGGAAGGTCTTGTTTTTAATCCTTCAGGGAGACTAGCCACCCTCCTCACCAATCAATCTGGTGTGGGAACCAGTTTAGTCGCCGGTGACCCGACCATGACACAGGTAGTTCTGGGTTACATGGTACCAGTAGCATATGACAGGACCTGACACAAACATACATACATACATACATACATACATGCATACATACATAAATACAAACAGACAGGTGAGATTTATATTATTATATTATATTGGGCCCAGTATATATTAATGATTAAAAGTGTTTTTTTTTTTAAATGAACCGTGCGCCACCAAAGAGAATCGAAACCAAAACGTTTCGCTTACGATTTATTTTTTCCTTTCGTGCTTTTTACTATACTTGACATGTTAGAAGACATGTAAACTGCAAAGCAAAAGATAAAAGCATAAGCTAATAGCTATTACGTCACGCATGCATAATTGTAAGAGCATCGTTAGACTTCTACCTGGCAAATTCGATTTTGTTTTCAAAAGTTTGCCCTGATTTTCCCCGATTCACACCCAAACCATAAAGTTTTGCATGGGTCCGAATACCCTATCTATGAAGTTTCATGTCTGTAGACCAAAATCTGGCAGAGGAAAACAAAATTATATACGATTGCATAAATACATACATAGAAACATGTTTTGTCTTTACTATAAGCTTTTTTGGCAAATATTACGCAAGTGTTTCTATGTCTATCCTTGTAGCCATGTCACTAGTAAGGGTGCTGGAGGTAAACGTTTTGTCTGGGCTGACGTTATCCGCCTGATAGTCAGGGACCCGAACCTTGGATTAACCACTAAGGAGGCTGTCCTATCAGCAGGTGCAAAGTACTGGGGCTGCTGTATTGCCATTTGGTGAATGGATTCTGGACCATGCAGTAGCTTCTGGTGGGGCCTCTCGATGCCATACTAGTGGATAATTGTTACGGCTTTACCTTATCATTAGCTACAAATAAAAAAAAATTCTTCGTTTCTTTTTCTCTCTTTATTTTCCCTCTCTGTCCTGCTCTAAGTAAATCTGTCGACCTAGTCCACAAATTCCAAAATTTCATCATGACAAGTTTCAAGAAAAAATACACGATTAAACCCGGTTCTCCAACTTCCAACGTAGACCCCTACTACCATGTCTCCTTCTCCAACATCAGGGGTCTTCGTTCTAACCTTCCAGAGGTTGAAACCAAATTACAGGAGACTAAACCAGACCTTTTATTTTTAAGTGAAACTGGCATTGGACAGGCTATTTCCCTAGATGAGTTTGCAATTACAGGATACTCTAACTTAACTTCTAAATCTGACCCCCAAGATCGCCATGGGCATGGAATATGTGCCTATATTAAAGATAGCTTTCCATGTGGGAGGGACATCTCCAGGGAAGATCCTAACTTACCCTATATGTGCTTCCTGGTTGCTTTAGCTCACACTACTGCATTTATATTTACTCTCTATCGCCCCCACAACAGCGGAGTTACTATCTTTCAAAGCATATCTGAGAAAATTGACCAAGTCCTTTCTACTTATCCTTCAGCTAACATTCACGTATGTGGAGACTTCAATGTTCACAACGTCGAATGGTTGACCCACTCAAACAAGACCGATGATGAGGGGAGGTTCTGTCATGATTTCTCCATTGCCTATGACCTCACTCAGATTATTCAGGAACCTACCCGTGTGCCCGATAATGACGGCCAGTATGCGAGCCTACTAGACCTTTTTCTCACAACTTGCCCTGAACTATGTTCAGTTTCTGTTCTGTCGCCTCTTGGATCTTCCGACCACTCTGTTGTATCAATTAAGATAAAAATGAAATGTAATAAGTCCCCAGACGTACCTCTTCATCGTACAGTATATCGATACACTAAGGCTGACTGGGATAGCTTCCGCACATTTATATCTGATCTACCTCTGCATTCCATGTTTAAAAAGGATGTGTCCTCTATAGTATTAGACCTAACTGAATGGTTAATTGTAGGTATTGACCATTTCATTCCCTCTAAAAAGTTTCAGCAAAAACCTATCAGCCAGCCATGGTTCTCTCCAGAATGTGCTGCTGCCATTGCGCACAGAAATCACTTTTTCCACTGCTTCAAACGTAATAGATGTATGGAAACTAAAGCCGTTTTCAGGACTGCCAGCAACCATTGTAAGAAAGTAATAAGGAACGCAAGAGTGTTGTATGCTCAATCTGTTAAGTCCAAAGTATCTGAGCAGCGGCTTGGTTCCCACCAGTTTTGGCAAATAGCAAATAGAATCCTGAACAGAAGCGTGTTCTCCATCCCAACTATTATCAATGGACCTGAGGTAATCTCGTCAGCATCAGATAAAGCCAAACTCTTTGTCAAGAACTTTGCAGCTAATTCTACCCTTTGCGACCAAGACCGCCAACCCCCAATATTTCCTCCTGTATCAGAAAACACGCTATGTGATATACGTATATCTGTACGTGATGTTGCGAAGCTAATCAAAAACCTTGATTCGAGTAAAGCAACTGGCCCTGATGGTATTCCAATTATAGTACTCAAAATACTTCAACCTGAATTAGCGCCCATGCTTACAAAACTGTTTAAACGTTGTCTTAAGGAGAATAGTTTCCCATCTCCCTGGAAAATCTCATCAGTATGCCCTGTATTTAAGAATTCAGGTGATCGCTCATCCCCCTCTCAGTACAGGCCAATAAGTCTCCTGTGCGTCATGAGTAAGTTGCTAGAATCTGTGTTAAATACAGAAGTAACCAAACATCTCAACAAAAATAACCTTCTTAGTGACACTCAATATGGTTTCCGTTCTGCTAGATCTACAGCAGATGTCCTTACAGTTATATCGCATAGGATTAGCAAATCTCTCGACGGTGGCAATCTTTCTAGGGCAATTGCTCTTGACATATCTAAAGCCTTTGATAGGGTATGGCATAAAGGTTTACTTCATAAGATCGCTAGCTATGGTATAGCTGGAAAAGTCTTCTCAATTATTAAATCATTTCTTTCTGATAGGTTCATAAGAGTAGTAGTTGAGGGGCAAAAATCAGAAGCTCACAGTATTAATGCCGGTGTCCCTCAGGGATCCATCCTGGGCCCAACTCTTTTCCTGATCTACATTAATGATCTTCCAAATCATATCCTTACATCATTTGTAGACATTTATGCTGACGACACTACCATTTATGGTACCACATCTAAGACAGTAAACGACCAAGTTCTCTCCAATTCTCTCTCCTCTGATCTTGAGCACGTAGTACAATGGGGAACGGAGTGGCTGGTTACTTTTAATGCATCTAAAACCAAGCTTCTCTCTTTACATCATCAACATTCTAATTCACATTTGTCATCAATTGAAATGAATGGCTCTCGTCTTCAGGAGGCCTTAAGTTTTGACATGCTTCTGGGCTTGACCATTACTCCTGATCTTAAATGGAACACGTATATCAAATCTGTTGCCAAGGCCGCTGGAAAAATGGTGGGATCTTTCTATCGATCCAGTAGATATCTCACTGCTGATGCTATTCTCTACCTATATAAGAGCCAGGTACGTCCAAGGATGGAATACTGTTGCCACATCTGGGCAGGAGCTGCTAGAAAGGACTTGTCCTGCCTTGATAGAGTTCAAAATAGACTTCGTAGCCTCGTAGGAGATGTCCTTTTCTCCTCCTTGCAACCTCTATCTCACAGAAGAGATGTTGCGAGTTTGTCTCTGATGTATCGTTATTTTCATGGAAAGTGTTCAACTGAGCTTCAATCTATGGTCCCCCCTCGCCAAACTTTCACAAGAAACACTCGTCTAGCTGTAAACACTATCAATAATTTCCCCCACTCTTTATCTGTGCCTAAACCTAAACGTAGATTCCATGAACAAAGCTTCTTTCTTAGAACTGCACGCCTATGGAATTGTCTTCCGTTTTCCTGCTTTCCGGCTGACTACAATATAGTTGTGTTCAAGTCTAACGTAAATAAGTTCTTGATGAGCCGTTCCATAGAAGTTATTAAATTTACCAAATTTTCATTACTAATGATTACTATATTGACCAATTTCTACTGTACACTCTTTAACCCTTATCCTTGAGTGGCCTCTGGGTCTTGATAATGTGGTGATGCCTTTGTAAAAAAAAAAAAGTATGAATCCTACAAGATATCTGCATCAATAAAGTTACACGTAACTTAAGATGGTTATCACACAAAAAAACGAAAATCTAACTGGGAATTAATTAAAATGAATGTTTAAAAAAATATGCAAATTAGCTAGATCTTTTGCAGATGAATGCAATTTCACGACAATATACTACGAAATTGTATTTTCTTTTGAAATTAATGGAACAAGGGGGTTTTATATGAATATGAATATACACGAAAAAATAAATTTATAGGACTATATATATATATATATATATATATATATATATATATATATATATATATATATATATATACTAGCAATAATAATAAAGGATTGGGTTCGAGACTCCTTACAAACGGTTCCCCAGTTCGATACAAAACACCTGATGAAGGCCGGAGGGCAAAACGGCTGAAACATTGTGACTATAACAACCAAGATGAGGAAGTAAATCCGACAATCTCAATAAATCCTCAAGCATGTTGTAGAAATTGCTATTTTATTTTCTTTCCTTTTTCCGTATTATATATATATATATATATATATATATATATATATATATATATATATATATATACACACATATTTTTATAGTCACGTAGTGACTTATTATGAATTAGGTGGGCGTACTTTCTTTTTATTGTATATATATATATATATATATATATATATATATATATATATATTTACATATTTAACATTTAATATTTGCTATCCTAAGCATTTACAATATTTAGACTCTATTCGTAATTGATATTATTGATCTGTGTTTTATTTTTGTTTTAATATACAAAGATTCGAGGTTTTTTAGTCTATTAACGTCTTTTTTTGCGCATTGCAAAACCTTAGTACTTTCCACCATGATTCCTCGGAACTCAGAATGATGGCAGCCATGTCTTTATAAATGTACGATATCGAACTAGAATCAGAGAGGTGCAGTTATAGCAGTGTCAGAAATTTCTAAAAAATAGTGAATAATTCCACCCCATCTTTCCAAGCTTATAACTCCTCGAAAAATGTAATTCAAGCCCTAATGTTTTTTCAATTAAAGGGGCAAGGCCAAGGTTTTATTAAAAAAGAACAACGTGTTTTTTTTAAAAAGGTTTTAAACTTCGGACTTTACAGGTAAATTTCTAAAAAAGGGATTTTTTTGTTTTGTTTTAAATTTGAATATATTATTTATTTACCTTTTCTCTTAAATTTGTGATATATAAAACTATTAAACATAAATTAATTATTTACTTTTTAATAGACATTTCAAAATGAGAGGCGTGAATTATTCGACCCCCTGTCTTTCCAAGCTTATAACTCCTCGAAAAATGTAATTCAAGCCCTAATTTTTTTTCAATTAAAGGAGCAAGGACCAAGGTTTCATTAAAAAAAAACACAAAAAACACAATGTGTGTTTTTTTTTTTTAAAAAAGGTTGTAAACTTCGGACTTTACAGGTAAATTTCTAAAAAAGGGATTTTTTTTGTTTTAATTTTGAATATATTATTTATTGACCTTTTCTTTTCAATTTGTGATATATAAAACTATTAAACATAAATTAATTATTTACTTTTTAAGAGAAACTTGAAAATGTGTGACACTTACACAAATGGGGGGCGTGAATTTAAAAAAAACGTTTGTCTAAAATATTATATTCGGTTTATTGGAAAGAACATAAAATTTCACATTGACCCTGAAAATATCGTAAAAATAGAATCAATAGACAAATTTTGATAGATTTTTAAAGTTTAAAAATTGAACAATATTGAGTTCGGAAAATTTATTACTGTTTTAAAAAAAATATATATTTCTATTACTTTTAAAACAACTGTAATAGTTTATTTTGGAAGTATAATCCATAAAGAAAATAAATAACCCACTTTTAACGGAGAAATTACGAGATTTTTATATTTTATTCGCAGTTTCGTGTTAGGGGTGTCAAAAATTCCTACAAAAATTCTGATACTGCTAGTGCAGTTAATCTTCCCAACAGTGTGTTTGTAGTATAACCTATGTAGGTAGTATTGTTGGAGATACACTCTCCCAATGGGCATTTGAATCAGTACACTATATTTGTTTTTTCTAGCAAATCACTTGTCTGCGAAATATTGTTTTTAACTTCAAGGTTAGTTGTCTGTAACTTTTTATAATATATAATAAACCTTACCGTCTTGTTCATATTTTGTAGAATACCTTCATCTGTTTTATATTTCTTATGTATCTGATTCCAGTAATATATTTTATTAGTTTGGAAGTTTTCCTGTTAATTATTGCTTGTTTAATTCAAGTTGGTAATCGCTAATATTATTTGTTTATCTACAAGAGAGTTTGGGAATGGGTTGTTGACTAAAACCTATTTTATATTTTTTATTCATTAAAGAATAACATTTTGTGTGAGAAAATCACAATCGTTCGATGTATAAGATTCTTTATAATATTGGTTTTTAAAACCATATGGACATTCGCTTTTAAAAATATAATGCTATTTTGCAAACATCAAAAATGATCAAAATGATAATCGTTCAGGTTGCTTGGCCTCCCCCGGCAGTGCTCTATATAGCAGAAAGAAATAATAATATCGGGTCATACTTCTTTGAGAAGGAGAATGAGAATCGGATGACGGTTAACTAAGGTTCTTATATTGCGCTCATTCATTTTAGTTTACTGTTTCGTCTCATTGTCCATGGAGTCTGAATTTGCAGCTTTCTTGTGTCTTGTCAATTCTTGATATACTGATGCACTGATGATGCAAATGGAAGTAGATATAAATAAAACAATAAAAGAACCAACCTATTGTTTGAACAGATTTTGAAACTTCATCGCCCGGTATATTTCTGGAGATAGACACTTTTCGCTGTGCTTCGATATTCTTTTCCCGTGACTTGAACTCATATGACTGTTTGCCCCGGTAATACCATAAACGACAGGATTTATTACAACAATCCTCAGAACTTAGGAGATTTTGAGGACAAAATAAATGCAGAAATCCGGCGCATGCGAACTGGCATGATAAGACAAGTTAATATAAAAATCCAACCTTCCAGTCACAGCAGTAATTCGTAAAGGACGCGCTTGGGTAAAACATTTAACCATTAAAGGGTGAGAACTTATTAGGTATCGCTTTTTATTAGATTTAAAAGGTGCAATCAAGCATAATTCACTTAGTATTTGGAGAGAATATTTTCAAAAATCTCTGAAAAAGAAAATTGAAATTAAAAAGAAAATATGATGAACGCCTTGAGATCACACATGGATATAATCCTTATAAATAAAAGAGTAGTTGTATGTGTACGTGCTTGTATTCATGTATGTAAATATTTAATCAATCTTAATTTAATAATCACTGAAATAACCACAAAATAGTAATCATACAGCAAGAATAGATAAAAAAGACTAAAGTCTTCGTTTGAGTGGATGAATAACGCGTGTAGTCATATATCGGTAAATCTATATATCTATAAAAAGTGAAAGTGTTTGTGTGTGTATCTGTCACTCTGTGTACATTTCCCTACGAAATAGCTCTGTCAATTTTCAGTCTACAGACTCGAAATTTGATATACAGGGTACTGAGATTTGGGGAAATCTATGTGATCGATTTTTGGCCAGTAATTTTGCTGTTAAGGGGTAGAAGTTCAACGATTTGACCTTTGAGAACTGTATTAAACTCCTCCGACAATTTTCGGTCTAAACACTTGATATTTTAGATATAGGTTCCTTGGACATGCATCTAACTAAATAACTTGATGTGAGCCCAAAATAATAAATGTTAAGGGGGTCATAATAGGAGTCAAAGTTTTAAATAAAAATTGACCGTTTTTTTGGTTTTTTGTTGTGTTTTTTTTTTTTTTTGCTCAGCATACACCTGCAAACACCCGGGCAACGTCGGACACCCATGCTAGTATATATATAAAAGTGAACGTGTCTGTGTGTGTGTACGTGTACATTTCCTTACGCAATGACTCTTTCAATTTTTAGCGTACAAACTCGAACTTTGGTGTACATGGTACTGAGATCTGGAAAATCTATGTGATCGGTTTTCGGCCAGAAATGTGACTGTTAGCGGGTCAAAGTTCAAGGATTTGACCTTTGAGAACTCTTCAAACTCCTCCGATATTTTTGGGTCTAAACACTTGAAATTTTATATATAGTTTCCTTAGACATGTTTCTAACTTAATAACTTATTTTAGCCCAAAACAATAAATGTTATGGGGTCATAATAGGGGTCAAATAAAAAAAAAAAATACCTTTTTTTTTTTTTTTTTTTTTTTTTTTTTTGCTCAAAATACACCTTCAAACACCCGGGAAACGCCGAGCTCCGAGACTAGTTGAAATGAAAACTGCTCCTTTCAATTCCATATATTTGTATTGATCGGATCGCTGTTTTCATCCTGAATGTGATTTCCACCACGTTCTTGTCGATGTAACCTCCAACCTTCTTCAGATATATCTTGACGAACTTGGAAATGCGAACAGCAGTCCGATCATCATCATATCTTGTCGCTCCATCTCTTCAACCAGCGGCTTGCGGTTTCATTACCAACACTGAGATCTTCGTCCGTGCAGTTGGGGCCCAGTGGGCAAGATGTTAAAATGTGCTCGATGGTCTGAACTTGGGCACCACAGGGGCATTCAGCAGTTGTAGAGTAACCCCACATGATTAGGTCGTCGCCAGTTTTTGCAACTTTTGCCCTTGCCCTATTCAGAGTGACCCACTCCGAACGGGACAGGTGTGTGCCAGGTGGTAAGGTTTCACTGGGCTCTGGCAGTGCTATATTTGTAGACTGAGGGTCTACATCTCTCCACATCAAGCAGTCCGATGAATCCAAATAATACGAATAACCAATCTTCATCTCAAAAATTGTGAATTTCAATTTGCTGAGTATTTTGACTCATTTCTGTGCATGTCAAAATTCAATTAATTTCGTCAAGCTGTTTAATATAAAACCCCTTTTGTCCTATCGTTCGATAAACATATCGGTAGGAGATGCAGCTGGAGGGCTAAATGCTTTGGTTCGATTTCAGCTGATTGTAGCCAACCCATTTTTATCCTTTGAAATCACTATTATATGTTAGGTACAATATAATATTTTATTCAGCATTCGCCATGTAATAATTAATACGAAAACTACATGAATTAAAGAGATATTTAAACATATTTTTTAGACCCAGCAAGGCTGAGTTCCTTCTTACTCTCTTATATATATACATATATATATATATATATAAGCACTAGAAATAGCTAGAAGACTAGCAATGATAACAAATTTAGAATTAGACATTATAAGACTAGCAAGAAGAACTCTAATTAAATATAATAACAAACTATAGATCAGAAAGAACAGAAACCTCAACTTTGACGCCACAATGGGGTTCCGGATAGTGCACTGGTAAAAGAACGTATAGGTTTTTATATACTAAATAAACTATATAAAAAAATTCCAGGACTAAGAGGAGGACTACATCGGGATTATGCATTATTCTACTTGAACTCAACAAATAGGTTATTTGAAAAAAACAAAAAAAATTAAACAATTCTTCAGTAAAATGAACCTAGATATAACAATAGACCCAAACCATAAATCTAGACAACAACTCATATGAACCGGACCATAAACCCAATCAAACGCTAATCTACATAAATGAGAAGTCCGAATAGTATGAAAAAAAAACGCTTATATCAAGCATCTAAAAAAAAGTCCAAATTATCCAAAATGAAGAATTATTCAATAAAAACAAGGAATATTACAACCAAGCCTTAGCTATGACAGGATATAAAGAACAAATTAAATTTGTTAAGGAAACTCAAAACAATAAAATGGGTACAAAATAATAATAAACAATGCAAATGGTATATCTTACAACATGTCGATGAGGAAATATAAAAAAGGAAAAAAAGAGCAAAAACAAATGAAAAACTAAAGCATACAATAAACACGAAAAATAAAAAATGAACAGATAGATCATAATAAAACTGAAAGAGAAGTTAAAAAGGAAAAACTGAAGGTAGAGGAAGACATGGTACAATCCACCGTTCAGTCACCATATAAAAAATAATATCTGAAGGTAATTTTACCAAATTATAGACAAAAATATCCCGCAAGGTAGTAAACTAAGTAAGATAATTAATAAAAACACTGATAAGCTATCCTTGTCAACATCTGCTAACTTAACAAATACCATAATTGGCTCAAAAAACAAAAATTAAACATTTTTTTGAAAAACAGAAATAGGACAGTAAATTAATTTAACAATGTAAAAGAATGTAACTGCCATGACCCTAATGAATGTCCAATGAGGTGGAACTGTTTAACTTCAAACGTAGTATACAAATACGAAGTTATAACAAATAATGAACCTAAAGTATATCTGGGGAGCACCGGAACTACGACGTTGTTTGGCTGTGGTAATAATTATATAATCTCTAACATTCTGAAAATGTTATTACTAATTGTGCGCAAAGTTAGCTTTGATAGATGGCATCGTCCTAGTGAATTTTTAAAATTGCTACTTGTGAGGCATTGGCTTGAGTTATAGCTGGTTGGGTGACCGGGTCCCTTGTTGGAGACAAAGTAAGTCCATTCCGCAATCGAATTTCGCCGTGGTTTTCTTAATCTATGTTTTTTAGGAGATATTCTTGTGTGAGGCGCGTTTGCTCAGTTGGCAGAGTGTTTGCTTCGCATGCAAGAGACTCGGGTTTTGATCCCGGGTTCGGATATATTTAACTGAATAGGCCAAAATGAGGGCGAAACTCGAGTCTTAGACTTTCGTTTTGTTGACTGCCGTGGCTCTTGTGAGCTGCGACGTTGTCTAGTTGTGGAATAATTAGTGAGTATATATATATATATATAAATATATATATATATAACTACTTCATTTACTCACATAAAATTAATATACGAAAGTATAAATTTATGCGTAAACTTAAAATATTTACTTCAAAAGTGCTCAATACGTATGTAGAGCTAGTTATTAATTCATAAAATATATATGGCGATTAAGCTACACTAAATATTCCGCGTTTCATCCACTCTAAGATCCTAGAGTGGATGAAACGCGGAATATTCAGTGTAGCTTAATCATATATATTATATACACACACACACACACACACACATATATATATATATATGGCTCTTTGTGATATATATCATGAAGAACCAACATTTTCTGGCATCTAATGAAGACCAAATTTTCCACCCTCCCATGCTTACATCTCCATCGAAATCTGTGAAATCGTCCATTTTTAATCAAATCTATTGTTTGCATACTCTAGTAAGGGACTCTATCCAGGAGTTTACCGGAACAAATGTTTACATATTTCATTGCAGTTACTTAGTCCACAATACATTATAGTACGCTTATTTTATAATATCAACTCTCTTAACTAAACCGTGCTCTAAATAGTAAAATTTATTTCGACCGTGCCGCTATCTAATAAAGAACCGACTGTTGATTTTATGTCATTATTTTACATAACTACTTCAATTAAAGTAAAATGTACAAAAATTAAGTAGCATGGTTCTATTGTTCTCTAAGAAAATGTTCATTTCGAACCCACTCCTGCCTTATAAACAAAATCTTTGATTTTATAGGCTGTGCCTTTCTACTTGTGCGGTGCTAAACTTGTCAAATGCACATGTTACGTTATCGAAACGTCCTTCTTTAATCGGAAATTTTGGGATTATCGATTTTCGATATTATCAGATGTTTTCGTATAGTACATCTTCATAAGAACACTCCGAGACACAGCAAGAATCTTTGTGTGATTTTTTTTAAATCGGCTCAGCTGTTTCCTAATAGGGGAGATCTATGTTACATACACACATACACACAGACAAAGTTCCTTATATATAATAGTAGAAACAGAGGCAGAGATAGACATGTGTGTATGTGTGCATACTGTTTTCGTTTTATGTCAAATTCAACGTGTTCTCTAAATATTAAAAAAAAACAACATTCATTTCGAACCCACTGCTGTCGTATAAAATAATTTTTGATTTTATAGGCTGTGTCTTTCTGCTTTTGCGGTTGTAAAACTTATTAAATGTACTTGCTACGTTAAATCAAACTTCCTTTTTTAATATTTTTTTTAATTAACGATTTTCGATAGTTATTAGGCGTTTTCCTATATGTAACATACATAAGAACACTCCAAGACACATCAAGAATTTTCGTGTGATTTGTTTATTAAACTCGGCTTAGTGGTTTCCGAATCTATAGTGAAAGAGCTATCTTACATACACACATACACACAAACAAAGTTCCTTATATATAATAGTAGAAAGAGACAGAGATTGACATATGTGTGTATGTATGTATCCTGTTTTCGTTTTCCTGTAAAATTCAACGTGTTCGTTTCTAGATCAAGTATTTTAACTTAGTATTGCCAATAAGTATATATCATCAAGTCTTAACCTCGGGGGAGCATGTGATACGTTGTAACACCTTAGCCAACACACACACAAACGAAAAAAAAAAAAAAAAAAAGCAAGAAATGGTGTAACGCTGTAAAGTTTGCCGTTAGTTATTGACGACGGCTGTAGGAATATTCCAAACATATATGACAACATGCTGGCTATATAAACAAACGCTTTTTTTAAATTTTATTATCCGAATGTAAATATTGAACTGCTAATGTAATCATAGTTAATCGATTAAGTTATAAAGATGCTTCGAAACATAAACACAATGTTTCTAAAAACGAAAACCAGTTAAATAAAAGAAACAAAACTTTAAAAAAAACTGTCAGTAAGAAAGAAGACAAACTAGAATATTGCAACCTCCGCTCCTAAACCCGTTATCTTTAAAGATAACACTTAAGGTAAGAAAATGGAGATTTGTTTATGTTTATATTTTTTCTAAACACCGGGTGTTTGTTTTGCCCAGAGCTCCTCTCCATACAAAAAATATATCTTCGAAGCCACACTAACTCAAGATAACAAATTATATATATATATATATATATATATATATATATATATATATATATATATATATATATATATAAATAAAATCATTTCCGCTAGATTCTACGAAGCCCTTGCAAAAATATTCAAGGTCAACTCTTTCATTTTTTACTTTATGGTTTATTTCCTTAATTTATATTTGGAAAATAAAAAAAGGCGTATATGAACCAGCAAATCAATGATAGCAAAACAATACCTGTTTGTATTTTCTGTATTTAGCATATATAAACATATATGTGTGCATATATATATATATATATATATATATGCATGTATGTATAGATATATATGTATACTTATTCAATTATATTTAATTCTGTATTTATAAATCTGTAAATTTATAAAGCTTGCTGTAACTACAAAGCATATACAAATAAATGAATAAAAGTCTATATTCCAAATTCTAATGTGTTGTCCATCTTACTGTATATTTCTTTCAGAAAGTATAAATGTTCAATTCTTGACAGCAGCTGTTTCCTAGCGCAAATCAATTCATATAATTATTATTAGTGTTTAATATTTTCCGTCCTAACTTATCGGAAGAATAACTTTAATAGAAAATAAAAATACTGTAATTATGATTACATAAATCCGAAAAAATCGAAAGATACGTCGCAAACGTGTTTTATGATATGTGCACTATTTTTTTTTTAGGATAGCAGGTTATTTTATTTTCTGTTAAAGTCAATGACTACTTCTTCTTCTGATTAGTGTCGGTAAAGATTATTTAAAAATTGACATTACATGTATAGTTCTGCGCTACGAAACAGGTGTTCTCAAGAATTGGACATGTTAGCATGCTGGAAAAAAATAAACGGTATAATGAACAAATTTTAGAATTTTTAATATAGACATGTTGTCCTCATATATATATATATATATATATATATATATATATATATATATATATATATATATACTAGCATTTCAGCCCGACGTTGCTCGGGTGTTTGGAGGGTATGCTGAGCAAAAAAAAAAAAAAAAGAAAAAAGCGATCAATTTTTTAAAATAGACCCCTATTATGACCTCTTAACATTTTTTATTTTGGGATCAAATGAAATTATTAAGTTAGATCCATGTCCAAGCTACCTATATGTAAAATTTCAAGTGTTTAGACCGAAAATTGGCGGAGAAGTTTAGTAGAGTTCTCTAATGTCAAATCGTTGAACTTTGACCCCTTAACAGACAAATTTCTGCCCGAAAACCGATCATATAGATCTTCCCCAAATTTAGTATCAAATTTCGAGTCTGTAAACTAAAATTTGACAGAGCTATTGCGTAGAAAAATGTACAAAGATACACACACAGACACATTCACTTTTATATATACAATATATATATATATATATATATATATATATATATATATATATATTAGAAAATAGAACAAGTAAACAGTATATGTATTTATACATTAACCAATTGTTCCCCTTTATTTAAATACTTATACAAGATTGGGGGAATATGCAAGTACAATATATGAAAATATGTGGTGCGTCTCTGACGCAAAGTTATTTCTTTCGATTAGAACACGATCGGTATAATTAAAAAAATGTGATACGATAATGAGATTTGATAACATATTTATTCTCTTTTAAACACATGCAAAATCTGTGGCAATTGTTGAAAAATTGCGGAAGAGATTATAATAAATAAGTAACTTTTATGTATTTATAATCATTTGATGAGTCTAGTCTGTTTAAAATTAAAACATCTATAACATCACATTGCATCAGAGAATAGTGCACTCAGGAAATTTTTATTTTAAATGTACGTCCAAGGATGGAGTACTGTTGCCACATTTGGGCAGGAGCTGCTAGAAAGGACTTGTCCTCCCTGGATAGAGTTCAAAATAGACTTCGTAGTTTCGTCGGAGATTGTCTACTGTTCAACCTCTATCTCACAGAAGAGATGTTGCGAGGTTGTCTCTGCTTTATCGTTATTTTCATGGCAAGTGCTCGACTGAGCTTCAATCTATGCCCCCCTCGCCAAATTTCACAAGAAGCACTCGTATAGCTGAAAACATTATCAATAATTTCCCCCACTCTATATCGGTGCCTTAATCTAAACGTAGATTCCATGAATAAAGCCTATTTCTAAGAGCTGCACGCCTGTGGAACTGTCTACTTTTTTTCTGCTTTCGAGCTGACTATAATCTGATTGTCTTCAAGTCCAACGTAAACAAGTTCTTGATGAGCCGTTCCACTTAAGTCAACAAATTTACCGAATTTCCATTACTAACAATTACTATATTGTTTAATTGAATACTGTACACGCTTAACCCTTCTCCTGGAGTGGTCTTTGGCAATGTAAAAGAAAAAGTCTATTCACAAAATTAATTAACGTCTATTTGATGACAGTTTAAACGTGGACGTATATATAACTGCATCAAATACATTTTTATTGTCTTTCATGTTTTTACGTATGCCATATACTTTACGACATACTCCGTATTGCTGATAATACTAGTTTAGTAAGAGTGTTTTAAATCATTGTATTATTAGTATTGGAATAAACGATGTGTCAAGGACCTAAAACGTCGCATCGAGGGCATAGTCCATGATTATATATATATATATATATATATATATATATATATATATATATATATATATATATATATACTTGTACTTTTTGTAGTAAAAGAAATCCCATACAGTGCTCTATTATTAGGGAAAAACTTTTCTCGAAATAAGAGCAATATATATTTTTTTTTTGTATATTATATACAGGAATTTACATCGGTAGTCGGTACCGACGGTTTCAAGCCCGGTAGTTGAGGACTGCTCTTAATGTCCGCCTCAGGCTCTCTTCAGCCGACTCTCATCTGTCTTTAACCGGAACCGGAACTCTATATATGCACACCGTAATTTTTTTTTTTTTTTTTTTTTTTGTATGCTACTTTAATAAGGTAATAAATTTGAAGCAATAAATTAAAAAGTATGGGATGATGCCTTCTGTATTATTATTTTTCTTTAAATACCCCCCCTATCATTGGGGTAGAAAAAAAGATAAAACGTGAAGATAAAAAAAAAAAGTTTAGTTATAGACATGTCAAAATATTTTATTTTATATTATTGTAGATCTTATCACCCATTTTAAACGAGATCTAGAGAGAAATTTTAAGTTAAAAATTTTAAAAAATTTTAATTGTTTTAAAACGTGTTTTTAAATAGAGCGAGATCATGCTATACTTAATATACTTAAATATAAAAACGCCAATTTTTTACACCGTTTAGACCTATTTCAATCTAAGATTTATTACCGTTTTTAAAACGAAATTACATATAATTTTAAAATGACGTTTTAAATAATTTTAAACGTGAAACGATACTTAAATGTAAACATATGCCAAATTTTTACACACTTAAGTTTATTTTAACTAAATATTATTACCGTAATTAAAACGAAACTAGAGATTATTTTAAATATTAAACGTTTTTAAACGCAAAGCAATACTTAAATATTAGTATATACCATCCCCTGGGCACTTCCTAGGTCTTTTTCAATCTAAATTTTATTACCCTATTTTTAAACGAGATTAGACATAATTTAAAATGAATTTTTAAAACGCTTTTAAACGAGACTTAAACTGAATGATAGGGAGGGTATTTAAAGAAAAATAATAATACAGAAGGCATCATCCCATACTTTTTAATTTATTGCTTCAAATTTATTACCTTATTAAAGTAGCATACACAAAAAAAAAAAAAAAAAATTACGGTGTGCATATATAGAGTTCCGGTTCCGGTTAAAGACAGATGAGAGTCGGCTGAAGAAAGCCTGAGGCGGACATTAAGAGCAGTCCTCAACTACCGGGCTTGAAACCGTCGGTACCGACTACCGATGTAAATTCCTGTATATTATATACAAATATATATATATATATATATATATATATATATATATATATATATATATATATATATACATATACATGTAATATAAAGCTGAATGTCTGTGTGTGTGTGTGTATGGTCACGAATAGGCTCCTATATGGTTGAGTATTTTAAAAAAAACTGATTACATATAATAATAGAAGGTGTATCGAGACACAGGACTGAGTATGTTTGATCTGGCAGAACAGTGGTTCATTAAAATATTGGGGTCTGCTTACGCGCCTGGTCTACAAAGTATGAAAATAGAAAATTTAAAAATTAAAAAAAAAAAGTTTACAAGAGTTTTTGATATAGATTTACATAAGAATAATTTGATAAGTATGTTTTAACTTAAATAGGGATGGTATAATAAAATTGTGGGGTCTGCGTTCGCGCCTGGCCTCCATAGAATGGAAATAGGCACACACTTTAATAAAGACTTTTCATATATATCTGCGTAAGTATACTTTGATACTTATGTTTCAGTTTGAAGACATATGGTATAATAAAATTATGGGGTGTTCGTTTGGGCCTGACCTCAACAGAATGGAAATATGTCACAAAGTTTACCGAGGATTTTGATATAGATCCACAGAATATTGTGATAAGTGTTTCAGTGTGAATAGGTATAGTATAATAAATTATGGGGTTTATCTATTCTATTTTGACTTTCATCATATTTTGCTTGGGTTTTGATACCCCCAAATTCGAAGCTATCTCATTACAACCCTTCCTTTTCATAACCTGTCATACTTTCATAAATCAGAGTCCATTTCTGTAGGCTGTTTTTGAACCCCAGTCAACGACGAGTACTTTTGCTAGTATATATATATATATATATATATATATATATATATATATATATATATACATATATATATATATTGTGTACAGAAAGTTCTTAGTTGAGACAGATCATTGGTACCGTCGGTTTCAAACCCGATAATAAGGCCCGTTTAAGGTATACTTATCAAGCTCTCTTCAGCCAATATTCGTCTATTTTATAACCGGAAGTGTGAAGTATATATACCTCGCGAGTTCACGTTTAAATCTCGTTTTGTTAAATCCCTCCTTTTTTATTTATCGGATGATGTAGTACCTAACTTTAAACTTTGAATTATTTAAATTTAAGATCTAATTTCGAAAAAAATTGTCCTTATATAAATCCTTAAATTAATTTAAAAATCTCTTTTCTTATATATAAAAAAACCTTCAAATATATATTGGTATCAGTTAAAACTTAAAAATTCGTTTAATTATATCGAATTACGTTAAAAAATTTCCAAAAATACGTTTAAAGTTTAAAAAAATATTTTTAATTATATCGAATCACGTTTAAAAATTTCGAAATACGTTTAAAAAATATTTTTTTTAATACCAAATCTTTCAAGGTTTGCGGAAGTGAGTATTTATCTATCCTAAGTGATTTCCCTAGTATATTGACATTATTATATTTTTCTATAGTTTTAAATTCGAAATAGATTGTACATTACATTTATAAAGTATAATTAAAAAAAATGTTTTATAAAATACATTAATTTAAAATCTATAGTATAATTACGATTAAAATCCAAGTTTACCGACTAATCATTTTTGTATTTACAATTTTTTTTCCTCACACACACACACACACACATATATATATATATATATATATATATATATATATATATATATATAACAACATCTAAGTGTTGTTCTTTTCATTGATCCAATTTATTAGGAGACCCTTCCTTCTGTGTATGCAATTTTTCAAAGCTTTACTCCTCACATTTAAACATTTTATTTTTGGGTCATGAATTGCCCGAAGGATGTAGTATTTTTCTGCGTTACAGAGCGAGCATTGACTTAATTCCGGGACGTATGCTGGTTAGTGCTCTATTTTTCTCCATTTTATGGAAAAGGGTGTATTTTTTCTTTAAGCTCACACACGCGGGCAGCTAATACTGTATTCATCCTTGTTTTAGCTCTAAAGGAGCTCATATGGGCGTAATATCTTTGTTAAAATTGGCCTTTTGTCATACCTATATGTATTTCCGGTATATTTGTGGATTGGCCATTATTGTGGCCTCATAAACAAGGGAGTCAGGTTTACAATTACCCGCCAATGGACATCTATTTTTGATCCTGCAAGAGCAGCCTGCGTTATCTGTGTTTTTTGGTTCCTTGGATATTATCGACTTTATTGATGGAGCTGTTGAGTAACTAACTTTCACAGGATTTCTATTAAAAAGTTTATGTAGTTTGTGTTTTTCTGGAAAATGCTTGTCTAGAAGGCTAAGAAAAAATGTCCTACTCTAGTTTTAGTGTTCAATGAGAACGGATATATTATATATATATATATATATATATATATATATATATATATATATATATATATATATAATATCAGGTTAATATTTTCCATAGGTAAAATAACTAATGAATAGAAGTGCTCACTAGGCATGATGTACTTTTTATTTGTTTTATATCAGAATTAATAATGCTTTATAAAAATAAAGGCTTATTAAAACAAAAACTATATGTATATATATATATATATATATATATATATATATATACATTTTAAACCCCTATTCTATCCTCGTTATCTCATTTCTCAACACAGATCCTAATACATACCCCTATTTTGCCTCCTTAAAATACCACAAAATCTTATTACTTTTTAAGAATTATTTTTAACATTTGATGAAACTTCCTGATATTAACTCTAGAGGCCGTGGGAAACAACCTGATATTTCAATTTTAAACTTTGCTTTCGTATAAGCTGAAACGCATGAGGAGGTTACTAGTTACTAGTAACTAGCTGACCAAAACTTGCTGATGAGTGTCTAGCAACATGTTATTGCTTATGTAAAAACAGAACTGCCGACTGTCAACACGGCGGCTCTAGGTTCAATCCTTGGGAGAGATGCTAGTCTAGCGGCACTGATGAGTTGTGATACAACGAAGCAGGACTGTATGTCGATGACTACAAATATATTTTAAGACCCCCTCTTTGGGTACAGCACTGCCTCCGCTACTTAATTGGCTGAAAATGCGAAGCTCGTTGGGTTTTTTTAGTTTACGAACAGGCGATTTGAGCACTAGAAAAGTGGTGGCGGGTGTCTGTTTAAATAGACATTCCGACGAGTTATTTACTGGCATCGATTACATGGTCGAATGGGAGAACTGCCGACTATCAATACGACGGTTTCAGGTTCAATCCTTGGCTTGGGAGAGATGCTAGTCTAGCGCAGTGATGACTGTATGTCGATGACTATATATATATATATATATATATATATATATATATATACTATGATGTGACTGTGGTAAACTTTTTTTTTTATTAAAATATTCCCGACTGTACGTCTTTTAAAATTTCGTAATATGAACTTTTAGATTTGTTGTCTTTTTTTTTTTTTTTTTTTTTTTGCAAATTCCTTAATCTGTACATATGTATTTGTAAACCTCATAATACATTTCCGAAAATGTCTACCTTGATATTAAATGAAAATTGTTAGAACTATATCAATTGTAATACAAACTGATCTGTATTAATTTTACGAAATGCTATATGAAGATTGGATGAATTTTACGAAATCCTAGTCGACGATTGGTAGAAAAAAAAAATCTCAGAATGGAATAGTTTAAAAATACATGTTTTTTTTTCGTCATTTTATCCAACGTTTACTCATTATCTTTACTCTTAGTTTAGGTATTTCCGATACTCCGAGTTATAGGGTAATCCTTGATGGTAAGACGTAGTTGAGTGTACTTGATGTCGAGTGTACTTGATTTTGTGTTTGACTCGCCGTTGTGTGTGCCGACGCGGCGCAGCTGCTAGTATTTGAATAAAGTTTAATAAGAGGAGAAGCAAGTTAACTCTAGAATAGTTATTTTCTGCCGTCATTCTATAATCGCCGAGCCCATCTCTAAAATGTACTCGCATTAACTCCATCGGATTCTTCAACGCTCAACAGGCGCCGGTGAATGTCGACATGTTACTTTGTTTGCTTCCTGGAGGAATTTTATGATGCAAGCCAGTTTCTGACGCACGTCCATTACAGTGGTTACTTTCTAAGAATATCACATCGTTAATTTACGGAACAGTGGTAAAACTTTAATGTCATAATGCCTAAGTTCAGTCATTATAACAATGTTTTTTTCATTTACTCTGATCTAATCGGACAGAATAGAACAAGTAGTGCAACGTCTCTTGAACTATCTATATATTTCCTTCATATGATTGGTCATTGTATAAAAATGGATATTCACCTTACAGCCTTTTTTATGTATGTGTGTTCTCGTGGCGAAAAATAATACGCTTGTTTTTATTTTTCTCTATTTTATATTACTTCTGTGTTGATTTTTCTCCATTTGAATATTGCAATTGTATAATCTTTGTCAGAATCTCGAGGATTGTTTTGTCGACCACAGTAATCCGAATCCTTTCGGGCGTAAGCTATTGTCAGATTACAACTAGGCAGTTGGCATTTCCATAAATCTTTCCAATCCCTTTGGAATGCGAAAATCATTGCGCCCGAAGACATTTCTTCGAACATATTTAAGGTCTTCATTTTACTTCCAGTAAATAACAGATCGTTTTAAAGACGCCGAGCCAGAGCTTCAGTCAAAACGATAGAAATTATATAAGCTGTAAAGTCGAAATTGCCTGTAATTTAGAGCGCATGAGTTTATTGAAACAACCCAATTTTTAATTTGATGTATCGAATTAACGACAAATGAAGACTTTGTGCATAATGCAATTGTAAAATTGCGTCTTAATGTTTTTGTATTTTTACATGTTTGTAAAGTAAACATGTATCAGACAGAGAATCACCAAATTTATTGATAAAACTAACTTGGAACCAATATTTTTAAAAGTTCTCAATGTAGAGTAGAATTTTATAAATATATTTTATTCGGCAGTGCTGCAGTAAAAGATAGAAACATGAAGTAATATAGGTAAAATGCTTTAATGCTTTAATAGAATTTATATATATATATATATATATATATATATATATATATATATATATATGTAAAAACTATTAATTAGTAAAAACTTGAAGAGAGTGCTCAATACTATTGCAGAACAAGCATGTGTTTTATTTTTTTCCATATAACTAACAACCACTTCTGCGAGGCCTGACGAGGCTGTTGGACCGTAAACATGGTCCAATATCTGTATGTAGCCAAGCAGATAAAATAGGAATAAAAATAAAACACACACACACACACACACACACACACATATATATATATATATATATATATATATATATATCGTATGAATAGATATACACATATTAATGCAAAGGTCTGAAAACGTAAATTATAAAGAAATCAAGTATAACTATTAAAACGCAGAGTTAACGTAATAAAATAATTATTTCAATATAAAACAAAACATACACAAATATTTGCAACAAATTACAATTTCTTAGTAGTGTTGCATAGGCTTTTCTAGATTCTTCCATATTTGTATATTCTAAATAGAATATTTTACTGTTCTATAGAATGTTATAACATATATTGATTTTTTATTGTCCAAGATTGTATTGAAAACATTTTACAGTGAATATTAAATATACTTCTCATTTCTATAAAGAAAGGAAAATGCCCTAACACACACACACACACACCCACACACATATGTATGTATATATAAATATATATATACATATATATGAATGTATGTATATATATACATATATATATTATATATATATATATATATATATATATATATATACGTTTTATTTTTATTAACGTATTTTTCTGTTAAGTTACATTATTGTTTCGGCTACACGGCCGTTTTTTGGCCGTCATGTAGCTTCCTCAGACTTTTACAGAAATATTCGTTGATGATGGAATGAGAGAGTGAATTATTTCAGGGGATGAGTGCGAGAAAAAGCCGAAAAAGAGGGAGGGAACAAGAGGGAAAGGTGGGAAGGGATGCTTCGTATGTCGGTAATGTTTTCGCTTTGGAGTTTAAGGACATTACTTGCTCTCCAACAGTATTGAGCACTTTCTTTAGGTTTTTATTAATTACCACTTCTACTATATATATATATATATATATATATATATATATATATATATATATATATATACACACACTTCTGATCATAATGTAAGACTATTTAAAAATCTTTGCAAGGAAACCTTTTTTTTAAGGAGAGATTTGAACTATTCCAACTTAAGGTTACCAATAATACAACTATAAATGTTTATGAATAAAAAAGCTACATTCCAAACATTTAATTCAGAAATTTATATTTTTATAAAATGGGACATTATACATTTGATCAGAATTATAAAGCCAGAGGAATAAATTATACGGAATTGTAAAAAACCTGTATGTAATCATTCAAATACAATATTTTATAATGAGTTCAATCACCACTAGTTTTGCTGACTTCAAAAATTCTTTGAAACATGTTACAAATAAGTGTTTCTGTTAAGATGCGTGTGATGTTGCTCCAGCTTTTGGGCATGGCTTCACGAAGTTAATGACAAACCATTCCTTCTTGAAATCTAGAATTCGAGTAGGCCCAACTATGATAAGTTTACCTGCCTCGAGCATAGTGACACGTTTAGCAGGTATTGCTAACCTGTACCTGCAAAAAAAAAAAAAACAAATTTATACCCTTGGTCTTATAATTTTGATCGCGTGCAAAACAAGTGAAGCATAAATTGTCCCTCGTGAGTGCGCAGTAAAGAAGGCATAAAATCTACTAAGTTCATCATGTTTCCTCCCCATTAATCCCCCCAAATCCTCAGCGGGCGTCAAATTCTGGTGAAAATGAATACAACGGTGCAGTTTTAGGCCTTAACATATGCGCATTTGAGTTCGATACCATGCAAAAAAAATGACTAAATCCATCATTTGCATCCATCATTAAGCTCCCAAAGTCCACAAGGCCTTAGGATATTTAAATTTGAGTTCAGCACCATGCAAAACTGCAAAATAGACATACACAGAAAATTTTGAACAAGCATAGTTTAATAGTTCCAAAAATAGTGTTTTTATTAGCCCTAAAAGAGCCCCTGGAGAACACCTAAAAGTTATCGCGAAGTATAAACAAACAACATTATATAGAAATCAGTTATTTACTACTTTTCAGAAAGTTTAATAAAAATCCAAGGCATCAATTTTTTGGAATAAGCACAAAAGAAAAACCGTTCTGGTACATTTTTACTCATACCATGATTAATGTTTGTGCAAAATTTTAAAAAATCCCAAGGCGTAGCTGTGGAGAAAAAGGCGGACGGACGAACGGTCAAGGGCGAATTTACAGGTACACTTTCCTTTTGTCAGGGGGTGGGCAAAAAAACGCGCATCAGGATACCGCAAGGATTGATAATAGAATGCCGGAGAATGTCCAACATAGCAAGTAAGATTGAAAATCCAAATGAGGACATGGAGATTTGATCTGACTGCTGATGGAAATACATAAGTGAGATCAATTAAGTATTTTCCAAAGGGATTCCTTATAATGACTACTGTTCATCATAGCCATGATCCCTTTTAACAATACAACAAAATATGCTAAGCCAGATAAAAGTCCATTAATACAGATGAAAGAATGAATCACCTGCTGTACATAAATGACCTGAAAATATTTGACAAAATCTAAGAAGGTACAAGATACGCTAATATAAGCACAACCAGAATCTGCAGTCGAGATACATCGAATGAAAGACTGTATGGAAAAGTGCACACTGCTTACCATAAGAAGGGGAAAATGTGAAGCAGCGAAAGCAGGGGGCGATTCAACCTAATTAGAATAAGAGCACTACGTGAACATGACACATACAAATTTTGTTAGCAGCCATTATAAAAGCAATTAAATTTTAATGGACTAAAAACAAAAAAAACTCTTAGAAACTAAAGTATATAGTAGAAACTTAGTAAAAACTATAAACACATGGGCAATTATACAACATCGATTGTTTATAATTGAACTATGTCATCTCGACCAGAAGATCAGTTAACTTTTTGCACAACACACAAATGGTTGATGCCTACCAATTTTATGTGAAAACGAAATACGGATAAATAGGATTGGTTTGTATAGGAGACGTCTGAATGACATGCAAAGAGAATTAGGTAAGTAAATCATGCAGAACAGGAAAATATAACTCTTGCAGAAAAGGAAACTGAAATTATGAACAATACAGAAACAGAGAGGCAAGGGATACGACGAGGAACGAATAACTAGAAGAGAAACAGCTACGGGGACGATTCATAAAGATGACAAAAGATGAGACAAACGAAAACATTTGACAAGTAAAAAGCTAAACAGAGAAACAATCCCTAATAACAGCCGCACAAAATAACGCGATTAGAACCCCACAGATCAAAGCATTTTTGACAACACACAGGGAGACAGCAAATGTAAACACAATGGGCTAAGAGTCGAAGCAATACCCAACATCATGAGTAAACGCAGCAAACTAGCCCTACAAGAATACATAGGATCAAGTGTGGAAGACATTAAACTGATAATTATGCAGACAACACTTTTAACACACAGACAAATGGTACAAAAACAGTACTCGAAAAGGAAAGACACAATGGGACTTGGGCGTAAAAACCCATCCAAGAAAGAAGGCTGGATGTCATAATAATCAACGGAAAGGAAGAAACCTGTTATATTGTAGATTTCGTCGTGACAGCAGAAAACAGTATTTATATCAGGGAGATGAAGGAGCGGAACACATACACGGAACTGCGAAGAAAATTGAAGGGATAAAAAGATATAAATTCAAGATAATAATAATAATAATAATAATAATAATAATAATAATAATAATAATAACAATAATAATAATAATGATAATAATAATAATGATAATAATGATAACAATAATAATAATAATAATAATAATATTAATAATAATAATAACAATAATAATAATAATGATAATAATAATGATAACAATGATAACAATAATAATAATAATAATAACAATAATAATATTAATAATAATAATAACAATAATAATAATAATAATTATAATAATAATGATAATAATAATAATGATCATAATAATAATAATGATAATGATAATAATAATAATATAGCACTAAACACAATATCGAAAAACATAGAAAAATAATGAGAGGCTAGAATTACAGGAATGGATGAGAAGATACTGCGGATAACTATACAGTGGCTGCAATATTAAGTAAAACGTTTGAATTCAAAGACTAATACACATGGAAAATATAAACTGCTGCACAAAGAAATACCACATGGAATGTACAAAATTGAAACTGTATAATTGTTAAGTACCCCCCTCCGCGAAAGTTAGCATAGAAGGGAAAGGAGCATAGAAGAGACCGAGGGGAGAATGCACTAAGCAGACATCTACTTCATAAGTGAAAAAAGGATTGGAATCTTGGGAATGCTTATTGGCACGTAGATTCCAGTGAAGACTAATGGTTGCTGCCAATGAAAAATCAACTATGAAAATATAGCGATTGAGAAAGCTCACAAGATAGAATTTCTTTTTCAGCAACAGCTGATGTAATTCACTATCTATATAAGAGCCAGGTATGTCCAAGAATGGAGTACTGTTGCCACATCTGGGCAGAAGCTGCTAAAAACGCCTTGATGGAGTTCAAAATAGACTTTGTAGCCTCGTAGGAGATGTTCTTTTCTCTTCCCTGCAATCTCTATGCCATAGAAGAGATGTTGCGAGATTGCCTCTGCTTTATCGTTATTTCCATGGAAAGTGTTCGACTGAGCTTCAATCTATGCCCCCCTCGCCAAACTTTCACAAGAAACACTCGTCTAGCAGAAAACACTATCAATCATTCCTCCCACTCTTTATCTGTGCCTAAACCTAAACGTAGATTCCATGAACAAAGCTTCTTTTCTTACAACTGCAAGACTGTGGAACTGTCTCCCGTTTTCCTTCTTTCCAGCTGATTATAATATGGTTGTCTTCAAGTCGAACGTAAACAAGTTCTTGATGAGCTGTTCCACTTAAGTTAACAAATTTACCGAATTTCCATTACTACACGATTAGTACATTGTCCAATTGACTACTGTAGACTCTTAACCCTTATCCTCGAGTAGTCTCTGGGCCTTGAAAAGCGGTTCTGCCTATGTAAAAATAAAAGACAAAACCATTTCATCATCATGAAAGGCGCGATTGAAGTTAAAAAACATTTTAAAGATTTACGGAACGAAAGTAGACGAATTGAGACACCACATATGTGCCTAATCGATTTATTTTTATTAGCAGAAAACTCCACAGGTACAATGTAACTTACGTTCTGTTTTCATTAAACGACCAGCCACAATAAAATACAGGGTGTGTGTGGCATCCGTCAGTCGAAACGACTATGGATCAGCGCCGCATTAAGATGTTGCCTGTATGCATCCTTTTGTGTGACTGTAGAGACCAATTCTTGATTTGCATAGTCTGCCACAGCCTTGACATACGAAGGTTGTTATGCAATTTGCCGCTTCGTCCGGCTGTTCCGTCTGTACATTTGCTCTTCTCCTAGCCTCTTTGCAGCGTTTTCAACATGGAGGTTCCTCTCGCTGATGATAATCCCCTGGCGTATCATTTTCCTCCAGGCAGTTCTGTCAGCTGCAGAGGCTTCCCATGTATTCCTGTCCACCGAGAAAGCCTTCATGTCACGCTTGCAGACATCCCTGTAACGAAGATGGGGTCGCCTCCTCTTTCTTGAGCCTGAGGCAAGCTCGCCATAGAGAAGGTCTTTAGGGATGCGCCCATCATCCATCCTGCGCACATGGCCCAGCCAGCGAAGACGTCGCTCACGCAGTAGGGAGTAAATGGATGGGATGCCCGCTCTCTGCAGAACATCGGTATTACTCACTCTGTCCTGCCATGTGATACCAAGTATCCTACGTATCCACCTCATATGGTAGACCTGGAGTTTCCTCTCTTGTGTTGAGTATGTAGTTCAGAATTCACTCCCATACAGTAGAACACTGAGGAATACAGGGTGGGACGATAAAAAACGCAAGTAAAGACGACATGATTTCATTTCCTTTTGATGAAAACCGATTTTCCTTTTTTTGTGTGTCGAAGACCCTCTACTAGTTGGCTAGTTGTGTACAAATCCTAAGAGCGATATGTCTTCTATCATATGTCAAAACGGCACAATGTTTAACAAGCGAGATCGGAGATGCGCCAGTGTACAACTCGGCCATTGTTTTATCTTTGGTGTGGTTCCAAGTGAGAACCGCACCATACCACCTCACTTCTTCGAAGTCGGCATGAAAGTCAACACCAAAGTGTACCTGGATGTACTGAGGAGTGTGATGATCTTCTGGTGCAAACAGGTTGCCGGCCCACAAATCTAAAGAGACCCAGACTTGGCTTCAGAAAGAACGCTGCGACTTTGGACTCTCCTTTTACTACCCTTCTCCTCCATCGATCTAGCCCCACTTGACTACTTCGTTTAATCATACGTCGAGAACATAAAAACATGACCCCTCCCCACAGCACCAAAGCTAGCCTGATCCCCGCCATCCGCCGAGTATTTGCCGTGCCCCTACTGCCGCTTGTGGAAAAGGTATGCTACTAGTTCCGGACCCGAATCGATGTGCTTATTGAGGCTGAAGGCGGCTATATAAAATAAATATCAGTTTCACTACATAGTCAAGTTACTTGAATTGATTTTTTTCGATGAACGTTTTAAAATAATGCTGTAGTGTTTTTTTTTTCTCTCTTTAGGGCAACATTTTTATCGTCCTATACTCTAGTTTTTGTTGCACTGAAAGCTGGTATCGATATGTAGTATTTCTTATGTCCTCGGTCAGGCTAAGGCAATTTTCATGTTAATACCGATGCAATAGCGCCACTTTTGTGGAAGCTATTTTTTTCCACACTAAATACTGGCACTCAGTCTAACTATGTTAAAAATTTAGATGTAAGTGCATAATGATTTTTGTTGCAAACCGACCTTCCTGTGCAGCTGTCGTTAATGTCCAGGACTAGATAGTAATATCGAAAATTCGCAAAATAACTGTCGGGCATCGAGCCCAGACCTACCGCGTTGTGTGAAATCAATTATGAAAGAAACGAGATATGATTTTTCTAATAAACACAATATTATTGTGAAAGGGGAAAAAGATGAGCATATAAATAAGGAGCGAAAGAAAGGAACGGAAAGTGTATGGAAGGAAGTACTGACGGAATTAATTTTAAAAAGAAATGGAGAAATAAATGAAAAGTGGTAGAAAAAAAGAAAAGAAAAAGAAAACACGCATCATGCGAAGTGAAAAAGGAAAATGGAGAAGGAAAAAATATGAATTTAAAGATTATAATAGAAAATATGTGAAAATAAAAAGAACAAAAACTGAGAAATATTGTTGATAAAATCAGTAAATTATTCAAACAAACAGTGCATGAGTTACCTCCCCTGTAATAATTATTCATTGACTAATATAAACAATATTTGATAACAATTCAGTTTTTTATGGAAAAGTAATTTTTTCTTTTTATATTTATTGAAAGACAAATAACCATCATCTTTTATGCCAATACTAGAGCTCGTTGCATGTACCAGCTAGTCTAGTTCCATTGTTTGTCAAATATTTAGAAGGGTAACTGTTTGTTATTACTGGTCCCCACTTGTCTTTCCAAGCTTGTTCGGTTCATGGCCGCCCTGATATTTCCTGGGTGATCAGTTACATGAGTTATCTTCTCTTGGTTCTTGGATAGTTCCGTTCAAGTAAAGAAAAAGAAACAAGAATGTAAGCTTTTTTTTTTTTTTTAGTGACAAAATGAATCATAGTTAGGATTGTCTCTACTTTTGACTTCTGATAGTTTCGGCTTTTTCTAGTATTTTGCTTAGCGAGGGAAGTTTTTCCCTTTTGTTCAGAAGATCTTATCATATTCGAGGCGGTTTCACTTTATATGACGAAAACTTTCTGTTAAAATGGCACCTGCCATAGAGGAATCAATATTCTGCCTTAAAAAAAAAACACACATTTAATTCTGATTTTTCTAATTAATCCGCAGTACTTTTGACATGTTTGGATAATTAGACCTGGTCAAGCGAACGAAAAAGAGATTCTTAAAAACGAAATGGGAGATGTTCACGTTTTCTAAGGAGAAGATAATCATTGAGTAAAAGAGACCGTTCCTCGCATATTACCGTCGTCACATATATGGAGTATAAACCTGAAGTCAAATAGAACAAGCATGTCTATAACCAAATGAATGTAACATTATTGGAGTGTTTAACTTCGTCTCTCGGTCATAATGTAGGCTGTGTTATTTTGTCAAAATATATTCGATTACGTAATAACTAGGAGTAGGACAAGGGAATACTTCTTTTCATTTTTTTTTTTAAATCTCGAGTGTGTATACGTTGATATCTTATATGCTTTTATATAGAGTGGCGCGGTTATTGGTTGATTAACTGTATCTAACTGTCGGATATATACTCGAGAATCAAAACCATGAAAAGAATATGCTGTTGTCATAGCCGTAGTAATAACTGACGCAATTAAAGAAGCTCTGCAATTAGACTGCTAAAAGCTGAGTAAAATTATAACTTACATTATAGAATTACGGACGAAGCCAACACAAATCATGTATTAAATCCATTTGTTATTGTGGCAACATTGATTAGTGAGTGCATTAAAAACCTTGGAGCAATTTCTAGCAACATGAATGCAATATGAAAATTATACTTACTTTTAGATTTGAAATTGTTGTCGTCAATTTCGGAAAATTCCCACCTTATTAATTGAATTAGAGATATTGGGAAAAAAGTTTTACAACCGGTAGTTATCCTAACATACTTTAAGGCAATAATCGAATTGTTCAGAATGAAAATTTATTAGAAACAGAAAAAAAGATATAACAAAAAAAGTTTAGTTTGTATGAAAATAAAGACTAAAATTATTATATATTTTAGTTAATTATCTACTATTATACAAAGTAAACACATGTATGCGTGAGTTCGTTTGTTCCCGGTAAACTAGGAGACAGTTTGACCAGTTTGTTTTTTTAAATTTAACGTTACTTGTGTGAGATTACAGCAGGGTTAAAAGTGTAAATGATCTATCTATCTATCTATATATCTATCTATTGAGAAGTGAACAAAACCAGTGACGTTGATATGTTTATAGATTTAGCCGTATTTAGCTATAAACATAAGAATTTAGAAAACAAAAGCAATAATTGATAAGTAACACGGATCACGTCACATTTAGATAGATGACCGAAGGTCACGTCAACGAGACGTGTCCTTTAATCGACTACGTCACCGTAATTAATAGGTCAAACTATGAGAGCAGAGGGTTTGGATTTTGTCACGATAGTGTGCAGACGCGCTCCGAAAATCCCGGGAAGCAAGACTAGAGAAAAAGCAACATGTAGACCTAGCAGACTCCTGACACACTAGGACATACGAAATAAATTTATATTTATAAAATATTAGCATTTCGGCCCGGAGTTGCCCGGGTGTTTGGAGGTGTATGCTGAGCAAAAAAATTAAAACAAACAAAAAAAAATGGTCATTTTTTTAAATCTTGACCCCTATTATGACCCTTTAAAATTTATTGGTTTGAAGTTATTAAGTTGGACCCATGTCCAAGAAACCTATATCTAAAATTTCAAGTGTTTAGACCAAAAATTGTCGGAGGAGTTTGGTAGAGTTCTCAA
>NC_136497.1:124878295-124900795 GCF_053919585.1 Euprymna scolopes | reverse complement strand
ACGCACTTGAAATTTTAGATATAGGTTTCTTGGACATTGATCCAACTTAATAATTTGATTTGAGACCAAAACAATAAATTTTAAGGGGTGATAATAGGGGTCAAATTATTAAAAAATTGACTTCTGCGGTCTCTTCCAAATTACTCAGAAAATTTCTTGTCTAAATATTTCAAATTTTACATAAAGGGTATTCAGAGATAGGACAAGCTGTTTCTTCAGTTTTGGTCGAAAAGTTTTAGTTACCAATATATAAATGTCTGTATGTATGTTTGTTTGCATGTCTCCCTTAAACTTTCAATAGCGGCGACGGATTTTACCAAGATCAGTATTTTTTAAAAGTCCGATCTTTTATACGACGAATATCGAAAAATTGGCTAAAAAAATTAATATCTTCCTCTTCAACTAGGCACCTTTCTACAGGGGGGGTCACTATTTTCGCCGATATTTTTGAAAGTTATCCTCTCCTTATACACGTTAGGTTTTACCCCGTTCTTTTTCTCCTTTGCGGTACGGGTTCAAGCCTGCCTTCCTACTACAACTCTTTTTTTGCTCAAATACAAATCCAAACACCCGGGCAACGCCGGGCTGAAATGCTAGTATATATATATATATATATATATATATATATATATATATATATATATATATATATATATATATCAGACCCTTTTCTTTTCGTTTAGCACTCTCAGCTTTTAAATAACTTTGTCGCTTTAGCCCTTATGCGCAGATCATCATATAATGATTAGATCACTCTTACTTACGTTAAAAACATTTTAAAAAAAAATGTTTAAATTTCAATAGTATTTCTCGCGGTTAACGGTGTCCAAATGGATTAGGTCCTTGTTAATGAAGCAGGAGATGGCTTCTGTTTCTAAGCTCGAATCTATCGACCTTTGTTAATCGTCACATTCTGCACTTATTATTTCCGAAAGGTAGGTATTTAATTATTATTATAGTAAAACATGTATATATGTAACATTTTTATCATTTTTTTTTTTTTTTAAACAGTGATCTACGTACACGCGTGTTTTGAGTTAAATAACTCTCATCAGCGTAGCTCGACTGGTTTTGGGATCGAACTTCAGTCAATGTTTCCAAAGTCCGACGCCTTAACCGTAAGGCTACGACTCATATATGATTTTTACTGTTCATTTTTATCGCTTATCAGTTTAGATTTGTTGTTGTTGTTTTTTCAAACAATGAATACCGTTAATATTGCCTTCGCCTCGAAGCTCATTTTTTGATTTTATTTATTTAGAAATTCGCCCATAATTTGTTTATATATATACTTCTTATATGGCATAATCACGTTAATCCACTTGTTCTTGACCGCGCACCAAAATGAAGAAACGTTGGACCCGGTTGTCTCAGACGGGTGACCATTTGGGCACTTCTAGCTTATCTTGGCATTGCTTTCAGTCGTTTTTTTTACCTCATATTGCCACTGGTTTTTATTAACGCCGAATCAGGATAGGTCTTATTGGGGATTGTGCACTTCTTGCCAAAAAACTTTAACACACATCACCCTTACAGTGGACATCCATAGCCTGTCAAGACTGAAGGAAACTACCATATATATATATATATATATATATATATATATATATATATATATATATATATATATACTTGTTTATTGTTGTATAAACATGCTCACATCCCGCTGCTACAAATAGCCACTTGTTTCAATCAAACAACAGATATCATCAGGCAGCGACTTGACTATTCAAAAGTTTAATGAATAATGGATTTATATTTTAGGTAGGAACTCTTTAAAAGTTGGAGTTAAAAAACTTAAAACACAGAACTTTAATTAAAAAATGTAAAAAGGGAGGGGCAATTTTAATAAAGTAAAAAGAGTACAATGGGGAGAGAGTGATTGAGAAGAGAAAAAAAAAGAAATAGGGAAAGAAATAGAGAACGAAAATAGAGAGAAAAAATAGAGAGAAAAAGAAGAGAGAAAAAAAAATATATATACATATATATACATATATATACATATATATACATATATGATATGGAGAAGAAAAGAAAAAAGATATAAATGGTTATTATAAAGAGAATAAGAACTAGGAGGAAAAGGAAAGAATAATGAGATCTAGTTAAATAGAGAAAGAGAGAAGGAGAGAAAGTAAAAATTTGACAGTATATAGAAAAAGAAAAAGAAAAAGAAAAAGATCTGCGTGTCAACCAATTTATGAACAATTATACAATTCCGTAATGAAACATATTATTACAAATACAAACAGAAGATACAATCCCAGCGTCAGAAATGAACATGTCCAAAGAGGCAGTGAATGTATCCAGCCAGCATATGTATCCTCTCACATACGTCCACGAGTAATATCAACGCAATTCAAACATACGTCTACAATTAATTAGGCCCTTTATGCTAAATGATATAAGTTTAAAGTTTTCGCGTTTTTATTAGATAAATATATAAATAAAATAAAAAAATAAAAAAAAATAATGATAAAACAATATTAAAATTATTATTAATAATAATAATAAACATAATAGTAATGATAATTATAATAAAAATAATAATAATAATAATAATAATAATAATAATAATAATGATAATAATGATAATAAAAACAGAATAAAATTAATATTTATTATCTTTTTAATATAACATATTTAGCCATAAGAGGGGATTAAATAAATTAAATAGGTCCAATAATTATAAATAAAAAACTACTAATATTTATGTATATAAAAAGAATACAATACATATATGTATATACACACACACATATATATATATATATCCATATATACACACAAATACACACACATATATATATAAATATATATATACATACATATACATGCACATAAGTAAAGGTGTAACTATACTATTAAGTTGAAAGTTAAAGCTATTTAAGTATAGATATAAAGTCATATTAAATCACAAATTAATACATTCAAGACCAGATTACTAATAACACAAATACAAGTACACTTACCTATAAATATATAAATATATTCAGGCAAAAGAAGTAATTAAATCAACGAAATACTCAAAAGTAGCGACGCATAGGTAGATAGTACCCAAATTAAAAATAATAAAATACATATGTATATACCCACAGAGAACCAACCGACATCCAAATAAGCATATATATATATATATATATATATATATATATATATATATATATATATATAATCTTATGTATACACATACATACAAAAATAAACACAAATATATGCACACAATCATATACTAATAAACAACAACGCACACACACATATATATACTCACACATAAATATGTATAATTTACATAAATTATATATATAGAAATACATAAGAATACAAATAATTTGGCAAGAGTACAGATAGATGCATACACACATAGAAACATACAAATGGATTGAATAAACATGGGAGGGTATACCAAATAATATAGAAATATATAAATCTAAGTACACACGGTCATAAAATAAATACATAGACACATACATATACTCATAGACACACAGGTATATAAGATAGGGGAAGTAAAGAATGAAATCAGGAGAGGAGAAAGTATATTAATAGTATTTTAATAAATTATAGAAATCAGTGACAATTTTAAATTTATTTAAATTTTATATCTAAACTAAATTACTTAAAAGATGGTTTTTATAATGTTTGCAATTAATTGAATTTTCGTGCTTCTTATTTAATAATTTATCTCTTTCTCTAAAAGTAAGTATAAATAATTTCTCATAAAGACATAGGTAGCAAGGCGAGTTTTAAGATGAACAGGGTTTCGCTTTCTTTAAAATTTTCCAATTTACTATTGGGGAGTAACCTTGCTCTACTAGTTCATTGTAATATTTAGACAAGGAAGTTCTATTTTTGTATTCATTATTTTCAAAAGAGCACTTGTGACCGGTATATCTTTCTTTAAAATTGTTATTTGTCATTCCTATGTAATATTTTTTTTCATTTGGATTTTCCTTAGTAGAAATAGTTGCTTGGTACACTACAGAAGTAATTTGACAATTTCCTTTAAGAGGGCATTTTGATTTAATTCTACAGTTACAACTTTCGGTAGCAATGGGTGTGCTATTTTTGTTTAATATTTTGTTATTATGTTTTTTAATTATTTTTTTCAAGGTTTTCATTACAGCTATAACTAAGTTTTATTGTATTTTTATTGAAAATTTTATGTAGTATGTTATTAATAGGGAAGTGCTTTTTAATTAAGTTTAAGAATTTCATTCCTAGATTTGTTTTAATTTCAGATTAAAAGGGGGGTTGTACCACAGGATTTTTCTCTTACGGTTTCTATTTGTATTTGTGTTTGGGTGTGTTGGTTCTATGAACTCAATTTAGGTGTTTTTGTATCCACTATTCTTAAGGGCCCTGTTATAGAAATATTTATGTTTATTAAATGTTTCAATATTGGACGAATTGTCACTGATTCTTTTACTAATGGATTTGGGGATATGCCTAATGATAGATTTTGGGTGATTTGATAAGGGGTGTACATAAATTGGGTTTGAGTGTTCCTTCCAATATGGTTGGTAGATGGCTTTCCTTAAATCAAAGTTCACATCCAAAAAATGTACAGTTTTAACATCTGATATAATATCCACTTTTAATTTAATTCTACGAAATTCATTTAAGATAATCTGTTTTGTTCTTTCACATTTAGGGCCGTTGGATTCCTTGATGATCATCAGTCCATCATCACGATACAAGCCTATATTCATGACATTGATGTCTTTGGTTAAGTTGTATAGTATGAATAGACCTACTAAGTCTGTCATTTCAGCCGAATCAAAAGACCCAATTAAAATGTCAAACAGGTCATTTTGATCTTTTTTCAACCACTGATCATTTCCACTAATTAATGTAGTATTTCTACATGTCCGTATAATTTCAATTTCAGTGTCTTTTATATCAGACAGGAGTTTAGCAAACTCCATCACCTCTTCGAATAGTTCCTTAGATATGGAGGGATAGTAATTCACAATATCGAATTGTAAGAAAGTACAATTCTTTTTATTATGTATATTGGAAAACCATTTAATGGTATCCGCTGTGTTAATCCATAGATTTAGTTTATATGTTGATTTAATTTGATATTTAACTCTTTCTAGTATATTTTTACCTACTTTACCAATTTCGGGTTTCGTAGGATTAATTAACCTAGTTGTAGGTTTATTTTCAAAATTTATCTTATGGTCTTTAAGCAAAATATATGACTGTTTTTTTTTTTTGTAAAATTCCCACTCTATTACTAATTTTAAGTCTTTCAGTTATTTCTTTACTATCCTTGTCAATTTTTTGCAAATATCTATATTTGATTTTTTGTAATTTTTTGTAATATTTTCTTTAATAAGCTTGTTATATTCATGTGTAGTTAGTTTGTAGAAATTTTGTGTCTTATCTGCTTTAACGTAAAGGTAATCCGAGGTGTTGATTTTCTTAATGGTAAAATCCAACATAGTAGGTCTATTCATACTATACAACTTAACCAAAGACATCAATGTCATGGATATAGGCTTGTATCGTGATGATGGACTGATGGTCATCAAGGAATCCAACGGCCCTAAATGTGAAAGAACCAAAAAGATTATCTTAAATGAATTCCGTAGAATTAAATTAAAAGTGGATATTATATCAGATGTTAAAACTGTACATTTTTTGGATGTGAACTTTGATTTAAGGAAAGGCATCTACCTACCATATAGAAAGGAAAACTCAAACCCAATTTATGTACACCCCCTATCAAATCACCCAAAATCTATCATTAGGCATATCCCCAAATCCATTAGTAAAAGAATCAGTGACAATTCGTCCAATCTTGAAACATTTAATAAACATAAATATTTCTATAACAGGGCCCTTAAGGATAGTGGATACAAAAACACCCAAATTGAGTTCATAGAACCAACACACCCAAACACAAATACAAATAGAAACCGTAAGAGAAAAATCCTGTGGTACAATCCCCCTTTTAATCTGAAACTTAAAACAAATCTAGGAATGAAATTCTTAAACTTAATTAAAAAGCACTTCCCTATTAATAACATACTACATAAAATTTTCAATAAAAATACAATAAAACTTAGTTATAGCTGTAACGAAAACCTTGAAAAAAATAATTAAAAAACATAATAACAAAATATTAAACAAAAATAGCACACCCATTGCTACCGAAAGTTGTAACTGTAGAATTAAATCAAAATGCCCTCTTAAAGGAAATTGTCAAATTACTTCTGTAGTGTACCAAGCAACTATTTCTACTAAGGAAAATCCGAATGAAAAAAAATATTACATAGGAATGACAAATAACAATTTTAAAGAAAGATTTACCGGTCACAAGTGCTCTTTTGAAAATAATGAATACAAAAATAGAACTTCCTTGTCTAAATATTACAATGAACTAGTAGAGCAAGGTTACTCCCCAATAGTAAATTGGAAAATTTTAAAGAAAGCGAAAACCTGTTCATCTTAAAACTCACCTTGCTACCTATGTCTTTATGAGAAATTATTTATACTTACTTTTAGAGAAAGAGATAAATTATTAAATAAGAAGCACGAAAATTCAATTAATTGCAAACATTATAAAAACCATCTTTTAAGTAATTTAGTTTAGATATAAAATTTAAATAAATTTAAAATTGTCACTGATTTCTATAATTTATTAAAATACTATTAATATACTTTCTCCTCTCCTGATTTCATTCTTTACTTCCCCTATCTTATATACCTGTGTGTCTATGTGTATATGTATGTGTCTATGTATTTATTTTATGACCGTGTGTACTTAGATTTATATATTTCTATATTATTTGGTATACCCTCCCATGTTTATTCAATCCATTTGTATGTTTCTATGTGTGTATGCATCTATCTGTACTCTTGCCAAATTATTTGTATTCTTATGTATTTCTATATATATAATTTATGTAAATTATACATATTTATGTGTGAGTATATATATGTGTGTGTGCGTTGTTGTTTATTAGTATATGATTGTGTGCATATATTTGTGTATTTTGTATGTATGTGTATACATAAGATTATATATATATATATATATATATATATATATATATATATATATATATATATATATATATATATATATATATATGCTTATTTGTATGTCGGTTGGTTCTCTGTGGGTATATACATATGTATTTTATTATTTTTAATTTGGGTACTATCTACCTGTGCGTCGCTACTTTTGAGTATTTCGTTGATTTAATTACTTCTTTTGCCTGAATATATTTATATATTTATAGGTAAGTATACTTGTATCTGTGTCATTAGTGATCTGGTCTTAAATGTATTAATTTCTGATTTAATATGACTTTATATCTATACTTAAATAGCTTTAACTTTCAACTTAATAGTATAGTTACACCTTTACTTATGTGCATGTATATGTGTGTATATATATGTATATATATATGTGTGTGTATGTGTGTGTATATATGGATATATATATGTGTGTGTGTGTATATATACATATATGTATTGTATTCTTTTTATATACATAAATATTAGTAGTTTTTTATTTATAATTATTGGACCTATTTAATTTATTTAATCCCCTCTTATGGCTAAATATGTTATATTAAAAAGATAATAAATATTAATTTTATTCTGTTTTTATTATTATTATTATTATTATTATTATTATAATTATCATTACTATTATGTTTATTATTATTAATAATAATTTTAATATTGTTTTATCATTATTTATTTTTTTATTTTTTTATTTTATTTATATATTTATCTAATAAAAACGCGAAAACTTTAAACTTATATCATTTAGCATAAAGGGTCTAATTAATTGTAGACGTATGTTTGAATTGCGTTGATATTACTCGTGGACGTATGTGAGAGGATAAATATGCTGGCTGGATACATTCACTGCCTCTTTGGACATGTTCATTTCTGACGCTGGGATTGTATCTTCTGTTTGTATTTGTAATAATATGTTTCATTACGGAATTGTATAATTGTTCATAAATTGGTTGACACGCAGATCTTTTTCTTTTTCTTTTTCTATATACTGTCAAATTTTTACTTTCTCTCTTTCTCTCTTTCTCTATTTAACTAGATCTCATTATTCTTTCTTTTTCCTTCCAGTTCTTATTCTCTTTATAATAACCATTTATATCTTTTTTCTTTTCTTCTCCATATCATATATGTATATATATGTATATATATATTTTTTTTCTCTCTTCTTTTTCTCTTTATTTTTTCTCTCTATTTTCGTTCTCTATTTCTTTCTCTATCTCTTTTTTTCTCTTCTCAATCACTCTCTCCCCATTGTAATCTTTTAACTTTATTTAAATTGCTCCTCCCTTTTTACATTTTTTAATTAAAGTTCTGTGTTTTAAGTTTTTTAACTCCAACTTTCAAAGGGTCCCTACCTAAAATATAAATCCATTATTCATTGAACTTTTGAATAGTCAAGTCGCTGCCTGATGATATCTGTTGTTTGATTGAAACAAGTGGCTATTTGTAGCAGCGGGATGTGAGCATGTTTATACAACAATAAACAAGTATTATCAGCTCTGTTTATTGAGCACTATCTAACAACCTCGTTGAATTCATTAGTCCATTACTTTTGAATATAAAAAAAACGAGTATATATATATATATATATATATATATATATATATATATATATATATATATATATATATATATGAGTTCCCGGTGTTGACCGGGTGTTTGGAGGTGTATGTTGTGCAAAGAAAAGAAAAAGTGGCAGCAAGCAGGTAGGTTCGAACCCTTAGTCGAAGGAGGAATAGAACGTGAAAAAAACGCGACGTCTTTGCCGTTTCGTCCATTGCAAAACCGAAAGTGGCAAAGGCTTAAATAATGGCTAGTTAATCGGAAAGAGAATGAGTTTCGAAAATATCGGCGAAGAAGCGACCCCTCCTTGTAGATATGTGCCCACTTGAGGATGAAAGAATTAATTTTTTTAGCCAATTTTTCGATATTTGCGGTCCGAGTTTCAAAACATTACCGATCTCGTGAAAATCCGTCGCATCTGTCGAAAGTTTTAGGCAGACATACATACGTACGCACATGGTGATGGTGATTGTCACTTCTTGACAGAAGAAGACTATCTTTCCTTTGCTTTATTGTTGATTACTCGATTATTTTCATGTATTTTTTTGAATATATATATATATATATATATATATATACTAATATTATAATTGTGTACACATATATACATACACACACATATATACATGTGGAGATGTGATCAAGAATGCATCAATTCCTATTTTCTGTGCGAACGAAGGTGACTTTTCAGACCAGCCCTGCTTTTCCATCTGTTGCAAAGCTCACACTTAAACTGAGATTGAGGTATGCCAACTGGTGCTACTCTACTCTGGACGCTCATATGACGCTTTTGGCCTCCACTCGATTTACAGACGACAGAGCAAATAGAACATCTGTGCCCTGTAAAGTTTACCTCATCAAAGAAAGATTGATCTCCATGTGAACGCGTGTCGCTAGCCAGGCCAGCTCCGGATAAAGTCATTTTACTGTATAAATCACAGGTGTGGTTCTGCATGAAATCCTCCGACAGACCTGATATATCTGACAGATTTTTTTCTTCCGGATATTACGCTTCATTTTTGCATGCTTATATTTTTCTTCTCAAAACTATCACATATCAATATCGATCTCGTGACAATCCGTCGCATTTGTCGAACGTTTTAGGCAGACATACATACTTACGCACATGCATGCATACATACATACAGTTAAACAAACAGGTGAGATTTGTATTATAAAGTGAGGGGCGAATGCATTTTACGAGCTTAAAATCTTAAAGATCAACACTGGTAACATTACAAATAGTAGAGAGATCGTTTTGCACCGAACGATCTATTTCATCTGCAAAACATCTTATCTGAAGTCGCTTAACGACCATCTAAAATAGGAAAATTGTGTTTGTTTTCTCATTTTGACTAAAGATAATATTTACACTACTGTCAGCCATGTTTTCTGTAATTATCTAGTTGCAAGATAAATTATTGCACAATAATGTGACTGCAGTCAAATCGAATTCCATGTCTTTTAGTACGACATGACAATCTTGTTCTTACATCGTTTGTTTGTTTTTTATTTCTTGTCAATTTTTTTTAACTTATCTTCTAAGCACAAGGGTTCGGCAAAATAATGGACGCACATTGAATTTTGTAAATTACATTTCAATACATTGCATAATTCCTTTCTTCCATCAATAACTGATTGAATGTGATGAGGAAAGGGGTTAATGCAACGCTTCAATGGAATTTAGTCGGATTATATAATATTCTACGGCTAAACCTTTACTTTTAAAAATGAAATAGCGTCTTCTCGTTTTTATTTCTAAAATAATAATCATAACTAGTGGGACATGTGGAAATTCCACAGAGGACTCATTCCGATGTAATCTGTTGATGTTGGCATTCTGTAGTTATTCAGTGTAAATAGAGACGCTCTGATATTATTGTAGCTTTTTTGTTAAAACTGCAAAAGTATTTATCTTATCTAGCACGGAGGTCCAGCAACGCCCGGTCGTAAAGTAAGCTTAAATGTGATATTTTATTTCATACAGATTTTGTCTATATTATTATATCGATTTTTTTATATATTATAAAGTTTCGATTTCAAAAATAAAAACAATATATTCACATGACGTGGGTGCATTAGCTTGAATCGAAACCGAAATATAAACTTTATATATATACATATATATATATATATATATATATATATATATATATATATATAACTTGCGTTTCTTTAGCCATAATCGAAACCGAAACCAAAACGTATGAAGAATTCTTTATAAAATTATTATTAAAAAAATATAGATTATTGGTGTGCCATCAGATATAATCAAAACCGAAATCAAAACTTATGAAGATTGCTTGATAAAATTATTTATAAAAAAAAAAAAATATGACTTTAGTGCCATTAGTCACAATCGAAACCGAAACCGAAACCTAAACTTATGAATAATTATTGTTAAATTATTTATAACAAGAAATTTAAGTATATTACAATTAAACGACCCGGGTGTAATCGTGATACAGAAAATAACGCACACGCTACTGTATTAATATATACATGGCATTCATTCAGCCTCAAACAATAAATACCCCTGTAAGATTCCTGCGCTTGTAATTTTGTAAGCAAGATCACGCTATCTGTAACCACACATCACCTTAGTTTGCAATGTCTGAATCAAGTGACAACGGTAAGTCTAGGACACATGTAAAAAGTCCGAGAAAAACAGAAGCACATACAAGACCTGATATTAATAAATTGTCACGCATTTAGGTACGTACCGATCTACATTTCGCTTAATTCAGTGGGTACGTTATTGTGGCGTTTTTGATTAAAATATGCAACATATTCGATGTTTTGACAATCTAGATGGTCATGGCCTCTAAATTAGACTTTCAACTTTACATGATTGATTATTCAACTGGAATCTCATTTTTTTACACCATTACCGCGTTAATATGAACATCGTAGTCCGTAAAGATGATATGTTCAGAAAAAATTCTTTGTCCATAGGTTGAACTTGATAAGCTTGTTAATAATCTTGGCTATTGATTTTGTCATGCTTGGAAACTATGAATAGAGCTACTTTCACAGATAGGGTATCCCTTGTCATCATCGATTCACCTCTATATTTAACTGTCGAAATAGAGGGCAGAATAGTATGAATGCATTTTTCAGCTGTCTCCAAACATATACAGAAGTTTAAAAAAAAAGTATATGGTTGATGCATCGGTGAAATAACATCCCAGCATTGTTCTGAGAAGCATATCAGATGTTTCTATATAACTTTCAATTTTTTTTTGGGGGGGGGGTCAATATCTGTGTTCAGTAGCCTTGATTTCTGATTGTAGTTATCCCATGAAATTTAGAACGAAGATTACTGTTATGTTTGACGGTCATCTTCGTCGCCAACTGTTATGTTTGCAGGTTGAACCAAATAACGTATAAGGCAATACAAATGAAGACTCAACAAACAAAGGTAGATCAATAAGAAGTGTATTAGGAAAAGTGCATTTACAGTATATTTACATAATTGTTGTCAAGTAAGTAAGTTTTGTCTGGAGAACATATCTGCTCTCGGCTCGGTCTTCGGTGGCTTCTGGTTAACACACACTCAGGCTAACCGAGTTTGCTATCTATGTGTAATATTATCCACATATGTAAATGAGTGGGTGCCATCACAACTATTACCAAATAATTTTAAAGGTCTTCTCTACTTTTAGATTGCGTGTTTTTACTTTTGTTTCTTCTACAACCGTAACCAAAAAAATCTCTTTCAGATTGTTTCGGCTTTTTCTAGCATTTTGATGTGGATATTTCCCCTTTTAGTTTAGAAGAGGATATTTCAACGGTAAAAATAATTTTCTTCTATTTCACTGAGGGTCATATTCGAGGTGTCTACATAATTTTAATCGTTTTTTTAACAATTGTGTTCAAATGTATGTTTTTGATAAAAGTCATCCCATTAGACTCGGCTTTATACAACATGCCAGCGAGCATGTTTTTAAGCGTTGCTATAAGTTTAGATACCGTTGTTTTCTACTTCCTCTTCGCAATCATTACAGGGGATTTACTAATTCTTTTAGACAGCTTTAGCGTTTGATAGTATTTTGTTTAGAAAAAGACTTTTACCCTTTTTGTGTGGAAGCTCTTATCAAATTCGAGAAGGTTCCAATACATATGACGAACACCGTTACAATGGAACCTACCATACCGGAATCAACAATCTGTCATTAAAAAAATTCTTATAACAATTTTATTTTTATTTTCTATAATAAAAATACACTATTTGAGATTAAAAAATGAGTGTAACTTATGCAGAACATAGATTACCAAAAATAAAAACAGTAAACTAACATTTTGATATTTTTCATCAATTCTTTATACGAGTTTAATTATTGACTAGCAAGGGGTATCGACCGTTTTCTGGGGGTGTCCAGGTGGTGTAAGAAGGGACCCCGGGTAGAGTAGGATGTTAAAAATCTGGTAGTAGCGGGATAGGCATCAAAACAACAGTAGCAATCCCAGATGGAAGAGATGTTTAAAAAGGGGTAGAAAGTAGGCAGGCTCGAACCCGTAACGCCAAGAAGGTTAAAAAACGTAACGTATTAGCCAATGCGTCCATGGCGAAACCTGAAGTGGCGAGCGTTGGAATTAATGCTAGTAAAACCAACGGAGACGATGACTCGCGAAAATATCGACAAAAAAACAGCCCCCCCCCCTTTGTAGAAAACTGCCCAGTTGAGGATGACGGAATTAATGTTTTTGGCCAAATTTTCGATATTTTTCGTCCGAGACGTCGAGCTTCAAAACGATACCGCCCGGGCCCGTCGAGTGGTTGGAACGTTTTTTGCAGACATACGCACAAACACACACACACGAACACACAAACAGACAGCTGAGATTTATATAATAGATAAACTTCCACAATGATCGAATTTTTCTGAAGTTCATCTTTAAAAATAGCAGAATAATAATCTATTAATAAAGGGATCCGTTTTAAAAACAAATATGCTAATACCAAGAGTTTTCTTTCTATTCCGGCTGACTTGATAGACCGAGAGGAGATCTAAGACGTTTAGGCGAATAATGGAACCACAATGACCATTAATAAAAACATTAAATCAAGATCTTGATTTTAAGTTTCTTTTTTTTAAAAATATATTTCAGAATGCAAATATCAGGAATTTTCATTATATTTATTCTGATATGGCAGGCCGAGAGCGGGGTCAACGCGTATCCGTAGAGAGTGACAATGGAGAGGCGCTCATAAAATCAAATCATCAACATAAGAGAGAATAAGATAGACTAGAACGAATAGTAGACGAAACGAGTATTTATATGAAGAGAGAGAAAATAGCCAGAAAGAGAGGAAGACATTATACGAATGAGAATATAATAAACAAGCAGGGGCACCCGATGTTACCCGGATTGATTGGAGATCGACGAACGTTTTACAGTCCCATATTTTTTTGTCGTCGAAATCAGTGAAACGCCCATTTTTATTCTAATCGATTGCTCTAGTTTCGGACAGCTCGCGGTGCACCAGGAACAAGCACACATGCCCCTTGCAGTGACTTAGTTTACAACCTTGTAGTTCAAATTGCACTGTAGAGAGCCTACTGTTGATTTTATGAAATTATCTTTTAGATAGATTGGTTTGAATTAAATTAAATTTTAAAATGTAAGAGTCAAGTATCATACTTCATTTGTGCTCTAAAGAGAAACATTCATTTCAAACGCGCTCCTGTCATATTAAAGTCTCTATTGTTGATTTTATAGGTCTAGCCTTTCGACTTGTGTGGCAATAAAACTTTTCAAATGCATTATTTATATAGGCTGAGTAAGGTGCAAGCTTTTGTCAATATCGCTTGTTCCTATTTTCACTGGATTATTTCAATTATCGATTATTGATACGTTATGAAAACATTCCGATCGAAACATTGCTAAGAACACTGTAGTACCATTGTTTAAAATTTCATGAAAATTTACCCAGCCGTTTACGAGTGCGTAGGGAAGTAACCCACAAACACACAGACAAAGTTCCTTTTATATAATTGTATATAGAAATCCCGATTCAACGGATTAGTTCACCATACCTTTTTTCTTTTCGAGCTTTCTTCCTCCCTCTTCTTTTTATAGGAACAGAAAAGGAAAGAAAAAGAGGATTTATATAGAATTAAAATAGAGCGAAAAGGAGTGAGAGAAAAGCAAAGAAAGGAAGAAGATTTGAAATTGAGGGGCGTCGAATATATAAAAAAGGGGCAGATATTCTAGAGTGGTAAGGCACCTTTAGTCTTAGAACAGTTTCCGATGATTAGTTGTTCTACACAAGTCCGGGAGGTGACTGGTTCTCAGTAGACAGAACAGTTTCAGATGGTTAGTTGCTCTACACAAGTGGTCCTGGATATGACCTTAAACTAGATCCAGTGGTGAGACCCCAGCTTGGGGGCTTTGGGAAGTGTGGAGCCACCCTTTAATTGCCATTGCCCCCAGGTCCACTTTGACCCGGAATGGTAGAACCTGTTAGGGTTCCAACTATGGTTTAAATAGAAACCGACTTGAAAACCACAAATATATTCTATTAAAAAAAATTTCTTCAAAATCTTTGAATTCGGCATTAAATAACCTAAAAAGGGTTGATATGCCGTAAAACAAAAACAAACTACAAAATCTACACAAGTCCTGGAGGTGACTGGTTCTCAGTAAATAGAACAGTTTCCGATGGTTACTTGTTCTACACAAGTCCTGGAGGTGACTGGCTCTCGGTAGAAAGTTCCTGAGTTGGAAGCGACAGAGCAAAAGATTCCTCCCGTGTTGACACGAAGAAAAATATTGCAACAGATACAATAAATATAACTCCACTAAATAGACTTGTAAAATATAATTTATTAATTGTAACTACTAAAATTAGTTCGATTATCTTTATCTACCTATATATATATATATATATATATATATATATATATATATATATATATATATATATATATATATATACATATATATATATATATATATATATATATATATATATATATTTATATTTCTTATTGGTAAGATATTGCAACACGTGCAACTTAGCTTCGAGTCCTGATCGATAATTAGTTATCGATCCGGCGCCGATGATGGCGTTCGGCGACAATAAAAAGAAAACAAATAAATAAATGAAAGCCAGCGAAATAAAATAATACGTCCAAATAAAAGAAACACAAAAAAAGAAACCAAATAGAATTACGTGCTACAAACCAGATACGAACATCAAAGAAAAGATTTAAAAAAAAACAAAGCAGGTATTTCTGTTTGTGTGTGTGTTTTTTTAATCAATGAATAAAAGACGTTTGGCAAATAAAATAGTAAAACGGTTTTAGAACATACGTTGCTTCAGTTGTGGTTAGACGTTATTATCATTCTATTATTTAATCGTTTATATAAGCATTTTGTGATCAGCACAAATGACCAGTAAATAGATGTTACGACTTAACAACTATACACACACACACACACACACACACACACACACACACACACACACACACACACACACACACACACAGGTATATGCATATATATTGGTGTGAGCGTGGGGGCTGTATATATATACATACGCATTCATATGAACACACACACGCACGCACACACACACACATATAACAGGAGAGAACTTTAATGCCTACAAGACACTACCATCGGGTGTTGAAGGTCTCTCTGTGCAGGGGTTTCCAGAACAACCTGGCATAAGGCTACTTTTTCATAGAAGTAAACCCTGACCAAATATTCAAAATCACATAGTATTCGCTGACCAAATAAAATCTCCTCACTATGGCTAACTTATATTAGCTTTTACGATGAATGGGGCACATTCACCAGGTGATATTACCTTATGTAATAGCAGGAAGCTGGATACTCCACCAGACTAGATAAATTCTTGTCGTGGAATCCAGTAAAACCAAGAGTTCAGAACGATAGTTATACAAGAACATATGAAAATGGTTTACTGGGGAGAGGGAAAATCTGTTCTCAAGTTCCTTATTAACTCAGTGTTTAAGAGTTAAAGAAATTTAATAGAACATTCGAATGTCTATGTATGTAATAAAGAGTTCAAAGTAAGGGGATGTTGATTTCTGCCCAAAGTAAGAGGATCTTGATTTCTGCCCAAAGTAAGGGGATCTTAATTTCTGATGTTGATTTCTGTCCAAAGTAAGGGGATGCTGATTTCTGCCCAAAGTAAGAGGATCTTGATTTCTGCCCAAAGTAAGGGATCTTGATTTCTGCCCAAAGTAAGGGATCTTGATTTCTGAGAACTTCGACTACAGTAAAATAAAACATGTGTATTTATATATAGACGCACACATAATAATTCAGAGACAGTATTATTTCGCTTTTTATAGCTTATCAGTGCAGCTATTCAAGGAAGCGCTTCAAGCCGGGATCAAAACTCAACCGTCGAGCTGGCAGTCATCGCATCCACTCCTGCGCTATTTTGCAGCACTCGATCCGTGTGAGAGAAATCTACATTTCAACAAATATTTTTTCGATGGGTCAAACCAAGTGGACAAATATCTGGTCTATGCTCGACCCTCTGAAGTCTATGTTTATATCCTCCTATCCGGATATTGTTTCGTCTACACTGTAAAACAGACTCTTATATTACAGGTAAATGTAAGTAGCTTCGTTCTCTACTGATCCTTTTTTCATCTTTTCGGTCCGGATGAATTTTAGAATTTAAAATCAAATATAGTAAAAGAAAAAAGAAAGAGCAGCTAGGGAGCAAGCTACTTAAATTTACAACATGAATAACTAAATTTTCCTCGATAAACTACTTATATATTGACCAAATTGAAGGTGCAATGCAATATCAAACATAAAAAGAGGTCGCAGAAAACGAAAATAAGATCAGCGCCCTTAATATCAACATTTCATATAGCGGGAAAGACCCCATTTTCGAAGGGACAGATATAAATAGAGTCTGAATGAAAACCTGACAAAAAGAGAGAAGAGAGGGTTAAATAAAATAATATTATTGTCTCGATAATAAATTGAAATACATTATTACTTTAAAAACATTTCACACGTAAAAAAAATATCGTAGTTACATTTTCAGACACAAATAACAGTATGATATCCAATGTCATGTATCAGGTTTAACTTCCTCAGTAATAAACACATCTAATTATTAGCATCTGTTTTACTACAACGACACTTTCTCATAGACTTACCTTGCATCTCTCGGACACAATTCTCATTATTCTAATTCTATACAAATGTATAACTTTTCCCTAAATAATATCGATTCATTTTAGGTAACAATACAAACATACAAATACGAGCATCAAAGGATTAAAAAATTCTTGAGGCCATTTATATATATATATATATATATATATATATATATATATTTATAGTAGACAGCCTAAAAGTAATATTGACTAGGGGAACCAATGGAAATTCCACAGTAGTTGAAATTTTTTAAACATTATAAATACACTGAATTAAAATTGAATAAATAACTACGAATATAATACAAAATTTTACCAAATCCATTTTTACCATTTCAAAGCTAAAACGTATAGATTAAAAACTACTTTTCCCTACAAATTGTTTCGTTTTGTTTTGTGAATATTTTACATAAATTGTAAAGAAAAAGATACCAATTAATTTGCGCATTTCTTAATTAAAAAGCTATTTAAAAAAAAAAAACTTAAACCGTGGCTTTTTTAATTATAAAATAAAATAGCTAATTTGAAACCGTAAAAAGACAGTTTTTTTAAGATTTTTTTGAGAAGAAAAGGGTTTTAATGAGTTTGGACTGATAAAGAGGAATTTAAAGAAAGTTCATTCGTTTACCATTAATTAATTTTTATGGTTATGGCGCTTTTTGTGACACTAGACATACGGACAAGTATATTTATATTTTAATTTGAAAACTGATAAAAGTAGACACCCTAAAAATAATACTATTAATTTTAAAACTAGGCAAAATATTTAAATGTCTTTGGTGTAGTAATTACCATTAATAAATTCTTAGTTGTCGACGCGTTCTTTTGAATTTTGCACGTGCAGGCTCATAAATTACTCGCTGTTAAACAACTTAATATTAAAGACATGTTTAAAAGATTCCAAGAGTCATAGTGCCAGGTTTTAATGTAATTAATCAATCTCTTAAAAAGAAAATAAGAAAAACTGGACAATAAATCAATGAAACTTTATCAAATGAGTATATAAAAATTACAAAACTATTAAAAAAGGCCACATCAAACAAAAAAAGCTTTTATTCTTATATAAAAAAAGGATTTATGTTAAGGTATATTGAATTAATCTTTAACCTAGTGTATTAGATTTTTAAGGCTATGTTTCTGACGCATGATCTATTTTCCTGCCTGGTGCCGGATGTAAATAAGCTGTTTTTTAATGGATTTAATCCCTATATAATTTCATATGCAATCACATCAAAAAGTTGTAACTACAAGTTTCATTTAAATAATATAATCTTCATAATTTATTTTTATTGTATTTATTATAGTATTATTTTGAACCTTATTATAATAAAAAAAATAGTAATTAGACTGTGGCTAGATGTCGTATGTTATTGGAGAACTGGCAGGTTTCACTAGGTGTACGCACATTTAGCAGCTATACTGTGTATGACTTCCACAAAGAGCTACACAGGAAAATTTGCTGGTTCTCATTTTATATTTAAAGTTTGAGGTTCATTTTCCTGTTTTTTAATGTTACACTTGATTTTTTTAATGTAATTATGAATTTTCTAACGTTAAGTAGACTTATAGAAGTTTTAAGACTACCGTGTTTAAATAGCTTGTAATAGTATGATTTTAGGCTATTTTTATTGCATTTAATTAAAATATTTTTAGAAAATATTTAGGAGCTTCTTTAGACTCTGTCTATGATTCTCAGTATGTATATATATATATATATATATATATATATATATATATATATATACACAGATTAAACAATTAAAATGAAAATATATAGATGTTAATATCTTTTTTGTATTTATTTCCCATGTGTTAATGTGTAGGAATGCAAAATGTCTTTCGAAAGAAACGAAAATTGTTCTTTCAAACGCAAATATTCTCGACCGATCTTCAGTCTTCTTCAATGTTAATATATATATATATATATATATATATATATATATATATATGTATACATACATATGTATATGTATATATATATAATTATTATTATTGTTGTTGTTGTTGTTTTTACAGTAATAACGTTTTTATTACCTACAGACACTAGTGTTTCATCGTTTCAGGAATAATCAGTGCATGGTGAAACGATTACTGAACATGGCCACGAAGCCAGCTCTGACCCAATTTACAAGAAACAAACTTAACGGTCAACCTTAACCGCGAGAAGTATCATTGGAATTTAAACATTTATTTTTAAATTTCGTAACATCCGTCAAGAGTGATTTAATGATTATAACATCATTATCTGCGCACGTGAGTGTTTTAAAGTGATCAACAATAAGAACCGAGTTCTTAAAGGGGCTGACAATAATATATATATATATATATATATATATATATGTATATATATATATATATATATATGCAGTTATAATTAAATAATTATTATCCTTGTAGTCTTTTATACTTACAACCACCAGTGTTTTATGCTTACGCAATCATCAGTGTAAAAAGTAACAATTCCTTCCAGTCAAGAGATTCGAACATACGAAGCCACTTTTTACTCCATTTGCTAAACTTTTACTCCTTGCTCACTATACAATCGCCACAGAAATAAAATGAATTAATAACTATCGAACGCATAATTCGGGCACAAAGATTAAACAATAAATCTGTCTGAACAACAGAAATCGAAACCGTTGCATAAACGCTTATTTTACTGCTTCTTAGTTTAGAGTAGTATTCGTAAAGTGGCTTGATAATTATAATTAAATAATGATTGTTCTTTTATTCTGTTATTCCTAGAGACATTAGTATTTCATGTTTACGCAATCATCAGTGTAGGAGGTGACAATTCCTGCCGGTCGAGAGAGTTGAACATACGAAACCACTTTTGATTCATTCTGCTTGAACTTTATCTCCGAGCTTGTTTTTAATTGCTACGAGAATGAAAGCGATTACTAACTAATAAACGCACAATTTATGCGCAGACATCAGACAATCCAGAGTGTACGAACGACAGAAGTCGTGAACGTTGCATAAACGCTGGTTTATTGCCTTTTAATTTATATTTTCCAGACAGTGCCACTCCTTTAGTGTTAGTAACTGAAATTGAATATTATAGTTAAATGAAAATTATTCTTTTAGACCTACAGAAAATAGTGTTTCATGTTTATGCAATCATCAGTGTAGAAGGTGACAATTCTTGCCAGTTGCGAGATTTAAACTGAGCCAGGGGGAAAAATTTGACTTCATTTTCTTACATTTATTTATTGAGATTGTCGGACTGACTTTCTCATCTTGGTTGTTATAGTCACGGCCTGCATCAGGTGTTTTGTATCAAACTGGGGAACCGTTTGTTAGGTGTCTCGAACCCAACCCTTTACCGTATTCTGACTCCAGCTAGGCTCTGGGACATAGCTGCTGATTCTCTGTTTTGAATGTTACTTTTCACTGCCTTCGTTCAGGATTTAACTCAGCACCTTTGGGTAACTGTAAACTTTGATACAACGTCAAGGACCTAGCTGGAGTCCGAACACGGTACCCCCGTAATAGTAATAAAGGGTTGGGTTCGAGACTCCTAACAAACGGTTCCCCCAGTTCGATACAAAACTCCTGATGAAGGCCGGCAGGCAAAACGGCCGAAACGTTGTGACTATAACAACCAAGATGAGGAAGTCAGTCCGACAATCTCAATAAATGAAAACACCTCATCTCAAAAATACAGACAATTACTTCAAGTTCTTAGTTTTTAATTCCTGCTATCAATCATTTGCAACGAGAATAAAAATGATATTCATAACTGATAAGCGCACAATTCGGGCGCAGACATTAAACAATCCAGAGTATTCGAACGATAGTTGTAACTGCCTCTTAGTCTATATTTCCCAGACAGTGACAATCCATAAGTATTCTAAAAGGGGCTTGATAACAATTATTAAATAATAATTATTCTTTCATTTGCGAATTTAAAATATCGCAATTTTCTTTTTATCAACAGGGTTCATTGTCCATTCCAAGAAAAAATATTTCAAACTATTTTTTGAATATATATATATTGTCTCTAATAAATTGTTTAATAGGCTTCTGTTATTCAACGAAACATGTGTAAGATATACTTCATGCAAATATGAATAAAATATTATGCGTGATAATTAAATACGTCCTCTTGTATTAGAAATTTGATGAACGATTAATTTCCATGATTACATTGCCTGTTGATGATTTGCTGCGAGATGGTGCCCAATCATTTATTCTTATTATTACGCACACGTGCAATGTTTTAATTTCGATAAAATAATAATAATAATAATAATAATAATAATAATAATAATAAAAATAATAATAACTAGCAGGACCTGTGGAAATTCCACAGCAGCATTTTTCATATTTAATATATTGTAGCTGGGCATGCTGTGAGCGTTCTGTTAAGCATTAATGAAGGCACAATCATATTATTCAAGTTTTTTTTTAAATTAAAACTGTACTGCTTCCTTATTAAAATAATAACTTTGATATATTTCCTGGGCTGATTATTTCATTACAAACACACCGGTCAATTAACTCACATTTTATCATTTTTCATAATTATTGAATATGTTACTATGTTCGACAATAATTTTTCATAATTTCAACCCACATTATCGCCCCTCCCTTTACTAAAATGTTAAATTTGATATATTGTATCGGCTGATTATTTTATAAAAAAAAACACAACTATCAATTAACTCGCATTTTAGTCATTTTTAATAATTCTTGGATATGGTACGAATTTCGACAATAATTTTTCATC
>NC_136497.1:124818295-124870795 GCF_053919585.1 Euprymna scolopes | reverse complement strand
TAGTTTGCAACCAGGAGTACTCCTACGACTTCTTTATCGTTTGGATTAAGTTTTTAGTCCAACACTGAATCAATAGGAGTCGATATATATATTTTTTTTTACATTTTCACCCCAAACAATGCACGTTGCCACTCTGATGTAGGGGGCTACTACCAGGGACATAAGCCACAGGGGTACTGTGTAAGGAGTTGGGCAGCAGAATGTCTGTTCACGTCCACTTGAACTTCTGCATGTCAGTACAGCTGGGGAAGCAGGTACCTAGATAGGAATTCCAAAGTCTAGCGGTTCTGGGGAAGAAACTACTGGAGTAGAAGGCTCTCTTACATCCATGGATCTCCACTGTGAAGGGGTGGGATTTAGCTGCTTGTCAGGTTTGTGGGGTGTATTTACGTCGAGGGGGTACAAGTGCTTGCAGTTCGTTAGAGCATTCACCGTTAAAGTACATGTCGAACAAGCAGAGGGATGCAACATTTCGTCGATAGGACAGAGGCTGAACCTTAGATTACAGTTCAGGAGCAAACAGGTTGGCGACTCTCTTTTGAACCTTGTCAAGGAGCGAGAGACTAGTAGCAGATGCACCAGCCGAAATATGACAACTATACTCCATACATGGGCGAATGGTGGCCTTATAGAGGCACAGGATACTTTCGGGCGGTAGTAGCTTTCTAGCACGGTAGAGAGAACCTACTTTCTTCGCAGCAGTCCTGTCAATACTCTCAATGTAATTGTTTCAACTCATGTTTCCTGTGAATGTTAGGCCGGGGAGTTTAAAAGATGTACTTTCAGATAAAGAGTCTTCGGTCATTGTTATTGGTGGTAGGAAAGGTTTTTTAGTAATTAATGAAGGAAACAAGGAAACAATCATGCAGTATTTATAAATGCATGTTTTATTTTTATTTTTTAATACTTTATTTTCTTTTTTATTTTCATTTTAATTTTTTCTTTATTGTTTAGTTTATTTTCTCATCGTTATAGCAATATTTTATACAAGTTAGAAAAGCATTTCATCCAAGGCATGAAAATTGTTAAACAAAATGTTTTTACTATAGGCTTTAAAAATAAAGGTACAAGATTCAATTTGAAATTTATTTATCTTCAAAGTAAACTTTTATAAATTTTACAAAGTAAGGTATAAAAATTTAATTTAAATTGAATCAAAAATTTACCTTGGATTTATTTTATGTAATGTACATTCTGTTGCACTTAAAAGATAATTGGAAATTTTATATCTATATCATTAATTGCTAGATTAAAGATAATGTTTTTAAAGTGCGTCAAAATGTACATTACATAAAATAAATCCAAGGTAAGTTTTTGATTCAATTTAAATTAACATTTTATGCATTACTTTGTAAAATTTATAAAAGTGCACTTTGAAGATTAATAAATATCAAATTGAATCTTGTACCTTTACTTTCAAAGCCTATAGTAAAAACATTTTTTTTAACAATTTTCATGCCTTGCATGAAATGATTTCTGACTTGTATCTTATCTTTTTAAGATTATATTTTAAAACTTCCTTCTCTCTATTTCAGTTTGTATTTCTCCTCACACCACAACTCATTTTTGCAACCTCTTCTTTGTATTATTACAAGTCTGAATATTCTCTCTATTTTCAGTTTGTATTTCTCCTCACACCACAACTCATGTTTTGCAACCCCCTTTTTGTCTGAATAATGAGAAAATCTAATTTTTGTTAAGAAAAGCTATAAAGTAACTTTTTTAGATTAAATTTTTTTAAACTTCTTTCAGAATAGAAAATCTTTAAAATTTAATAAGGAATATATTTCATATAGGTTTTATAAAAAAATGTTCAGTACATAACGAGAAAAATAGAGATGAAAATTTCAAAAGGACTGTATAACTGGTTACGGTCAATAGCAGTCCTCGCCAGCGAAAGTCTTTGTTATTGTTATTCTATTATTATTATTATTATTATTATTATTATTATTATTATTATTATTATTATTATTTAAAACATTTTGTGTCCTGCTCTTTCGCGCGAGGACTTATTCTATTCCGTTTCATTTCATTCCCCCTATTTGTCCCTACTTCCTGTTTCCTATTTTTTCATCGTTTACTCATTAATTTCATTAGCTATAATTTACACCATTCCTCTTATCAAGCCATCGTTATTCCCAATCTCTATCCTACTAAATGCCCATCTTTTCTTGCCTTTTGAATTTTTACTCTTCTCTCATTAATTCTCGCTCTGAACTTTTCCATTTCTACCATAAATGTATATAAAATCGGTGTTGTTTTTCTTGTCCTTGCTTTTGTATTCAACTGATTTTTTCTTCTCTTCTTTTGATGAGGAAATAATAGGTCTTAAAGAGTTTGGCTCTTTCTCTTATTAGAATCACAGTCATTCTTAATGCCATTCCCTTCTAATGTAACTTTAATCATTATCTCGCTAGGTTACACACACACACACACACACACACACACACACTCACACACACACGTATATATACTAGCCGGCCACCCGGCGTTGCCCGGTAATAAAAAAACGCATAAATAGTATATTTTATTTAATATAAAAACTGAAACACATACATGATAGTATTATATTTTTTTCTAAATAGTTAACTACTTGTATGTAAAAAAAGAAAAACATACTCAAGCTGAGATCGAAACGAAAACCTTAAACCAATGAATCAAGTACGAAAACTATTAGGCCAGCTTTACACGACGTTTAAAAACTGTTTGCCAACCTACTGATTCTAAACATAGGGAATGTTTCATGTGAACGATTCACGCATGCGCATTCGTGAAACATCTGACAGAAAGATAGATAAACCCTAACAATTACTGTTAAAGATAGACTTTTGCGTCATTGTATTATTTATTTATTTATTTGTTCTCATTATTTAATTAATCGTTTACTTTACATATCGTTAACATTTTACTCTTACTGTTCTGTTCGATTCTTTTTAGTCGCGTGCAATCGACTCTATAAGTCGGTCCGTCGGTCGGTCGGTTTGTCGGCCAGTCTGTCCGTAACACTTTTTTGCTTGGCCTTTTTGATTAGGATCAAAGGTATGTTGTTAATACATGCTGTACTTAGCTTTTTTCTTGGCCTTTTGTCACAGATCAAAGTGTTGCAAGTCAAGAGTAAGATTCCAAAGTCTTCACTTTCCACTTTTTTTTTACACAGTGATCACCACTTATCAAGGCCCGGAAGCCACTCAGGGATAAGGGTTATTGCAAGTACATTACGTTAGTGTGTATATTTGATGAAGTGTTTACTTAAGGGTGCGGTTCATTAGGAATTTGTTTACGTTGGACTTGAAGACATCCAAGTTGTAGTCCGGTGGGAAGCAGGCAGACGGAACAGAGTTCCACAGGCGCGCAGTTCTAAGAAAGAAGCTTTTTTCATGGAATCCGCGTTTTGATTTAGGCACAGATATAGAGTGGGGGAAATTTTTCACAGTGGATTACGCTAGACGGGTGTTTTTCGTGAAAGATTGGCGAGGGGGGGGACCAGATATTGGAGTTCAGACGAGCACCTGCCATTGAAATAACGATAAAACAAGGATAGGCTCGCAACGTCTCTTCTGTGGGAGAGAGGTTGCAGGGTAGAGAAAAGGGCATCCCCCACTAAGCCATGAAGTCTGTTTTGTACTCTGTCAAGGCAGGATATGCTGTTTTTAGCAGCTCCTGCCCAGATATGGCAACAGTATTCCATCCTTGGACGTACTTGGCTTTTATATAGATAGAGAATTGCATCAATAATGAGATATCTTCTGGAGCGAAAGAAGGATTCCACCATCTTTCCAGCGACCTTCGCAACAGACTTGATGTATGTGTTCCATTTCAGATCAGGAGTAAAGGTCAAATCCAGAAGCTTGTCAAAACACGGGGCCCCACCCACACGAGAGCCATCCATTACAATTGATGCCAGATGGGGATCAGAGCGTTTATTACTTTAGTCACAAAGACCCTGTACCCTTCCCCTCCCCAATTTCTTATAGGGCCTTGTGCCTACGTTTGTTGTTTAATCTTTTTTATTTTTCCAATTTTGTGATTGAAAAATGTAAATTTATGACGACAATAAACCATATAGTCAAGATCAAAGTGTAGTATCTGTTCCGGCAGATACTGCAAGCAAAAACCATATGTGGAGGCAGCCCAACATATAAGACCTTGCTCAATGTATGGGGAACCCTTCATACCAATTGTCACTATCCAGCTCCCCTACTCCCCGGGGAGTTCGTCCCCATTTCCCCTTCACTCCTCACATTAAAAATCGGCCTTGTGCCTAATTTGCTCGGTGGGGGAGGAAATAAATACCCTTTTCTTTGCCCTTTTGACCAAGATCAAAGTGTAGTATCTGTTCTTACTACATGCTGTACTTATGTTTAAACTTTGTGATATAAAGTGGGGGATCACTTTTGTGTATTAATTTAATGTAAAATGATCACCCACTTTACAACCACTCAGTTTCAAAGCCATTCAAGTCATTCTCCAGATCAGTCTAGTTGTTTTTGAAGGATTCCAGTAATTTTTAAGCATTCAAGTCATTCTTAAGATCATTCAATTCATCCTTAAGTTCATTAAAGTCATTCTAAGTCATTTACTTTTTATTTATTTAAGTCATTTCAGCCAATTTTCGGTCATTTTAGTTTACCTTTAAAAATTTGATGTAAATCCTACATTCATGCATTCATTCATTCGACGAGAGTACGCGACTAATGGCTATCGGCCTTTTTTGTTTCCTGTTACTTTTACGAGTTTGTGTGTTTTTATCAATATTCTTACTTATATGTGGGTATGCTCTTACGTATATACGTGCAGTTCGCTCTTATATATGTGTATATGCGTGTTCTTATCCTTACACCGTTTCTTGCCTTGAAAGAATTCGAGACGTGTGTGTGTGTGTGTCATGTATAATACGTACATACCTGGTTGCCTTGGCCAGCGGATGATGCCTTCTTGGAAGCTGGTTTCCATCTCGTGGGGAGTGGTCACTGCAGACAGATGCATCGATAAACAACAAGACGGATTTGAAGTTCCAATCTTTTATTTCAAGGCAAGCCTATCATCTCGAACCCGGTTGCCTAAACCACTCTCTGCATGTTGTCGTCAACCGGTAGCCTACAACCACAATTCCCGTGTCACCCCTAATTTCCGGTGCATTCTCTCTAGGTTGATACCTGTCAAACCTAAACTATGGTGACCCTTCCAACTCGCTGATGGGAAATTAAATATACTTACATAACTTTCTATTTCTAAAACTACCTATACAGCAATTAAGCTGGGATTCCCAATACTATATTGCCCTCCACGTAAAAATTTTCAATTTTGACTCCTTCGACAAATGAAATCCGAGTATATTGTTTTTCACATATCTGAATATATAAAATTCTACGTCTGTAAATTAAAAATTCGTTTAGTATATAGATTAAGAATTTTCCTAACACACATATTCCCACTTTTGTATATATACAATTAGGGCGGCCGTCGTTGCCCGGTAGAAGAATAAGCATAAATATTATTTTATAATTAATGCAGCATTCTTATTTAATCTGAACAGAAATGCCATAGATATTAAACGTGACGTTACATATTCCTAAGACGAAGTAAAGCCAAAAACAGAAATAAACTGAGGCACGTGCATGCGAGTATTATGTTTTTCATTAAAAAGTTCACGTCTTGTAGGGAAATAATACTCGAACTGAGATCGAAACCTATAAAATTTTGAGGCAGTATAATCACCATCAGAGTAGGTTGATATGATTCACGCATGCGCATTCATGAAACAGTTGACGAACACGGAATAATAATCCTATGCCCCCACCATCTCAATTTTTCAATTTTTATTTCTTTAACACCCCGTTTTTTTCCGTATGAAACCGAATTAAAAATTGTCTACATATCTGAATGCCCTATATACCAAATTTCAAGTCTGTTCATAAAAACTTCTTTGAGCATATACGTTCAGAAATATCTTCAAAGACACGCACATTCTCTATATACATATATCTATATATATTTGTATATTTTGGCATCAGCTTATTATTCAGACACGTTTGATTGAACAGAATGGAGTTATTCTTTTTTCCGATCTTAGTGGATTATTTTTTTCTAAAAACCTACAGTTGTCCGATATTTGTAAATATCTTAACTAACAAAACTAAAATCAGATAACTTAACAACTGCACACGACGACTAAAATTACGAGAAGCCATACTTATAAAAAAACAACAACCTTTTTTGAACCGGATCTCATTTTATACCGGGACAAATATACTAACAGTATTTCATAAACTAGAAACTAAATGAATAAACTATGCAATGAGAAAATTTAAATTAAAAATAATATTAAAATAATTCGACCCATATAGTTTATAGTTTAGTTTCCTATATGTAAATCAAATGAACTTCACTTTTTTGGTCTGCTAAGGCCGTCTCTTTGAATTAAAATTCCACTGGAGGAACTCTGCACATATGTAACCAACAATGTTTATATAATAAACAGGAATATATATATATATATATATATATATATATATATATATATATATAGAGAGAGAGAGAGAGAGAGAGAGAGAGAGAGATTCTGGGTAGGGTTATTCATTAAAGGCGTTGAGTGAAATTTTAAAATCAAATACGAGACATGTTACATTTAACACTTTAAAGCGAAATAACAACGCAAATTTTTATTTTTTTAACCTTTATAAAATAACCGAATGTTTATTTTTAAAGAGAGAGATATATTTCGGGGATATACACTCCTTTTTCAATCTCTCTCTCTCTCTCTATATATATATATATATATATATATATATATATATATATATATATATATATATATATATATATATATATATATATATATTCCGCTTAATCTTCGTCAGGATGTTGAATGGAAGAATTTTCCGTTAAGTCCACTTGATGTTAGCTGTGTTTTTTCTGTAGCCGAATAATTACACGTGGTCGCGCGTGATTTAAAAGTCTGGGTAGGTTTATACATTAAAGGCGTTGAGTGAAATTTGAGAATCAAATAAGAGACGTGTTACATTTAACACTTTAAAGCCAAATAACAACGCGATTTTTTAACCTTTATAAAATAAACGAATGTTTATTTTTTAAAAAGAGAGATATATTTCGGATATATACAGATTGAAAAAGTATATGTTTTTTCTCCTCTTATTCTACGTCATGATTTTGAATGGAAGAATTTTCAGTTAAGTCCATTTGATGTTAGCTGTGGTTTTTCTGTAGCCGGATAATTACGCGTGGTCGCGTATATATATATATATATATATATATATATATATATATATATATATATATATATATATATAAATAATGAAATCAGAATTACACTTACGTTTACAAAAATGATCCAAGATGGCAAATCTAAAGTATATTTTTAATATTGAAGAGTTAATATTTATAAAGTAATCTCAACCAGATGTAAAAGCTCGATAAAATAAAATAGGAAATAGAGCTTATAATAAGAACAAATAGTTTATAAAACATGTTAAAAACACTTTGAAAAAGAGTTAGAAACGTATCTAATATATATAATATATATATGGATAGAGAAAGAGAGAGAGGAAAAGAGAGAGACGGAGGGAGAGGGTAAAGAAAAATGAGATAGAATAGAGGCGAAATAGGGCATGTAAATGTCTGTTGCCATAGTAACTGATTTCCTCGCTCTATTATTCGCTGGATTGAACTTTTGCGTTCATCAAAAGAGCTTTTATTTTCTTCTAAATGCGTCTTGCTTAGCCAATTTTCCGCTTTAGTGCTTTGAGGTCTATCTTGACCGTTAAGGTAGATTTGCCCAAACGGTATAGTCATCTCTGACCCCGAGTGTGCCTCCATCTACATTACGTACTAATAATGGCGAGTGATGGTTACTAAACCATTACTAGTATTCCTCATAGGGTACACCATTTACTTCCTTGTTGCCTTTGAGATCTTTATAAAGGTTTGAATAATCGTCGCGAAAAATTCATGAAAGTCCTGTGTTTTCTAATTGATTACTTTCAAAGACTACGGCATTTATATTATTTATGGCTTTTACAGGAAGATAGATATATTTACGCCTAACTACTTCATTTAATCACATAAATTAATATACGAACGTATAAATTCATGCGTAAACTTTAAGTATTCATTTCAACAATGCTCAATACGTAGGTAGAGCTAGGTTGTAAGTTATAAAATATATATGGCATATATATAAAATATATATGGCATATATATAAAATATATATTGCCATATATATTTTATAACTTACATGTAAACTTAAGTTCAGTCAGCTATAGCTGAAACCGGAAGTAAAACGTACATAGTGTTCTTTGTTAAAGTTTTTGAAAAAAATACTTGACTTGAGTGCCATCAGCTATAATCGAAACCGAAATCAAAACTCTGAAGAATTCTGAGTAATTTTTTTATTATTTTAAGAACTGTAAGGTCATAACAATAAAACAACAGTCACCCGGAAGAAGAAAGATGTAAGCGTAATACACAAAATAACACACGCTATCGTATTTATCTATATTTCTACAAATTTATTTTGTGTGTGTGTGTGTGTGTATTGATATTCATATTAAATACCTTTTTTTCTATTTATTCAAAAAGAATATTTAACTTTCTTATAGATGGGTCATGGAATTGCATTCTTTGCAAAAGATCTAGCTAATTTGCATATCATTTTTAACATTTATTTTTATTAATTATTATTAATTTTCTATTTGTTTTTTGTTTGTTTTTTTCGGTTTTCTTATTGCACGATTATTTTTAGTTAATTATTACGTGTAATTATATTCATGCAGATATTCTACATGATTTATACTTGCATAATATTTGCGAAAAAAAGTTCATAGTAAACACAAACTTCTTTCTATATACATTAATGTATGCATATGTATATATTTGGTTTAAAAAAAGCTTGCCTACCAAACTTCTCTGTCAGTTGTTTGTCTACTGACATGAAACTTAATATATAGGGTATTCGAATCCATCCGAAACTTTATATTCAGATTTTAACAGGGGAAAATCTGTGAAAAAGTGTGAAAATTAAAAATATATATAATTTGGTAGGTGATGGCCGAACGACAGGATAACGAATAAGCATGCATAACGTAATAGCTATTGGTTCATGTTTTTATTGTTATCTTTGCAGTAAACATACTTTATAGTTCAAGCATTTACGTCAAAGGGAAAAATAAATCGTAAGCTAAACGGTGGTGGCGCTCGAGTCATTTTTTTTAAAGTTTTCAATTCATTACTATATATTGGGCCCAATATAATATAATAATAAATACGAAGTCTGCACTAATCAAAACATCGTATTTAAGAGTAGTTTACCTCCGGAATATGCCGAGCGGACTGCTTGCATATACATGAAAAAGTGTAGTTCGTTTCTTCTGTTAGAAGAAAAAAATATGACTGATAAACAGTTCAGTGTATTTTATACAACACTTTTAGTGCCGGATTAGTTCGGTCTTATAACTCCTGGCCATAATTATAATGGACCAAATCTTCTGGCTATACCTAATATTAAGCGATCTGTTCGCGCAATTCACTTAATGTTCTGTTGGAATTGGTAATGCGCGACAGTTCAGATTCCGAGCTCTGCAATCTGTCCGCCAGAAACTGGGCCATTTAGGTGACCTTTTAGCTGTCGGGCTGCGGCAAATGCCGTGGGTAACCGTAGGGAATAAACCCTTTCAGGTCTTGTCTCTCAATTTTAGGGTGTAACAAGGTTGTCTCTTGTTGCCGAAAGTGTGTGTGATAGCGATGAGTCTACAAAGAATTTTTAGCAGGGACAACGTTCTCCTTTTCAATTGTGCTGGCTTATTTTCCAATCTTCCGGCCTTGTGCCACATCCCCCAGCGATGTGAAGAGGTAAATAAAGCATCTTCACAAATAGTATTTACACATATTTAAAATTATGGATAGTTATTAAAAATTAAATTTTACCCGACATGTGTCATTTTAAATCTATTACTTTCTGCACATACTCCAATGTTTTCGTAATCTGGTCTCTTTTTTTATAGTGTGTCTTTTTATATTTCCTTGGAAAATTATATCTTGTCTGTTTGTATAGATATGTTTAATACGAAAACCATTCCTCGCCGGTCTTTGCTTTTCGAATAAATATATGATATACTGAAAACCTTTTTATAAGATGAATAAAAGTTTTTTTCTTCACATAAAAACGATTTCCCCAGCATCTTCATCCCGCACATGCATATAGCCATAAGAACAAGATAAATATCTCCATCCGTCTCTTCGTGATGTTGAACAAACAGAATTATATTTTAAATGTACTTGTATGAATAGAAAAGGAAAGTTTAAATATGTTGTGTCCATGTCAATATCAGTAATTTTGTTTTCATTTCTAAATTATTTTTTTTATTTCAATTTTTATTTAGGCCTTTTATACTTCGATATTTCTTCGAACAGCCGTTTTTTTTCACGACATCTTACTAGATTCGTATTTTATTTTTTTACTAAAGACAGTAAAAAAATGTCTCTCCGTAAAGAAAAAAAAATTGCGGAGAAGCGAAGGCGGAAAACGGCAAGTATATAGACACGCGCCTATACACAAGAATGGAGTGAAAAAATTCGATGAAAATATGCATAAAGAATACTTATAGTTTGAGCGAAGAAATGCCAAGAGAACTGATTCGTTATTTGTTAGATACTCGCAATGCGTTTCGTTTTGGATGGGAAAAAATGAAACAAAGAAACCAATAAAGAAAATAGGGGAAAGAGAAAATATTTAAAAAAGCATAAAAGCATGAGATCATGAAGTAAAATAGAAAGAAGGAAAGAGGAATATATGAAAATGAAGTCAAAATATAGTGGAGTGACGGCAGAAAAATAAAAAAAGAACAATAAGCTACATTAAAGAACCAAGAAAATGTGAAAAAATAATCACATAGAAAAAAAATGAAAGAGAAAAAGAGTAAAATAAACTAAATTAAAAAAAAAGAAAGATGCTGACGTGGCCCGGATGAAAAGATGACAGTGTAGTATCTGTCCCAGAAGATACTGACATTAGAGGCCATTGTCCTTGTGGCAATGACCTCCTGGTCCATGTAGGGGCAACACTATACACCAAGAGAGGCTCTCACTATCAGCTCCCACTTCTCAACTCTCGAGAGTTCGTCCTCTTTCCTGTTTCCCCATCCCCCTCTCCACATTAAAAAACGGCCTCATGCCTTATTTGATCACGTGATATAATAAATAAATAACCAATAACATGAAAAAGAAATAATGAAAGGAAATAAATAATAGAAGAATAATTAAATAAAAAACAAAGTACTAAAGTAATAACAAAGATTAAACATTTAAGAATGAATAATTAAGAATCCGTATTACTTGGATTCATCAGACTACTGTTCTCATACTGAGTGTGATTTCCACAACTTTTCGGCCGATATAACCTCCAATTTTCTTCAGGTGTATCATGTGGAACTCGAGAATGTTTCTATTGAACTCAGTAATTTGGAGAGAATTTCGAGCGGAACCCTTAATTTACTCCACCAGAGTAGAATGTTCTTGTTCCGTCAGCCATGACTGGATAGAGGTCCTAAGTAATTTGCAATTGTATTTTTCGGTCAGCCACACAGAGGATAATCTAAATAATACGAATAATAAATTAATTAAGAATATAAACAAAAGAAAGACAGATGTGTAACCAGTGAATAATAAGAGCTAAAGAACAAACACAGGATAAAATGACAAATATAGGAATAAAAAAAAATGTAAAAAGAAACAATTACACCGAAAGAAATATATTTAAGTACAAAAGAAGTGTTATTGGAAAAGGAATGAAAGTTACGGGTTGAAAAAAACAAAAATAAACAGTTTAAACTAAACTAACCGACTTTCGCCGACATATAATTACGTCAGCAGCCGGAAATAGACGAAGCAAACTGAACCCACAACAAAATAAAAAACGAATACTAAAAAAAAAAAAACTCTTACCATTTGTTCATTTTTATGAAGCATTTCCGACCCGGTTTTATTTTTACGTACATATTTCTCCTAGTGGTCACGATACAGCATTATTTTGAATACACTTTTCTTTTTTTACATAGGAATCACCACTTATCAAAGCCAAGAGGCTACTCAAGGATAAGGGTTAAAGAGTGTACAGTAGACATGTGACAATATAGTAATCATTAGTAATGAAAATTTGGTAAATTTGATAACTTATATAGAACGGCACATCCAGAACTTATTTACGTTAGACTTGAAGACAACAATATTGTAGTCAGCCGGAAAGCAGGAAAACGGAAGACAATTCCACAGGCGAGCAGTTCTAAGAAATAAGCTTTGTTCATGGAATCTACGTTTAGGTTTAGGCACAGATAAAGAGTAGGAGGAATTATTAATAGTGTGTACAGCTAGACGAGTGTTTCTTTATGCAAGATTTCAAATGTTTAAACTAAAATTTGTCCGAGTAATTTCGTAGAGACCGCAGAGGTCGATTTTTTAACTTTGGCCCCAATTTTCACCGGTTAACATTTATTATTTTGATGTCAAATCAAAATATAAAGTTTTATCTATGTCCAAGTTACGTACATCTAAAATTTCAGGTCTTTTGAACCAAAATTGGCGGAAGAATTTGGTAGAATCTGCATAGGTCAACTCTCTCAACTTTGACCATTGGGCAGCCAAATTGTCGCCCCAAAATTTAATAAAATGCTTGCCGCATGTCTGAATACCCGTTATTTAAAAATTTCAAATGTTTAGACCCCATTTTTGGCAAAGTAGTTTGCTAGATACCGCAAAGGAGATCTTTTGACCTTGGACCTCTTGGCAGCTCAAATTTTCGACCCAAACCGATAAAAAAGCTTGCTATTTCTCTGAATACCCTTTATGTAAAATTTCTAATGTTTAGAGCAGAAATTAGCTGAGTAATTTAGTAGTGACAGCAGAGATTTTTTTTTACTTTGACCCGAATTTGACCTCTTAACATTAATTGTTCTGGGCTTAATTCAAAGTAAAAAGTTAGACCCATGTCCAAGTAACCTTCATTATAAATTTCAAGTGTTTATACCCAGAATTGGCGGAGTAGTTAGGTCCAATTTTCAAAGGTCAAATCGTTGAACATTGACCCCCTTTACAGCCAACATTTTGGCCGAAAACCGATTAAAACGATTTTTCTTAATCTCATTACTCCTTTTGTCAAATTCGAGTCTCTAGGCCGAAAATTGACAGAGTTATTTGGTAGGGAAATGTACGCAGACATATACACACAGACAGGCATTTTCACTTTTATAGATATATATAGATGATCTTTTTATATGTACAGCATAAATCCCGAACTTTGATAGTAACGTTAATTGCAGTCAAGATTAAGCTTAATCTCTTTTGTTACAAGAAACCTTTTAAACCATTGATTGCTATGTCTAATGATACACCACCTGAAAGTACTTAAGCTTCATGGCTTAATTTGCACAAACAACATTAAGTGGAACAAATAAATTGAGGTGATTGCCAAGACTGTTGTGATGAAGGTGGGTTCCTCTATGTGCTACAAGGTTTCAAAACCACTATTAAACCTGAAAGCATCCTGTATCTTTTAAAACCACTATTACACCTGAAAATATCCTGTATCTTTTAAAACCCCTATAAAACATGAAAGTATCCTGTATCTTTTAAAACCACTATTAAACCTGAAAGTATCTTGTATGTTTTGAAAACCACTATTAAACCTGAAAGTATCTTGTATCTTTTAAAACCAATATTAAACCTGAAAGTATCTTGTATCTTTTAAAACCACTATTAAACCTGAAAGAATCCTGTATCTTTTAAAACCACTATCAAACCTGAAAGTATCTTGTATCTTTTAAAACCACTATTAAACCTGAAAGTATCTTGTATCTTTTAAAACCACTATTAAACCTGAAAGTATCTTTTATCTTTTAAAACCACTATTAAACCTGAAAGTATCTTGTATCTTTTCAAAACCATTATTAAACCTGAAAGTTCCCTGTATCTTTTAAAACCACTATTAAACCTTAAAGTATCCTGCATCTTTTAAACCACTATTAAACCTGAAAGTATCTTGTATCTTTACAAAACCACTATTAAACCTGAAAGTATCCTGTATCTTTTAAAACCACTATTAAACCTGAAAGTATCCTGTATTTTTTCCAAACGATTATTAAACCTGAAAGTATCATGTATGTTTCCAAAACCACTATTAAAGCTAAAAGTATCCTGTATCTTTTCAAAACCACTATTAAACCTGAAAGTATCCAGTATTTTTTCCAAACCACTATTAAACATGAAAGTATCCTCTATGTTTTCAAAACCACTATTAAACCTGAAAGTATCCTGTATTTTTTCCAAACCACTATTAAATCTGAAAGTATCCTGTATTTTTTCCAAACCACTATTAAACCTGAAAGTATCTTGTATGTTTTCAAAACCACTATTAAACCTGAAAGTATTCTGTATTTTTTCAAAACCACTATTAAACCTGAAAGTATCGTGTATGTTTTCAAAACCACTATTAAACCAGGCATGGTATAATGTCGTCACATTTGGACAGGTGCGTCTGGCGCTAGTATCTTGCTCCTATATAGAGTTAAAAAAATAGTCGCCAAGGATAATAGCTCCCATTCAAACTCCAACCTCCCTCCTATCACCGAAATGTTGCCTCCATGTATCAGCTATATAAGAACCTTAATGGTAAGAACTGATAGCGCCAGTAACAAGCCAGCGTAAATACCCTTGCCAAACATGACAAGCAGCAAAATTTCCACCGCTTCACTCTTGTGATACCTAGATGATGTAAAGCTTTCTACTCAAATATCTTCTCTTTTTCCTCTCAAATTGCAGGACTTTGGGGCTCCTGCTTTCCATAACTGTACTGGTATGCAAAAGTGCAACTGTTCTGTTAACAGACATTGTACAGCCAACCCACTTCATATAATTCCTGCAAACCTGGTCCCATATATAAGCGCACTGTGCCTTGTATGAGAGAAAAAAAAACACACACACATTATAGACAGATAGATAGATAGATAGATAGATAGATATCCGCGCCTAGTCGTAAAAATTCCCAAGTTGGTAGTTGGAGGCACATTAATTGACTGGAAGAGATGCACGCTTTCAGTTTTCGCTAAGACATGCATCGAGGAGAAGGAAACTCTGATGTAAAAACCCGCTGTCTACTGTATACTATGTCTTGTGGCAGTCATAGACAGCGACGGTAGTTTGCACTAATACCAAAAACTGTGGGTGGTCCTACACAAAGCTTTCACCACTATAAACATATATATGCGTGGATTTCCTAGCGACATAATTGTTGTAGTTGGAGCCTGCTGTATCGAAATCGAAGAAAGATTACATTATATATATATATATATATATATATATATATATATATATATATAAAGGAGATTAGAACAATAGTCTAAAGAGCAAAGTGTATGTTTATGTAATAGTAAAACAACTAGTTTAATTAAAATACAGGGAAAGAAAAAGTGCTCGTTATAATTTAGATATATAATAAGCTCAATAAGTAAATATCCTAGAGCTAATTTAATATTTTAGTAATGTGATTGATAATTTAAAAATCAAATTATAATCAAATTAAAAATCCGTTTCATAAGAAGGAACAACAACAAAATCAGCTATTTGTACGATCGTTTCGGAAAACAATGTTTTTATTGTGGTAGACATCAAGTTACGTACAATAATTATTACATATAGATTTTTAATAAACAAGGTTTCTTCATCAGCAAATATAGGAAAGGTTTTTTATAAAATGTAAAAGATACCATAAATAAACCTTGCATTAAAATAAGGCAGATGTATATGGAAAAAAAATAAAATAAAGGTATGGATTTAAAACTTGATAAGAAAGTTAATATTGGTTAGGGATAGAAATAAAATAGAGTAAAATTATAAATATAAATTTAGTTTACGTACAATATTATACATACATACATATACAAATACATACATGCATATATATGAACAAATATACAACATATATACATATACATAGATATACATATATATATACATAAAAACATACATACAAATATTTACCTTTTAATTTTTCGCCTTTTGAAATCAGGAACTATGGTTAAAGTACTCATATAGATGCTTGCTATAGCTTTCCATCTTATGAAATGATAAATGTTCAAAAAGGACGCTTGTATATATATATTATTCCTTAATTGGATTTTTTTTATTTTGAGATGAGCATTTTATGTTAATTTTTTTTTATTTCGGACTATTAGTCTCATCTTTATTAGTTGTTATTTTTTTATTTTTATTTTTTTTTAAATTAAATAAAAAAAAATAAAAACTAATAAAGATGAGACCAATAGTCCGAAAAAAAAATAATAAAAAAAATTAAAAAAAAAAAAAATTAAGGACGCTTGTGTAATAATTTATTTCCGTTAACGTACTTTTGATTAACGGACGCCAAAATTTAAAATTCGAAAGAAATAGTAGGATAATGTTATTTGTATAATTAAATAATGTAAGGGGGATAATTAGGCATATTTCTTTAATGTAAGGGAGATTATATATATATATATAGAGAGAGAGAGAGAGAGAGAAAGAGAGAGAGAGAGATAGAGTTATAGATGACATTTATTATTTATTACTACATATTATTACTATACATTCAAACTTATTAAGACATTCATCCTATGTCGATAAACTCTTGGGGACTGTCACTGCTAACTAGCTGATATATAACTAAGCTCCTTTCTCTTTAGAAACAAGATTTAACATATTCTTTCTTGAGTTGAGAGCCATTCTTTCCCTTTACAAAAATGACCATAAAACGAATGGCAAAATAAGGAAGAATCATAAATAAAATATCCGGTCGCGAATATTAAATGTAGTAGTTCTAAACAAAAATTGACTGCATCAACCCAGTCTGAGAATCTTAGGATTATACACAATTCCAGGTAAACATAAGATTTTTTAAACGTTGTCACATTCAATTTTAACGCGGAACCGATGTCTTGCATCAAAGTTTCGTAAAAGAAATTCGATAGGATTTTGTTTTGCTGTAAAATGGAAATTATTTTATCCCAGTCGTCTCCCCAGTAAGGCACATTACACACCCACACACACACACACATATATATATATATATATATATATATATATATATATATATATATATATATATATATATATATATATATGTGTGTGTGAGAGCGAGGGAGAGAGAGAGAATAAATGACAAAAAGTTATATTCCAAAATTCATGATGTTGACCATCTTATAATTTATTCCTTTAATTCAGTTGACTTAAATGAATCGTTTTTTGCATCGAAAAATAAGCTCAAATTTCTCCGATTCCGATACCAATTCCGACACAAGTTTCAATTTTTCCAATTCCCGATTAATAATCCTTGCAGTAATATCTCTCTCTATATATATTTCTCTCTCTCTCTCTCTCTCTCTATATATATATATATATATATATATAAATATAAAGCTGAATGTATGTGCGCGTGTGTGTGTGTGTGTATGTGCGTGTCTGGTCAGGAATAGGCTCCTATATGGTTGACCATTTAAAAAAAAACTGATTGCATATAATGATGGAAGATGTATCGAGACATAGGAATTTGCATGTTTGATCTGGCAGTATGGTTGTTCATTAAAAATTGTGGGGTCTGCATTTGCGCCTGGTCCACAAAGTATGGAAATAAAAAATTTAAAAATTACAAAAAAAACTTTACAAGTGTTTTTGATATAGATGTACATAATCATACTTTTATAAGTAGGTTTCAACTAAAATAGGGATGGTATAATAAAATTGTTGGGTCTGCGTTCGCGCCTGGCCTTCATAGAATAAGGCACAAACTTTAATAAAGACTTTTCATATCTATCTGCGTAAGTATACTTTGATAATTATGTTTCAGTTTGAAGAAATATGGTATAATAAAATTATGGGGTGTTTGTTCGCGCCTGACCTTCATAGAATGGAAATATGTCACAAAGTTTAACAAGGTGTTTTAATATAGATCCACAGAATATTGTGATAAGTGTTTCAGTGTGAACAGGTATGGTATAATAAATTATGGGGTGTATCTATTTTATTTTTAAATTCATGAGATTTTGCTTTGGTTTTGATACCCCCAAATTAAACCCACTCTTTTGTTAACCTATCACGCTTTCATAAATCAGAATCCATTTCCTGTAGGCTGTTTTTGCACCTAGCCAACGACGAGTACTGTTGCTAGTATATATATATTTATATGTATATTTCTGTAGAAATATATATTCTTATATATCAATCCTTATATAAGAATGTAATTACAGAAAAATATAGAGAATAAATGACAAAAAGTTATATTCCAAAATGCATCATGTTGACCATCTTATAATTTATTTCTTTAATTCAGTTGAATCATACAATTCCTGACAGTATCGTAGCGCAAAATCAATCGCTTAATTATTCTATCAATCAGTGAATCTATTATGCCTTTAACTCATCATCAGCATAATTCTTTTTTAAATGGCCTAGGGCTCCCCATAGAAAATTCACATAACTCTGTTCTTAAATAAGTATACGTAAATAAGGCGATACATTAATACTTAAATGGGTTTTTCCGTAACCACAACCAAGGTAAATGTTTCTTGCATGTTTTTTTCCCGGTAGGGATCCTCCCCCTCTTTTTTCTTTTTATTCAAAAAATGCTACATTGCCAAAACTGTGTTTATTCATAAAGTCTGAAGAAATGATGGGTTTTGAAAATTTTCAAACGATATAATGCTTGAAATTGTCGAACTGGACAATGAAACAATTGTAACGCAAAATTAAATACACTTTTCCTTGTCATCAACACCTTGTCTTGAAGTCTTGATTTTGCACAAACAGTATATATATATATATATATATATATATATATATATATAATCACGTTGACACACCGGTTCTCGTCAGATCACTGAAGTTAAGCAACGTTGAACCTGGCTAATACCAGATGGGTGACCATTTGGGGATTCTAGGCGCTGTATGTGCTTTCCGCTTATCTCGGCATTGTTTCCAGTCGTCGTGTACCTCAACTTGCCACTGGTATTCAACAATGTCGAATCAGGAGAGGCGTGGTTGGAGATTGCGCAACTCTTGCCACAAAAATTTCCCGCGCAGGCACCCTTGCTGTGGGTATCCATGGTCTGTCAAGACTGAAGGAAGCCTTTATATATATATGTATATATATATATATATATATATATATATATATATCCGAGGAAACAGAAAAATGTTCTCTTTTATTACTGTTACAATTCACTGCACTAAAGAATATTCATACTCTCAGAAAACCATTTTCCAGGCTTACAACGAAGAAGTTTGCTTTTGTTTAAAAGGTATTATGTTCTGATGAAAAAAACCCCACTATTTTCCTTTCATTTGACAGACATCAGGTCTTGTTTATTGAAGAATATATTGTGGGCATTACGTTGCAACAACATATATACAAAAACGAAAATAAATGACAAAACAAGGTCGTTCTCTAATAAACAAAACATGAGTGTCTATATTATAATGCCACATTTCGGGGTTAAAAAGTACCCAAGATGAAAACGATGCTTGTAGACTGTTGATGTATTTTTGTCACGTTGTTTTGCATTAATTATTTGGTAACATTATGTTGAAAAACACTTCTTATCTATTGTGTCTGCAATAAAAGAAAGAAAGAAGAGCAATGCGTGATAAAGAAGGGCGAAATTATGAATGTAAAAACATAGAGAAACAAGGATCGAAATTATGAATGTAAAAACATAGAGAAACAAAGATAAGTGTGTGGGTAAGGAACGAAAAACAAAAGGAAAATGGAGAAAAGTAAAGTAAACGGACATAAAATGGTAAAGAGACCAGGGTGAAATAAATTAAAAAGATATAATAGAAAATCTGATTAAATATATATATATATATATATATATATATATATGTATATATATATATATGTGTGTGTGTGTGTGTGTTTGTGTATGTGTGTATGTATATATATAAAATACATATATATACACATATACACTATATAAATATATGTACATATAGAGATAAACATATATATATATATAAATACATACATATATAATATATAAATACATATATGCATACCTATATATACACACATATACACTTATATAAATGTATATATATAAACATATATATATATAAATATATAACTACATATATATACATACATATGCATATATATACACATATACAGACATATACATGTATATACACATGTATACACACATATGTATACATATATATGCACATATATATGCATATATATGCACACATATATGCATATATATGCACACACACACATTTATATATATATATATATATATATAAATATATATATATATATATATATAAGGGAACGTATCTGTGTCTGTGTGTGTATGTCTGTCTGTGTGTCTGTGTACATTTTCCTTCGCAATAACTATGTTAATTTTCGGTCTACAGACTCGAAATTTGATACACAGAGTGCTGAGATTTGGGAAAATCTACGTGATCCGTTTTCCGCCAGAAATTTTGCTGTTAAGGGGTCAAAGTTCAACGATTTGTCCTTTGAGAACTCTTACAAACTCCTCCGACAATTTTTGGTCTAAACACTTGGAATTTTAGATATATGTTCCTTGGACATGGATCTAACTTAATAACTCAATTTGAGCCTCAAACAATAAATTTTAAGGGGTCAAAGTTTAAAAAATTGACCGTTTTTATTTCTTTTTTTTTTCTCAGCAGACACCTCCGAACACCCTGGCAACGCCGCGCACCCATGCTAGTATATCTATATATCTATAAAAGTTAACGTGTGTGTGTGTCTGTCTGTTTGTCTGTGCACATTTCCCTACGCAATAACTCTGTCAATATTTAGTCTACAGACTCAGAATTGTAAATACAGGGTACAGACATTTGGGAAATCTATGTGATAGGGTTTCGGCTAGAAATTTGGCTGTTAAGGAGTCAACTTGCAACGATTTGATCTTTGTAGAACTCTACCAAACTCCTCCGACAATTTTGGGTATAAACACTTGAAATTTTAGGTATAGGTTCCTTGGACATGGGTCTAACTTAATAACATGATTTGAACCCAAAACGTTAAATGTTAAGAAGTTATAATAGGGTGAAAGTTAAAAAAAATTAACGTTGTTTTTTTTATTTTGCTCAGAATATAACTCTAAACACGTGGGCAACGTCGGGCATCCATGCTAGTATATATATATATATATATATATATATATATATATATATATATATATATATATATATTTATATATATATATATTTATATATATATATATATATATATATTTATATATATTTATATATATATATATATATATATATATATATATATCAGAACAAGTACTTAATAAAACATGGTAAAAAAAACACTTTGAAAAATTTGAAAAAGGAAGCGCAAAATAAGTGGATAGTCATCAAACCGCTGAGTTTCGAAGAACATTTTTTCTTCTCATCAAGGGGTAGAAATTAGCAAAATGCGGGATCGAATTTTGATTGCAAAAGTATTTGATAAAACTACAAGTAAGTCATAGATCAGAATCAAAAATGAAGCAAAGGGAATAAGGGTGAATAAAAAGGTGATTTCACGTGAACGGATAGTCTGGTGAAGGGTAAAGTATCCAATGACTGTAAAATCCGAAAGAGTTGATTAAATTTCTATTTTCACAAGTGTATATATATGTATATATATATATATATATATATATATATATATATATATATATATATATATATATATATATATATATATATTAATTTAATAGACGGAATTAACCTGGAGTCAGAAAAGCAAAGTTTATTTTAATTTTTCAATACTTTAAAATGATCTTGCGCATGATACTGTTGATATATCATGAGCTTAATGGGTGGATTTTTGCTTGAGCTATATTACTATAGATTATAAAGATTCATTATTATAAATTATGAATCAGTTTCAATAGGAAAGTTGATTTTTTCTATTTTAACGGTTTGTGGGGTGTCTATTATCTATGGAGTGGTATTTTTGACAAGTGCAACCGATACGGCAAATGGCAGCTATAAAATATGATTTTGGGAGGGGTAGTTGCAAGGTTATAGTATTGATTGTCAGAGCTCCGTATATGTTAGGTACTATGCGGCAATATTTCTAAGTTTCTTCTGTTATGAGGGGGGGGAGTAGAGGGATAGAATGGCAATGGCTATGGGTGCGTTTTACTTGATGAAAAGGATTTAAGGATACATATAATTGGCGTGGTGGAAGATTAAGGAGAAATTTACTACTTATAAAAGTGGTAATAATACCAATAATAATAGGGTAATTATAATGATAATATAATTATTGTCATAATAATAATAGTAATGATAATTATAATAATAGTAATAATAATAATATTGCCAATACTTATGATAATAATAATACTAATGCTAATGAAAATGATGACAATAATCATTAATATATATATATATATGTATATACATATAAATATATATATATATATATATATATATATGAAAAAATATATATATATATGAAAAAATATATATATTAATGAAAACAAAGGGATGTGGTATTTACCTGATATACGCAATGGTAAACGAAAAATTAATATAAATAACAGTATTTATATATAGAACATTTAATCCCAACCGACTTAAAAAATGCTCAATACGCAATAGAGAGTAGACCTTAGAGAAGAGTTTTTTTCTTATATGTATACACCTATATATATATATATATATATATATATATATATATATATATATAGTTTTTTATTTATTTACTTTATGTAAATACAGTCATATTTTGTTACGATGTTCAGACCGTTTCGATCGTAATTGATCTCATCTCATCCTCTCTCTCTCTCTCTCTCTCTTTATATATATATATATATATATATATACATACATATAAATATATATATCCATTTTTAAAAAAAACACACACATATATTTACACACACGCACACACACACACATATATATATTTATATATATATGTATATACATATATATACACACATACATTCATACACACATTCTAGCCAGATTTCCGAAATTAAGCAATGATAAGCCTGGCCAGTACCACATAGGTAACAGTTTTGGAATGTTAGGCCCCCTATCTCCCTCGCCACGTGTAGAAAATTCCAGATTGATTTCTAAGGGGTGTTTTATCTACTTGGAAGTCTGCACCTTCACTTTTCATAAAGACATGCATATATGAGAAAGAACACTCTTAGCTATTGAAAGACAACTAAAAAAAACAACTGAGGTTTACTGTGGGCTCTGTGTCTATCAGATAGTATGTCTACTAAGATAAGCACTTGTACTTTAAAGTGTAGTTGGTTCCACATACAGCCGCACCGCATATATATGGATTTCCGAAGAACTTAGTCGTGGCAAAGCTCATAAGTTGAAATAAAAGTAAAACTATTATTCATATCCACAGAACTTCTTCGTATTTTCATTTGAATAATTTTTCAATATTGTACGAACAATTTTGCAATATCGTTCGCATAGTTTGCACTATCGTACGAAAGTTTTTCATTGTCGTACGAATAATTTCATAATACTGTACGAAAATTTTGCAATACAAATGTTTCGCAATATTACAAAAAAAGTTTTGTAATATCATGCGAATAATTTTACAATATAGTTCGAATAATTTTGCAATATAGTTCGGATAATTTTACAATATAGTTCGAATGATTTTGCAATATAGTTTGAATAATTTTGCAATATAGTTCGGATAATTTTGCAATATAGTTCGAATAATTTTGCAATATACTCCGAATAATTTTGCAATATAGTTCGAATAATTTTGCAATATAGTTCGAATAATTTTGCAATATAGTTCGATTAATTTTGAAATATAGTTCGAATAATTTTGTAATATAGCCCAAATCATTTTGCAATATAGCCCGAATAATTTTGAAATAGAGTTCGAATAATTTTTCAATATAGTTCGAATAATTTTACAATATAGTTCGAATGATTTTGTAATATAGTTTGAATAATTTTTCAAGATAGTTCGGATAATTTTGCAATATAGTTCGAATAATTTTGCAATATAGTTCGAATAATTTTGCAATATACTCCGAATAATTTTGCAATATAGTTTGAATAATTCTGCAATATAGTCCGAATAATTTTGCAATATAGTTCGAATAATTTTGCAATATAGTTCGCATAATTTTGTAATATACTCCGAATAATTTTGCAATATACTCCGAATAATTTTGCAATATAGTTCGAATAATTTTGCAATATAGTTCGAATAATTTTACAATATAGTTCGAATGATTTTGCAATATAGTTTGAATAATTTTGCAATATAGTTCGGATAATTTTTCAATATAGTTCGAATAATTTTGCAATATAGTTCGAATAATTTTGCAATATACTCCGAATAATTTTGCAATATAGTTCGAATAATTTTGCAATATAGTTCGAATAATTTTACAACATACTTCGAATAATTTTGCAATATAGTTCGAATAATTTTGCAATATAGTTCGAATAATTCTGCAATATAGTTCGCATAATTTTGCAATAGTGTTCGAATAATTTTGCAATATACTCCGAATAATTTTGCAATATAGTTTGAATAGTTCTGCAATATAATCCGAATAATTTTGCAATATATTTCGAATAATTTTGCAATATAGTTCGCATAATTTTGTAATATACTCCGAATAATTTTGCAATATAGTTCGAATAATTTTACAATATAGTTCGAATGATTTTGCAATATAGTTTGAATAATTTTGCAATATAGTTCGGATAATTTTTCAATATAGTTCGAATAATTTTGCAATATAGTTCGAATAATTTTGCAATATACTCCGAATAATTTTGCAATATAGTTCGAATAATTTTGCAATATAGTTCGAATAATTTTACAACATACTTCGAATAATTTTGCAATATAGTTCGAATAATTTTGCAATATAGTTCGAATAATTCTGCAATATAGTTCGCATAATTTTGCAATAGTGTTCGAATAATTTTGCAATATACTCCGAATAATTTTGCAATATAGTTTGAATAGTTCTGCAATATAATCCGAATAATTTTGCAATATATTTCGAATAATTTTGCAATATAGTTCGCATAATTTTGTAATATACTCCGAATAATTTTGCAATATAGTTCGAATGATTTTACAGTATAGTTCGAATAATTTTGCAATATAGTTCGAATAATTTTGCAATATAGTTCGAATAATTTTGCAATATAGTTCGAATAATTTTGCAGTATAGTTCGAATAATTTTGCAATATACTCCGAATAATTTTGCAATATACTCCGAATAATTTGGCAATATAGTTCGAATAATCGCAATATCGGACAAATATTTCTGAAAATGTCTATAAAAATAAAATAAATCAACTTTACATAATATTTTTGAATAAAAAAATAAAGACCATTTTACTACCACAAATATTTAATAAAATGGAGCTAATCATTTTCCTTAATATGATATGCAAATGTCGTTAATCCTTGAATGTAAATTTCCTTTTAATACACAGTATATAGAGAAATCATGCTGAAATATAAATGTGTAAATATCACTATGCAAATTTATTTGTTAAACAATGTACCTGTTGTACGTATTAAAAAAATTATGAACAAACAAATAGATGCGATTACGATTTTATTATAATTAAAGCAAGCAAAGGCGTGCGAATGGGCAACAGAGTTACATAATTAGAAAGATAATTAGAAAGATATAAGAATTCTTGTCATGGAATCCGTTAAAACCAAAAGACCATTAGATATTCTATGACATTTTTAAATGGACGATCGCGAGAGCAAAAATAAAGTTCTAAGCTTCTTTAATAACGCAGTTTATGAGAGGTAAAATAGACTGTTAATGGAATGTTCAGATAAAGTGTTAGGCATAGAAGCATGTTCTTTTGATTTCTGAAAACCTAGACTAAAATAAAATGAAACTATATATATATATATATATATATGCATGTATATATGCATGTAAAATCTTTATTGGAATTGCAAAATTTTAAATAATGACGAAGAAATGGACCATATTCAGATGTTAAATCGAAAACAAAATACGAATAAAATAAGACGAAAAAACGTGAAATTTATTTATTATAAATCTACAATTAGGTAAAATAAGTCGATTAAAAGAGTCACAAAATATAAGGAAAACCGAAGCGCTTTTCGTCAGATCACTGTTTAAAGGATCTATGTCTGAAAGAGGGAAAATAATATTTTTTTTGTAGACAAAAAGGACTGCGGCTCTACATTTTCTCGGAAGTGTTTTTTCTGTTTTGCACAGAGGAAGCATTAATTTCCATCTCTCTGTCCTCTAGGTCATTGCTATCAAATGTAGCCCCCCCCTCACTAGTTTATGCAAACAGAGAAAACGTCGGTTACATTTAGAACAATTTGGGGGGGGGGGTATTCTGGTTAAGTTTTTTTTTTTTCGTTCCTATCCCTTTCGTATACTAGTATTTCTACAAAAATATTTTTCTTTTCTTTCTTTCAGATATATATCCTTGAAAAATCGCCTGTCAAAAAGCGCTTTCGGGTTTTAGTATATTTATCTAATTGTACATTTATAATATATAATTTTTCCGTTATTTTTTCTATTTTCCCCCTTTTTACTTTATTCGTATTTTAGTCGATTAAACATCGGGATGTGGTCCATTTCTTCTTCAATATATATATATATATATATATATATATATATATATATATATATGGATGTATGTTGTATGTTCTGTAGTTTGCATACGTCATTTTAAAATAAAATAATTAGCCGTACTGCCGTTCGAACAATTCGAACCCGGTATGAAAGTATTAGAAATCCAGCCTTTTTATTAATCTTGTCGAAGCGACGACTACTCTTTGAAATGTAATAGAAATGCAAGAGTTACGTATGGACACTAGTAATGAGATCGTAACACCGTTCTGATCTCTATTACATGATTTATGCGTTGACCAGTCATGTTGAGATCGCTGCAAATTAGTTTCGAAATAAATAAAAAAAAAAGAAAGTCTCAAGCCTCTACACAGTAATTAATAACAAGAGCTACGTATTTGTTTTTGTACGTTTTTGTCTTGTTGTTGTTCATTTACAAACCAGTGAACTTAATAAGCAATGTCGTTTTTTTTTTTTTTTTTTTTTTTGTTTTTTCACATCTTCTGATCATATTTCGTTTTGTCTAGACCGGAAGAAATGGCCTAATTCAAATTTATTGCCATATTGTAGACGCTGTCCACGTAAACATTTTTACATTGGACAAATTTATCACTTAAATTATTTCATAGGCTTATCTGTATAATCTCTCTCTCTCTCTTTCTATATATATGTGTACATATATATATATATATATATATATATATATATATATATACATATATATAACTATTTCATTTATTCACATAAATTTACTATACGAAAGTATAGATTTATGCGTAAACTTTAAGTATTTACTTCAAAAGTGCTCAATACGTAGGTAGAGCTAGTTAGTAGTTTATAAAATATCTATGGCGATTAAGCTACACTGAATATTCTGCGTTTCATCCAACTATAGGATTCGTCAGGCTTATGCGCATAAGCCTGACGAATCCTATAGTTGGATGAAACGCAGAATATTCAGTGTAGCTTAATCGCCATATATATTTTATACACTACTACATATATATATATATATATATATATATATATATATATATATATATATATATATACTCGCTCATACATCTATTTACACAGATAAAGAAAGGTGCTACACCATTGTCTCCTGAAAAGGACAGTTGCCAAAAATATTAGAAAAAAAAAAAAGTAAGAATAAAAAGAAAAAAAAGAAATTAAAACTTTTTAGGCCATGCCATTAAGATGCTCAATGTTTCTCATAGGAAGCACAGCTTACTGGCTTAATAATATTTGGATATGAAATAAGAATGAAGAAATAGGATACTATGGTAAGTACTGAGTAAAAATATTAAAGGCAGGTACAATGCATAAGAGTAAATCGGAAGGGAGTATATATGTAGGTAATAGTAAAAAGAAGAGTTTTTATAGGATTGTTCCGATTGTCGATGCTTATAGGTGAATTTCGAGACAAAATCTTTCAAAGAACACTGCAAGATTTATAATGTACCCTCCTGTGAGATTTCATGACAATCATCCTCGGGTGTTTGGAGGTGTATGTTGAGCAAAAAAAAAAATTGTAGTAGGAAGGCAGGCTCGACCTGTACCGCAAATGAGGAAAAGAACGGGGAAAAACTTACGTCTTTGCTGTTACGACCACCGCCAAATTGGAAGTGATTTAGGTTTAAATTAAAGCTAGACAATCGAAAAGAGTGGAAGGGCTTTGAAAATATTGGCGAAAAAAGCAACCCCCTCTTTGTTGAAAAGTGTCCAGTTGAGGGTGAAGGGTTTTTTTTTACATGAATATCAATACACTAAACCTTAAATATATATATATATATATATATATATATATATATTTATATATATATATATATATATATATTCAACAGGTATTTGTCATGAAAAATACTTGAAAAATTTCGGTAGGATTTGAACACGGATATCTCTATGCCTTTGTCATAGATATATTTCTATACATCAGACAGATTGATACTTAAAAACACATATCTATACATATGCATATAATTATGAAAAAAACTATTTAGTTAAATTAAAGTAGACAGACTGTTATCCTCATCTTTTTAGTTATTTCACAACGTTCCGGCCATCTGTTCCTCTGAATGAACCATAATCAAATGTAAAAAATAAATAAATAATTCATCAGTCGATTAAAAAGATCACCAGAGGAAAAAAAGTGAACGGACTTCAGAATGTAATAAAATAAAAAAAATAGTTTTAGAGAAGAGAAAAAAAGTCATGAAAACGCAAAAAGAAACAAAACCCAAAGCGCTTTTCCTACAGACGGACTTTGTCAAGGATTTTACGTCTGTAAAGGGGAATAGATTTTTTTTCTTTGTAGTATTGTTGTAATAAAGAAGGAAAGAACCTTAGATGGAATGTCTCCCGCGAAATAGTTCCAACTGCCAGCGAAGAGTTTTCTGCTTACACAAATATGGGGGTTGAAACTAATTGCAAGCGCCTCGGGGACAGACAGGTGGAATTTGTTGCGTCCTCTGTGTAAAATAGAAAAACAGTCTGAAGAGAATATAGAAGCACAGTCTTTTCCATCTACTAAGTGTTGTCCAATAGCCTATTCAACTAATTGGGAACTCCTGCGTGTAGGCTGATTATCTCGGATATATATATATATATATATATATATATATATATATATATATATATATATACATACATATACACACACAGAGGGAGAGAGATAGATAGAGAGAGAGAGACCTTTTAAGGTCTTCTGCAGAAAACTTGTATGCATACTAGACAAGTTTCTCGAGTGTATAAGAGTTTCTCGGTATACTCTGATATGCTTATACTTTGCCCTACCAGAAACCTCTGACTACATATTCAATACCACAAAGTATTCGCAGCTTAAATAAGATCTACTGTGTATGACTAATCAACACTAACTTAAAAATGGTGTAACTTCCCCAAGTGAGGTAGCCTCTGGCCAAGACACGAAGTATCAGGTATGCTATAACAAGTTTAAATAGTCAGTTGAAGCTAGACAACTTATGTTCTAAACTTATTAACCAACTCAGTGCCTGTATTATTTAATTAACTGAAATGTTTATTGAGATGAATATTAGTTATTAATTTTTATTTATTGCAGACTATTATCCTTTTTACTTGTTGTTTCACGACGTGTCGGCCACGACAGAATAGAAACTTCATATCTCCTAACTGCATTCACAGCACTTACTGCCTTCCATAGTTGTTTTTCGTCTCACCACGTTTTTGTTAAGTGTTGTAGATGTTAACGAGAAGTTTACGAGAATATTCGAATATCTATGTGTCTCCTAGTGTTAGCCACAAGAAATATGCCCCTTTATTTCTGAGAACTTCCACTGATGTAAAATGAAATTACACACACACACACATATATATATATATATATATATATATATATATATATATGGTAAAACTGGTAAATAGTAAAAACCTGAAGAAAGTGCTCAATACTATTGCAGAGCAAAATGTGTTTAATTTTTTATTATCGTTTTATCTGTTTGGTTACATATGTTTCAGATGTTGGACCATGTTTACGAGGCTGTTAGATCGTAAACATGGTCTAACATCTGAAACATATGTAACCAAACATAAAACGGTAATAAAAATTATATATATATATATATATATTATTTCAAAAATTAAAATGCAAGAGTGGTGTGGAGTATGGCCAATTGCTTGATCTCTTAAAATAGAGATAATGAAGTTATTCATATAAGTATAACTAGTGTATTTTGCCGTCTGAAGAGTAGCGATTTTGAAATATTTTTAATTATATAGTATAGAAAATTATCCAAATAATTCTGAAACAATTATAACGCATAACAAATACACAATATACAGTTCTCATTTTATATTGTCTCTTTATTTTTGCGAATATATATGTGTTTGTGTGTGTGTGTGTGTGTATACAAGTCTGGTTGAATATCAGCGTTAAATTCTGCAAATTGATTTTGTGGTAATTCTTTCAATATAGCGGGATAAATATTCCGTGTTACCAGCAAGAGAGTACAGAAATTCGTCAAATGTACTGAGGTTTTCAATTCACACCGGTCGTTTTCAGGTATTGTTGTATAGTGAATGTCCCTTCGTAAATTGATCACCCCCCCATACTTGGTCTGGTTGTTGATGTTACGTTCTTTAGCGCGGACCAGCAATGTTTCAAGAATGGGTAAGCGTAGGTATATATGTATGCGCGTGTGGTATATGCATATGGAAATATATATCTACATGTGTATAAGCACATAAGCCTGACGAATCCTAATGTAGATGAAACGCCGAATATTCAGTGTAGCTTAATCGCCGTATATATTTTATAAATTACTATATATATATATATATATATATATATATATATATGTGTGTGTGTGTGTGTGTGTGTATTTATGTACACGTGTGCTGCAGACTTTGATCTATAGTATGAATTGATTTTACGTTAGTATGTCGTAGTCTTCGCTTTACATTCCAAATAAAACTAATAAGTTCTTTTTAAAGTCATCCAAAATTGGATGTGTGTGTGATGCTTTTCCATTTTTCTTCTTTTTTAGACTATACGCGTTAATTAATGACATCTCCGACGGCCCGATTCTTTGGCAGCCATCCTAGCGTGCGATAGAATTAACCAAATCCTGGACGCTTGGCCTTTCATGACTCTTCAAATCTTCGTCTATCACGTTCCGATTGCTTGGAACCTTAACAGAGTGCAGACAATTATCAGTTGCCAGGCGTTGGCTGACCAAGATCGAGATAATTGCATGAACCTACCATGACTATTACGACTAAACTTACAGCACTCATTTGAAGTTTTAAGTGACTTCCGAAACCGCAAATTAATATCTGTGTGTGTGTGTGTGTGTGTGTGCCAATAAGCATGTTAGACAGATAAAGATAACCAAATACAAGTGTTTTATGTATTATATGAAGAGAAACTGGAATCTTAGGAAGATCTCTATCATTCCAATACTTATAGAGGCAACTGGACTCATGAAAAAAAAATTAAAAAGTGCTTGACAAATATACCCGTTGAACCAACTGCAAGAGATATTCAAAACAATTTTACTTTAAGAGATTCAGAATTTTAAAAAGCTCTCTCGGCTGAAAGTTATAAGATTTGTTCCTTACGACTGCTAGACTTATGAATTCCGTTCCGGGTCTTTGCTTCTATGCACAAGTTCAAGTTTAATGTAAACAAACACCTTGCTGCGCCACTCCATATATAGAATTCTTTAAAATTACGTCACAGATAGTACCTATTTACTATGCGTCCCTACGGGACAGAGTTAGACACCAGGGTCGTTTTTTTAACGTCCGCAACATAAAAGTAGCACGGTGCCAGGTTTGCTGTGAAAATGCAATTAAAAAAATAAAATTTGGTCACTCGTTTTACTGTAGCCAACCACCGCCACTTTAGCGCTTCAGCATTTTCGTTTTATTTTTTAAATTAAAAATAGGAGATCTTACTTTTGAAACGACACTCGTATATATGAAAATATTTCATAATGGCCGGAGTTAACACCTCATACAACCTAACATGACTAGTGCGTCTGAGAAGTTTTATTACAACACACACCGAAATACTCGAAATATGAAATCAACAGGATCTTCTTTGGTATGATGGGAGCACGTTTGAAATAAATATTTCTGTTAAGAACACAATTGCACCATTATACAAAACTTTTATATTTAGAACTTAAACTGACGCTATTATCACCGCACAACTACATACTTACATATATACATACATACATACATATATACATACATATATACATACATATATATATATACATACATACATATATACATACATATATATATATTCATATAAAATCAACAGTAGGTTCTTTCATATGACATGGGCACGTTCAAAATAAATGTTTATGTTTAAAGCACAATTTGCGTATAATACTTGATTTTTGAATTTTGACTATAATTTAAGCAATTATAGTTAAACTCAGTTTTGTAAAATGAACAGTAGGTTCGCTACAGTGCAATGTAGACTACAATGTATTGTTAAGTAGTCACTGCAAGAGGCATGTCTGCTTTCAAACGATGCACCGCGATTGTTCCTAAACAAGAGCAAGTAATTAATACAATTTGATTGAAAAATAACCGATTTCGATGACAATAAAATATGGACATGTAAAACATGAGTTGATAATCATTCAAAACCGTCGCGTCACTCTACAATTATATAATCTGCGGAAATATACTTTATTTCCTGATAATATATATCGACCCTTATTTAAGAAGCTCAATGTAATTACAGAGCAATATAGGGAATGAATCAGAAAAGTCTATATTCCAAAAAGGTATTTAAACTTTCTCCTACAATTTTTGGATTTTTTATCATGTCACAACGTACATTATTCCCTTTTGATGCATTGGTTGTTGCTATTTCTTCTCATAAGTTACGGCCAAAATAGATTCACTGACTGATAGATTAATTAATTGATTTGTGCTTCGAAACAGATACTGACAAAACTTGTAAATGACAACATAATTTAAGAAATGAATTGTTAGATGGTCAACATTATGAACTTCATTATATATATATATATATGCATGTATGTATGTATGTATGTATGTATTTAAAAAGAAACAATTTATATACCGCTCCACATAGGGGGGGGTACCAAATTGGTTACACAAAACAAATAACATATAAGTAAATCGCGATATATCCAAACAGTCGTCCGTGGATAATTATATTTATAATAAATAAATATATATATTATAAGGTAGGTGGATAAAAGTCCAACATTTTACTCGATAATCGAGAAAATTTTTTAAAATGAAGTGTACTATTGCATGATCTACAGAAGATCACACCAATATAATTACCGTCGGTTTACAAATGAAAACGAGGATACATTGTTGGGCAATGTCGGATATGGGGGTAGTCTTTTTAAATTATATATATATATATATATATATATATATATATATATATATATATATAGAGAGAGAGAGAGAGAGAGAGAGAGAGAAAGTAACGAAAATATGTATGGCAATTAAGTTATACAGAATATTCTGCGTTTCATTGTCATGAGAATTCGTCAGGCTTTAGTGACATTTTGAACAACCCTATATATATATATATATATATATATATATATATATATATATATACATGCATATATATATATACATACATATATATATATATATAGTCATCCACATACAGTACTGTTTCGCTGTTTCACAGCTCATCAGTGCGGCTAGACAGGCAACCACCTCAAGCCAGGATTGAAACCCGACCGTTTGTACGGCAGTCAAGGCTCCTAACCATTACGCTATTGGCGGCTGCTTGAACGAGTAGTGAGTTTAACGATGTCCTGATATTGTCTGAAATACCTCCGCTCGATTTGTTTACACAAAGAGCGTCGCTTATATGCTAATGGTAATTCGTGTTTCACTTCTCAATATGCTCAACTCAAGGTGAGGAGCACTATAGTCGTCCACATACAGTACTGTTTCGCTGTTTCACAGCTCATCAGTGCGGCTAGACAGGCAACCACCTCAAGCCAGGATTGATATATATAAACGTCACTAATGGGTTAAAAACTATTATCATTTTACCATTCATGATTTTCCCCCTATTTCAAATATTTTACACATAATATTTTAGAAATTAATTATAGATAAGTATAGTATCGAACAACGTACGAAAGTTTTAAAATTGTTTTACCACAATCAGTTGTTTGGACTCAAAGAGCTTATCACCGGCATTTTCAGGTAAGAGATAGCCTTGTGCGAAACATTGTGTGCGAGCCTTTTGCTTGTTACGGTATCTTAAAGAAAGAGTCACTGTTAACAAAACCCAAACCCTGCAAGAATACAAGGAAAACACCAGGAACGAATCAAGGGAGTTAAACCGTAATCCAGAGATTCTGCAAATGGCGACTTTTAAATGACATCATTTATCATAAATATAGAATATCTAAATCTTGCTTACTTTAATAGTTCTATATTTCGCAATGTCTTAGTCAGATTATGTTAAAATTACAGGAGGGTATCCTCAGAAATAAAAGAATCTATTTACATCCAAAATCCTTCAGTTAATTTTTGGACACCCTTTTATATATAAACAATATACACTGCGTGTCAAATTGTTGAGGCGATAACATTTTTTTTTTCCAGTTTCAGAACTTACTGATAGTTTCGTATCAAAAGCTTCGGAAATGGTGGCAATGCTGAGTTGCGCGTACTGTGAAATTTTCGTACTGTTCCGGCAATGTAAACAACTTGCCATCGTAATTGCTGAATCCACAGTATTTAAGGTGTGCCACATTATAAACAAGGCAGTTTGTTTTGCAAATAAAATGGGTCGTAAAGATGGTTTCAGTAGTTCTGAAAAGAGTACCATTACAGAACAGCTAGATAAAGGTAAAACTACCATCGAAATATCGAGAATGATAAAAAGGTTTCATCAAATTGTGAAGAACTTTGTCAAGGACACTACAAAAGTACGTAAGAGAGCTGATAAAGGTAAATCTAGAGTTGTATCACGCAGTTCTCTACTCCAAATTAAACGGGAAGTTGTTAAGAACCAAGCCGGATTGAAGAATGTCTCAAAAACTACTCAATGTCGCCTTCTGAAAGAAGTGACACAGTATCTTAAGCCTGTGATAAAGTCTCCATTAAAGCAACATCACATACAAAACCGATTGAAATGGGAAGAGGACAACATGAAAACGGATTTTTCCAAAGTTTGGTCCAGGATTAAATGTTTGTCACTCTTGATGGCCCAGGTTGCTAGAGCAAGAGATGGGTCTTAGATGGACGACATCGTCATCAGCGTTTTAGGCGCTAACAAGGTGGTGGTGGAATAATGATTTGGGCTGGGATTATCGAAGGTACTTTAGTTGGCCCATGGAGAGTTCCAGAAGGCGTAAAAATGACGTCAAATGCTTACATAATTTTTCTGAACGAGCACTTTGAACCATGGCTGAAGAAGCAAAGGTTGACGTTCAGAACCATTATTTTTATGCAGGATAATGCTCTCCTGCATGCAGCAAACAAAAGTAAAGAGGGTTTGCAACCACTACGGTTCTCTGGGCTACGGAAGGTGGAGGGCCTGTGAATTCACCAGATTTGAACTCAATTGAGAACCTTTGCCGTATCATGAAGCGACGTCTCTATGCAAGTGGACACCCAGTTAAGAGCAAAGATGAGTTGTGGGATGCTCTCAAGATGTACCGTGAGTTGTGCAATGCTCTCCAAGAGGTATCGCGAGGAATAACTGTTGAAGAAAACATAAATTTGACTAATTCTCTGAACCAACCTCTTTCACAAGTCATTCATTAAAATCGATCGCATACTCCCTACAAATTATGTCAACGTAGAAATTGCTATGTAGTTATTGTGTTCTAAGCATTTTTCCTAGTTTATTTAATTCGTGAAAATTATTTCAATAAACAAGTTATGAGTACAATGTGTTTTTTTTCTCAACCTCGTGAATAACTTGACATACTGAAATCAACTGATATTCCTGTCTTCTGTCATATTTTCGCTGATGCTGTTTTAAAAACTTATTTTCGGACTGGAGTAGCTGAATAGTATTGTAAGCACTTTCTCAAAGTTTCATTGATTTTATTCACTCTTTCCTTTAATATTAAAAAAAAATGTAAACTCGTTAATAATTAGATACGCCGTGTATATATATATATATATATATATATATATATATATATATATATATTTGCACTGCGTATATGGGTAGGTATATGTATGTATCTTTTATGGAGAGTGGTTGGCAATGTATGTATGTTTTAATCTCTAATATATACATACAAGCATTCCACAGTAATCTGCAGGTGTTGGACTGGAATTTTCCCATTTATACTGAACTTCAAGATTGTGTAAGTTCAGACAGGTATTGACAATAGGTAAAAACTGGCCATTTATTATTTTCCGCATAACAAAATTTGACTTTAATCTTGACGACTGCCTTAGTGCATTGCACTTTGATATTTTAAAAAGAAAAAAATAGAGAATGACGCATTTTAAATTACATGTAATCAGGTCCTTTGTTAAAATTTTCAAAGGTGCCTCCGATCAAAGACTGTATTAAAGCATATACGTTCCTATAGCAGTGCTATTATTATTATTATTAGTAGTAGTAGTAGTAGTAGTAGTATTTTTATTATTACTATTATGATTATGATTGTGATTATTATTGTTGTTGTTGTTGTTTTTGTTTTACGACAAACGGGTAGATTTTCCTGCAGTTGTACTTACTACCCTTTAACAGAGAACGCTGAGACACAAGGGCTTAAACTGGGAATTTAGACTATAACCTTCATAGACTAGCACTTCTATCGGGCAAATATCGTATGGGCAGCTTTTTGATATTCGCAGTTGAAAGCACCTTAGGCCAATAGCGATAAGATATTTGGTTAACAAAAGTCAAGATTACTAGAAAATCCGACCCTGTACTCACACAAAAACCACATACACAAACTTATCTCTATAATCTACAGAAGATAAATACAATCAAACGTCTATAGATTATTATATATTACGAGGCTAATTTGCCCAATAGACCAATTCGCAAAATAAATAAATAAATGATAATAATAATATCGTTCATCAAATTATGTCTGTGTTTATTTACAATATCACGTCAGCTGATATTTGGGTTTTACGATGAATGCTCTGGAAGAGTAACCGCTTATTAATATTTAATTTTAAAATATACAAACGAAGAAATGATTTACGGCGATGTTAAATGGCACAACGTCTTTTACCGTAAATTGAACTAATTAATAAGAAAAAATAAAAATAAAATTGAACAAGGGATCAAATGATCTACGCTAACGTTAAGCTATGTCTCCAGATGTTAATATTTTTTTTTAAGATGAAACGATTTGGCCGCTGTAATGTAAAATATTCTTTTGTCAAAATTAATCTTTTTATATATAACAGAGAAAACCTCGGACTTTCTCGATTTTCGCTATTGTTGGATTGATTTTTGTGCAAATCATATCTAAGAGCACTGTTAAAGATATAAATCATCTTTGTGTGAAATTTACAAAAGATCGGTTTAGCCGTTTAGAGACTTATAAGAAAGGAACTCACGCATACACAGAGTGATATATATATATATATATATATATATATATATATATATGCAGAGAACTAATTATATATACAAGGGTCGCTCCAAAAGTAAAGCCGCATATTTGTTTAAATCAAGAAGTAGAAAAGTTTAATAGACGGGAGTAGTACAGTTTAAACTTGCGCCATTTTTTGCTTAAGAATACAATTTTGTTCTACATCGGTACTATCATTCTCAATTCATTTTTGTCAGTGACGAAAGATGACTGGGCTTAGGCCTCTAGAGCCATCTATGCAATACGAGATGTCCATTACCAAGAGTAAAGCCTCGTATTTGTTAACTCACAAAGGTTTAGGGATACCAAAAGCCATTCAAAATAACAACCTATTCTGCCTGATAATTTATTTTTCAACATAGTCCCCGCCATTATAACTGCACTTTCGCCACAAATTTAATGACGTATCCGTGCTTCTGACGAACGTCTATAGAAGGGGTTGTTTTCATAGAGTCTCACACCGTCAATATCTGCAACACATAAATGAAAATGAATAAATAAAAATTCAAGTAATAAATGCATGAGCTCCGTCTTTAAAAACAATGCAATTTCCAATCCCGTTCGATTCATTTGAGCGAAATAAAAAAGTACGAGGCATTACTTTTGAAAGGATGTTCATCTATCTATCTATCTATCTATCTATTTATCTCTCTATATATAGATATAGATATAGATATATATATTGATAAAATATCTATATTCCAAATGTCAAGATGTTGATCATTTTATCGTTTATATCTCTAAGTAAATTGGCATGAAAAATGCTTGCCACACCTGCTCTGTAGCGCAGAATAATTCATTTAATTAATGTATCAATCAATGAATTTAATTCGCCCTTACTTTTTCAGAAGAAAAAAAATACCAATTAAAACAAAATGCATAGAAGCACAATTACAAAATGCGTAATTGAAACTTCTCTCTCAATTTTCGGATTTTGTTACGTTGACAGCTATATTTTTCTGATGAGTTAGGGCAAAATAAATCCATTGATTGATAATAATTAAATGAATGATTTTGTGCTAGCAAACAGGGACTGGAAAAACTGTCCAGGTGAACTTACTTAAAGAAATGAATGGTAAAGTGGAAACATCTTGAAAGTTGTTTTTTTTTTTTACATAAGTGTCACCACTTATCAAGGCCGAAAGGCCACTCAAGGATCAGGGTTAAAGAGTGTAGAGTAGTCAAAAGGACAATATAGTAATCGATAGTAATGGAAGTTCGGTAAATTTGTTAACTTAAGTGGAGCGGCTCATCAGAAACTTGTTCACGTTGGACTTGAAGACAACCATATCATAGACAGCTGGAAAGCAGGAAAACGGAAGACAATTCCACAGGCCTGCAGTTCTAAGAAAGAAGCTTTGATCATGGAATCTATGTTTAGGTTAAGGCACAGATAAAGAGTGGGGAAAATTATCGATAATGTTTTCAGCTAGTCTAGTGTTTCTTGTGAAAGTTTGGCGAGGGGGGACCATAGATTGAAGCTCAGTCGAACACTTTCCATGAAAATAACGATAAAACAGAGACAAACTCGCAACATCTCTTCTGTGAGATTTTGGATATACTAGTTGGCATTTATAAATATATGTGTGTGTGTGTTTGAAGGAGTTTCAAAAGTTCTGCCTTGTATTATATATTTCGCTCAAATGAATCGAACGAATGAATGAATTGACTTCTGCCATTTATTTGTTCTGTATTTACATTGAGCGTCGTAAATAAACTATTGGTATAAATAAAAGGTAAAATATAATAATGTATATATATATATATATGCATATATATATTTATAAATATATATTTATATATGTATATATTTATACATATATATTAATATATATATTTTTATATATATTTAAACATATGTACATATATACACATATATGTGTATATATATATACATATATGTATATACATATATGTACATATGTATATACATATATGTATATACATATATACATATATGTATATATACATATATACATATATGTATATATACATATATATATACATATATACATTATGTATATATACATATATACATATATGTATATATACATATATACATGTATGCATACATATACATACATAAATATATATATACATATATGTATATCAATATATACATATATATAAATATATATACATGTATGCATACATATACATACATAAATATATATATATATGTATATCAATATATAAATATATATATACATATATGCATATCAATATATACATATATATACATATATAAATATATATACATATATATACACATACATATATAAATATATATACATATATATATACACATACATATATAAATATATATACATACATATATACATATTTATATACGTACATATATATATATACATATTTATATACATATACATTTCTTTATGCATATATATATATATATATAATGTCTCTTCGCGTAAGTTAGGAAATACTATTTATAATATATAGATATAATTATTGTTGTTTCCATTTATGTTTCCCGTTTTATCGCTTTAAAACGTGCTTTAACAAAATGCATGGTGACGAATAGTTTTAGTAATAGAGTTCCGTTGTGTTTCTTTGTTCACCATTTATCTTAGGTTTTTCCAAAAATAATGTCGTTTTTTATGTTCACTTTTAGTCAAAAAACGACATAATACCATTGTAACATCTTTGATACTTGTGAGAAGTTTATTAGGATTAATACTTATTCTAAACATTTATTTTGTCTGACATGCCTCGCATTAAATACATGAAGCACGTTCTGTTTTAAATATTCTAGTGCGCCCTTCGCCTTAGAGACCTCAGAGTTCGTATGCAAAAAATAGATGCCGATGCTACGAGATATAACAGCAAAACATAAGTCAATTGCAATTAAAATCATAGGATGAAATTAAGAAAAAGTAAGATTGTGGATTTCTTTTTTATTAGCGATTAATTTCTTTCTTTTTTTTTTTCGCTCCTTGAGCGTTTTTATTATAAGAAAGGAGTTATTTGCCCTTTGTTTATATTTTTCTTCGCCCACATTTTAGGACGTATTTACTTTTTTATTTTATTTAAATATTATTTATTAATTAATAATTACTACGTGCATATATTATTATTATTACAACAATTACTGTTACAATTATTATTATTAGTAGTAGTAGTAGTAGTATTTTATATCTAGAAACACGAGTATTTAATGCTTAACAATCATCATTGTATGCTGACAATTCCTGCCAGTCGGGAGACTCGAAACCAGCCATCAAACGCCTTAGATTTCATGGTCAAAGCCGCTACCTCCATGACACAGAACAATTGTCACGGGAATAGATGGGATCAAGAATTAATAAACGCTCAATTCGTGGGCGGACATAGTGTTTGAACGATAGGAAATCGTGAAAATTCCATAAACGCTAGTTGGCTGCCTTTTACTTTATACTTCCCAGACAGTGGCCCTCCATAGTATTGTTTTAGAGGGCTTGATAACGAGGAGTTGTGATACAATGAAACAGGACTGTGTGCGGATGACTATAAAAATATTTTAAGCATCCGTCTATGGGAAGAGCACCGCCGTAGGTAATCTCACCCGCTACTTAATTGGCTGAAAATTTTAGGCTCGCTTTTTGTTTGTACACAAGCGGTTTGAGCACTATAAAAGTAGTGGGTAAATGTTTGTTTAAAATACACATTTTTGGAGATTATTTACGGGTGCCGCCCACCTGGGTCGATGAGTAGAACTGCCAACTGTCAAAGCGATGGCGAGGTGCTTAACTAGCCTCACTGATGAGTTTGGTTCAATGAAACAGGACTGTATGTGAAAGACAACATTAATATATATATATATATATATATATATATATATATATATATATATATATATATATATACTAGCATAGGTGCCCAGCGTTGCCCGGGTGGTTGGAGATGTGTGTTGAGCAAAAACAAAAGTGGTAGTAGGAAGGCAAGCTCGAACCTGTACCGCGAACAGAGAAAAAAAACGTGAAAAAAGTGACGTCTTTACTGTTACGACCACCGCCAAACCGGAAGTGACATAGGTTTAATATAAGGCTAAACGATCGAACAGAGGGGATGACTTTCGAAAATATCGGCAAAAAAAGCGATCCATTCATGTAGACAAGTGGTTAGTTGAAGATGAAGAAATTTATGTTTTTAGCCTATTTTTCGGTATTTTTCGTCTGAAGGGTCGAGCTTCAAAACGATACTGATCTTGTGAAAATCTGTCGCATCTGTCGAAAGTTTTAAGCAGACATGCAAATATACATATATTTATATATTTGTAGCTCAAATTTTCGACCTACACCGATTAAAAAACTTTCCCTTATCTCTGAATACCCTTTATGTAAAATTTCAAATGTTTAGACCAGAAACTGTCCGAGTAATTTGGTAGGGACCGCAGAGGTCAATTTTTTAAAACCTTTAACCCGTATTATGACCCTTTAACATTTATTGTCGTGGGCTCAGTTCAGGTTATTAAGTTAGGTTAATGTCCATGGAACCTATATTTGAAATCTCAAGTGTTTGACTTAAAATTGGCGGAGTAGTTTGATAGAGTTCTAAAAAGTCAAATCGTTGAACTTTGACCCCTTTAACAGCCAAATTTCTGGCAGAAAATGAATTAAAAAGATTTTCCAAAATCTCAGTACCTTGTATATCAAATGACGAGTCTGTAGACTGACAATTGACAGAGTTATTGTGGAGGGAAATGTACACAGACACACGCACAGACAGACGGACAGACACGTTCACTTTTATAGATAGATTATATATGCACATAGATGTAATACTCATTAGATCACTACGACCGGATGTTAAGAAATGTTTAAATTTCAACGATAATACCTGCGATTGAAATTGGCCTTGAGGTTAGTTCCTTGCTTATGGAGCCAGAATTTACAACAAGTAAAACTTCAGACCAGCTTAATGCGGGTACTGATCTCCCGCTTTATGTTTTTTTTTAAATCAGAGATTTGCTTTTCCGAGAAAGGTTGCCTTCACCACGGCTTACGGGAACCCTCTCCACCCGAACACACATATACATACACAAAAACACGCAGAGTGCTAGTTAGCCGTTGACCCCGAAAAAGGGTTCATTCGCCCTTTGGAAGGTCTTGTTTTTAATACTTCAGGGAGACAAGCCACCCTCCTCACCAAAATAGTCTGGTGGAGAACCAGTTTAGTCGCCGGTGACCCGACCATGAAGCAGGCAGTACTGGGTTACATGGTATCAGTAGCATATGACATGACCTGACATACATATATATATATATATATATATATATATATATATATATATATATATATATATAAAATAAAAATTACAATTAAATTTATGAAAATCATCCAAGATGGTAAAATAAAGTATAATATAAATATTAAAGAATTAATATTTATAAAGTTATCTAAGCGAGATGTAAAAGCTCGATAAAACCAAATAGGAGATAGAGCTTGTAATACGGGCAAACAGTTAATAAAACATGTTAAAAAACACATTGAAAAAAGAATTGAAAACATATTTAAACTGAAAAGGAAACACTTGATAAGTAGATAGTCTTTAATCCGCGGAGTTTCGAAGAAATACTTTCCTTTTCATCAGAGGGTAGGAATTAGCAAAATGCAGGATCGGATTTTGCATGCAAAAGTATTTGATGAAACATCAAGTAAGTCAAAGATCTTATTTGATAACAAAAAAGTGATGCAGAGGGAATATGGTGAAGAAAAGAGTAATTACACGTGAATGGATAGTCTGGTGGAAGATAAATAATCCAGTGACGGTAAAATCAAAATATATAACTTCAAGAAAGTTAATTTAATTTCCATTTGCACAAGTAAAATTCAAGGCAATCCCGTAATTGGAAGAAGATGCTCCAAAATAATCCAAAGGCAGAAATCCATGGAATAATTCACAAAAATGTGTACAGGGGAAAAGGGGAAAATTTCCAATAATATTAATTAAAGAAAAATAATGTTTTTCACTCTACTGCCGAGACATGAATATTATTCCATTGATTAAATTACTCTTCATTTTTTGATATCTCTCTTCCTGGAACACACACACACACACACACACACACACACACACACACACACACATATATATATGAAGAAAATAATGGAAATATTATTCCGAAAAAAACAGAGAAATAAAAAGGAACAAACCGTATAATGTCTCCATCAACGTTTCGTCTTATAAAATAAAATAAAAATTACAACTGTCCAAAATGGACCATGCAGTGATAATGGTAGAAATCGCCCTAAATTCTAGACCCAAAACTGAAGAGCCAGTGCTCAAAACAACGAGACATTATAAAAAGGCTTACTGGGAAGCCATCAGAGATCTTATACTTTCCTTCTCATCAGAGGGTAGGAATTAGCAAAATGCGGTATCGGATTTTGCATACAAAAATATTTGATGAAACTGCAAGTAAGTCAAAGCTCTTATTTGATAACAAAAAGTGAAGCAGAGGGAATAGGGTGAATACATCACCTGTGTAATAACCTTTTTCTTCACCATATTCCCTCTGCTTAACTTGTTGTTCCCGAAACTCCGCGGATTAAGGGCTCTCTACCTATCAAGTGTTTACTTTTCAGATTAAATATGTTTTTAACTCTTTTTCAAAAAAAGTTTTAAATATGTTTTATTAACTGTTTACTCATATATATATATATATATATATATATATATATATATATATATATATATATATGTGTAATTTATTACTGTGAGTCCAGAATGAGTTTACATAGTGTTTCAGCTAGGAAGATATCCTCAAAAGGAAGAGAAAATATCCGACTAGCGTCTTCAGAATTCATAGAGCGAGTCCATCTATGAATTCTGAAGAAGCTAGTCGGATATTTTCTCTTGTTTTTGAGGATTTCCCCCTAGCTGAAACAATATGTAAACTCATTTAGCACTCTAGTTCGGTTTTTTCACCACTGGTATATATATATATATATATATATATATATATATATATATATATATATATATATATATATATATATGTGTGTGTGTGTGTGTGTGTGTGTGTGTGTGTATACACACACAAATGAAATAAAATTTCTAAATAAAAAAAGCTAAGATCATATGATATAATTTGATTAGTAGCGTCTCCTCGTGCCAAGGATGAACTATTTCTCTCTTCTTCTTTTGCTTAGCTTTAATTCTAAGAATTCGGAATTACTTTTCCGTCCTGATAATTTTATGGATGCCAAAACATGGGGAAAACGTCCTATTAACGGAATTTTCCTAAGTGGGTGGCCAGTGCCTGAGTAGGTAGAAAGCTAAATCCCGATTAAAGTAAACATCGGTGTTTATGGTGTCTACGCGTAACGATAATTGGGTTGCGTCTGCGCGTCTGGCAGACAACCGTGTTTTCGCCTGGCGTACTGTCCGCTGATAATTTTCAATCTTTTTCTCCTCTGCTCTGGGTTTAATGGAAGCACAAATAAAACAAGGCTTACATTTAAACACTCCTCCTGGGTAGGCAGTGGTATTATATTACGAAGTTTGGTTTGACATTAGTTTCGTTTAAATTGCGGTGACCAATATCTTGCAATAGTCGCTGCCGACATAAGACATACATCTCATAACCTTTTCGAATATTGCAACCATTTATACTGATCAATTTCAAAGCGAAAATAGCTTTTTGAGATGGAATAATGTTTTATTTTTCTGAAATTCTTTTAAAACAATATAATAGTCAAACTAAGATGACTCAGTGTTTTAAATATTTATTTTGGAGAGAAATAATAAATCTATAATATAAATCTTACCTGTCTGTTTAAATGTATGTATGTATGTATGTATGTATGTATGTATGTATGTATGTATGTATGATTATATGTCACACAAAAACGTTCGACAGAAGCGACGGATTTTCAAGCGATCGGTATCTTTTTGTAAGCTAGATCCTTCGAACGACAAATACCAAATAATTGGTTAAAAATTTAAATTTCTTCACCCTCAACTGGGCACTTGTCTACAGGGAGGGATCGCTTTTTTGCCAATATTTTCGAAAGTCATCGCCTCCTCTCGATTGTCTAGCTTTAATTTAAACCTACATCACTTACGGTTTTGCGATGGGCCCAGCAGCAAAGCCGGAACGTTTTTTTTGTTTTTTGATTCACATTCATTTTCTCCTTCGCGGTACGTGTTCGAGCCTGCGTGCCTACTACCATTTTTTTTTTTTTTGCTCAATACACATCTCCAAACACCTGAGCAAAAAAGAGACTAATTCCTTTACAACTCTTACTAATTCTCCAACTATTGTATCAGGCATAAATTGGTTTAAACATCGAACAGTGATTTCGGGAGGTGGTTTCACACATAGCGATTATCAAACTTTCCTTCAGTTACTGTAGCCTCCGGTGGTGACCGTGGTTCAATGGGTAACGACGTGGATTTACCATCTTTGACTCCACTTTGTTAAAAAAATCACTTTCACTTAGGATATTGGCAATCTTCACGCGATCCCTCTCGTAATAATAATAATAATTCTAACTTGAAAACTATAGGGAAAAACCAATGCCGACAATACGATTTTCGGATTCATACATTTGATACCAGAGTTTTTATTTCTACTTTAATCTGTTACACCTTATGGCAAAACTTCAGGTGCGTCTACCTGTGTTCTCTCGTAAGAAGTGGTTTATTTCTCAAACTTCGTGCCACTTACATCTGTACTTAGTTCGATTGATATTAGGATTAACCAGAACTTATGTACTCGATATCTTCTGACTCGTCTTTCTACATTTACTGTAAATAATTTCCCTATTTGGGCTGGTGCATCGGCTACTAGTCTCTCGCTCCTTGACAGGGTTCAAAAGAGAGTCGCAAATCTGATAGGCCCTAAACTGGCATCTAAGCTTCAGCCTCTGTCCCATCGACGAAGCGTTGCATCCCTCTGCCTGTTCTACAAGTATTTTAATGGTGAATGCTCTGATGAACTGCAAGCACTTGTGCCCCCACGATGTGAATACCCTCGACAGACCCGACAAGCTGCAAAATCCCACCACCACACTGTAGAGATCCCTAGATGTAAAAGATCTTTCTACTCCGGTAGTTTCTTCCCCAGAACCGCTAGACTTTGGAATTCCATTCCAGGTCACTGCTTCCCCAACTGTACTGACATGCAGAAGTTCAAGTGCCACGTGAAACAACATCTTGCTGCCTAAATCCCTACATAGTACCCCAGTAGTTGTTTCCCCTGATAGTAGCCCCCTACACCAAAGTGGCAATGTGCCTTGTTTGGGGTGAAAATGTAATAAAAAAAAAAAATTTTAACATAAAAAAAATAAAAACAACATAATCTGAAGAGCAAAATACGTTCCATGAACAACCCATCTGAGATATACAATTCTAACGGACTGACGTTATCAATGCTAATGTTCACAAATTCTTGTAAAATTTTAAAGCAGTTGGTTCCATAGCACTACGATATCTATAAAGGGCTGTCGAACTAATTGTCAGTGTTCTATTTTTTATTTTAGAAATAATCGGATAATAAAGCAAAAATTAATCCGGTAAAGAAGTCATGCCGTGCACATTTAAACGAATTAATCTACTATTATTATATTAGAAGTAGTTATAGTATACACGTTTTGTATATATACACAAAAATAATTAAACAAGCAACAACAATGCTACATATATATTTACTGTATCTGCTACGTATGACCCCGACTTATACTTGGAGACTTAGAAAGCAGCAGTAAGTGTTTAACATAAATATTTTACACTAATTAACAATTACCAGTGTCTTATATATATATATATATATATATATATATATATATATATATATATATATATACATATATATATATATACATATATATACATATATATACATATATATATGCATATATATACATATATATATGCATATATATACATATATATATATATGCATATATATATGCATATATATATACATGCATATATATATACATATATATACATATATATATACATATATATACATATATATATATATATATATATATAGAGAGAGAGAGAGAGAGAGAGAGAGAGAGATGGAGCAGGGCGACTCGACGTTGACCGGAATAGATTGATGATCAACGAACATTTCACACTCCTATATTTTATTGTCATCGAAGTCTGTAAAATTTCCCGGGAGGAAGCTTCACATGCCTCCATGCAGTAACTTAGTTCAAAATATATGTTATGCTACATTGCACTCTGGCGACCTACTGTTTCTTTTCTAAAATATTTATATAAACTTCTTTCCAGTTAACGAAAACAAAAAAAAAAGCATTAAGAAATTTTCGTACGGGTTTTAATCCTACAGACCAGGTCATGCAAAGAAAAAAAAAATCAAAAATAATAACACGTAAATTTTCAAAGTCTTATAAAATGCTTCGCAGTTAATGAAAAAACCTTAAGACATTTACGTCCGGACTTTGAACCTACAGAAAACGTCATGCAAAAAAAAAAAAAAAAAAAAAAAAAAAACACGCCCTCAACTTCTCATAGTAGAATTTTCGCCGCCCGTTGTTCTATCATAGTTGCTAAACGACGATATGAAAAAAAAAACTGGTTTTACCAATGATACATAGATTAAAATAACGGTTTCGATTATCGATAATTATCGAGGGTATGCTGAGATAAAATTTAACTAAGATCACTACCAGACTTATACACTAAAGTTCTGTAAATTTTAAAGACAATCTGTTCAGTCGTTTCGGAGTCCATAAGGAACGAACTCACACACAGAGACAAAGTTGCATTTATATATATATATATATATATATATATATATATATATATATATATATATACGTGTGTGTGAGTGTGTGTATGGGTGGGCGGGTGTAACAATCATTGAATATAATCAAAATGAATTTACCTGAGCATTCATGATTGAGTATCGATCTAAACGTCCATAATCTCTCTCTATATAAATAAAATGAACTCATTTTTCCCGTTTGATTTTGACATTAATAGGATTAAAAATTAAGATATTTCATGCAAATATAATATGCACAAACGGCAGAACAATATCAGGTGTGTTATAGGCTTATTATTTCTCAAATTCCTCGATAATCTTAGATTTCTATACTTTTTCTGCTGAGAAGTCACGGCCAAAATCGGTTAAGATCAATGGAAGTGGTAAAATATTTTTTCTCTCATAAATTCCTCCTCTCCCTGCCACCACTTAACACCGTTTGGGGATAGTTCACAAGGAACAGTTGAGAAGAGAACACCGGTTTGGCTTCATAGTTCTTTCATGTGAAGTTATTTAAAATCACTAAACTAAGCTGCAGTGCTCTGTGGCGTAGTGGTTAGCGTGCGGGACAATTCACATTATATTTTCACGTTCGCGCCGACCTACCGTAGTCGGTTTTTTTTTTTTTTTTTTTTCCTAAACAACTGGAATGGACTTTTCTTGGTGGCCGAACTGTTAATGTGTCAGATGTTTTTTTGCTTGTTTGTTTGTTTTCACACTTTATTTTCCTACTTTTACTCATGACTCCGGGTTTGATCCTTCCTACTTACCTACCATAACATTTTTTAAAACTCCCCCCCGTCCCGGAAACAAGCAATCGGGCAACGCCGGGTACCCCCGCTAGTGTTGTATAATACGGAATGCGACTTGCAAATGAAAAAAAATCAAACACGTCAAGTTTGAATATGTAACAATTGCAAGCAATTTATTTACTTGCATTCACAAGAGGTTTAGATTATTTATGCAAATTTAATATATTTTTAATGTGTTACTGTAGTTACATCATCACCATATGAGATGCCTGCCTGGTGTCTAGAAAAGCGTCAAATAAATTTTATTATTTTATTTAGACTTTTAAATAAATATTATGTATGATACCGTATTCATGTTTTCGTCTCTTTCCGTTTTCAGACTGTAAGTCTCAATTTCTACTGTTTTATTCAATAATAATAGTTTACAAAACGGTTGGCACGAGTGAAAGGAAATAAATATATAAAGACACATGTGTATGTGTACGTGTGTGTGTGTGCGTGTTTTGTGTGTATAATAGATGACCCCGTCGGAATAACGGGTGCCAAAGCAGCATATAATTGCTGAATTTTCAGGTGATCTTTAGTTTAAATTTACGTGGTATCCACGTGCTATTATTTACCAAGTGATTTCCAATTACGATTACTTCAAGTATATAGCACTATTTTAAAATGTGTTCGTTCAGAATTGTATGATGTATCAGGTTGGTGCAAAAATAATGTGTTATATATATATATATATATATATATAAGATTTGTTGTTGGCATTTTTAGCGATATTAACAACTTCGAAACGCTGTTATTTTTTCCGCTAGCTTAGCGGTTTTTAAGAGCTATAAGCTCTTATCGTTATTCCTATATCTATAAGAATGGATCGCCCTTATTTTCTAGTGACTGTGTTTAATTATTTATATTATCAAATGTAATTTAACGTGTATAAAAGTAGAAATATATATATATATATATATATATATATATATATATATATATGAGAGAGAGAGAGAGAGTGAGAATTTAACGTAACAAACAACATTATTTTTGCACCAACATAACATTTACTCCTTTGTTTGTTTGTATCGTTGGCGTAACGGTCCTTATGGTTGGTTGGTTGGTTGGTTGGTTGGTTGGTTGGTTGGTTGGTTAGTTGGTTGGTTGGTTGGTTGGTTGGTTGGTTGGTTGGTTGCTTTTGTTTTACGGCATATCAACCTTTTTCAAGTTATTTCATGCCGAATCTAGTGATTTTGAGCAACGATTTTTTAATGGAGTATATTTGTTTTTTTAAGTCAGATTCTATTTAACCCATAGTTGGGACCCTAACAGGTACTACCACTCCGGGTCAGAGTGCACCTGTGCGCAATGGTAATTAAAGGGTGGCTCCACATCCCCAAGGCCCGCAAGCTGGGGCCTCACCATCGGATATAGTCTTAGGTCATATCCAGGATCTAATCGTCTTTATCAATTTGCCGTTCAGGTACTTTGTTATAATACACGCCCAGAGACCAGTAGTTTATCTCCATAATCTGCAGGCTTAGAAGGTGGTTTTCTTGTTTGATTTATTTCCCCCAACCTTAGTATTAGGTTTATGGAGTGTTTATTATAATGACCTTTTGTTCTTTAACTCGTTAAATAAATTTGTAAAATGAATTCCAGAAAAATATTATCTATGAAAGCAAGTAACCAATTTTCTGTCCCTACATTCGACCAGGACCTTATTGATATAGTCTCCATTTTTAATGTTTACTTATTTTATGTATGTGTTTAATCGCTTGTCAGAAAACAGAATGATAATATTCAGGCATCTTTATATTTCTTTTAAAAATGGTGCCTTGCTATTTAATAAATATCTTCTTCGTCGTAAGGGAACACACACATTTTTTTACACAAGAGTCACCACTTATCAAGAACTTGTTTACATTGGACTTGAAGACAATCAGATTGTAGTCAGCTGGAAAGCAGTCAAACGGACAAGAGTTCCACAGGCATGCAATTCCAAGAAAGATGCTTTGTTCAATGAATCTATATTTAGGTTTAGACACAGATAAAGAGTGGGGGAAATTATTGATAGTGGTTTTGGCTAGACAAGTGTTTTTCGTAAAGGTTTTGCGAGGGGGGCATAGATTGAAGCTCAGACGAGCACGTGCCACGGAAATAATGATAAAGCAGAGACAGACTTGCAACGTCTCTTCTGTGGAAAAGTGGTTGTAGGGAAGAGAAAAGAGCATCCCCCACTAAGCTACAAAATCTATTTTGTACTCTATAAAGGCAGGATACGCTTTTCTAGCGGTTCCTGCCCGGGTATGGCAACAGTACTCCATTGTTGGACGTATTTGGCTTTTATATAGATAGAGAATTGCATCACCAGTGAGATATCTACCGCGGCGGTTGAAAGATCCCATTTTTCCAGCTGTCTTGGCAACAAATTTGATGTACGTGTTCCATTTCAGATCAGGAATAAAGATAAAGCCCAGAAACTTGTCTAAACATTGAGCCTCCCCAAGACAAGAGCCATTCATTTCAATTGATGCCAGATGGGAATCAAAGTGTTTATGATACAAGAGAGAAAATTGGTTTTAGATGTATTAAAAGTAACCAGCCACCTATTTCCCCCATTGTCCTACGTGCCCAAGGTAAGAAAAGAGAGCATCAGAGAGAACTTGGTCATTTATTGCCTATGATGTGCTTCCACAGATGGTAGTGTCCCCAGCATAAATGTCCACGAATGATGTAAGGATATGTTTTACTACACTGCATGTTTAATTTTTAGAGATGGTTCAGAGCAGGTACTTACGTACTCCATCATGCCTTGCTTTGTAGTAGCCGTCTCCCAAAAGAACCTTGCAACTTGATATCAAATGACTCACACTTTCCAATTCTGTATGGCAGAACCTGACTTTGTTGTCATTACTGATACCTGTCATCTTCTTGAATGCATTGGTCATCGATCCCTGATCTTGAACAGCCATTATAAAGCTTTCCCGATCGTGGTGGAGGGCTCCCCTCTGGAGGCAGTCCAAAGAACCTTATTTGTCTATGTATTCGTGAAAAAGTACCACCCAAATACTTTGCACGCTGATGTTGGTCCTACTATCTAAGGTTCATCCCTTTGAAGTGCTCGGTATTTTTCTGCTGGCTCTTTTTTCTATTTTTGTGGCAGTCTTGTTTGGTGCTGTTTTCCACAGAATCAGCTGATTTGTTACATGTTACGCGAAATATTTCCGTTAACTGTTAATAATAATTATATTTCT
>NC_136497.1:124810795-124813295 GCF_053919585.1 Euprymna scolopes | reverse complement strand
TATATATATATATATATATATATATATATATATATATATATATATATATATATATATACCGTCAAACAACATGGAGAAATTATGAAAGCCAACTATTCGAAAATCAAAGACTTGAGTTCCACCATGATTCGGGATCATTAATTTCGAATCCCCCCTTCGAATGTGTTCAACTGATGATTACAAAAACTTTAGTCTTCGGCTTCCGGCTCGTTGACTTATATATATATATATATATATATATATATATATATATATATATATATATATATATATAGACAGTCTCTTTAAGAAATTCGTTTCTTATCGTTGAGCACTTTCAGTTGAATTAAAGTCGATCAATTTAGCTCTTATGCATAGATCATCGTATAAATATTTGATCACTGTCTGGCTGACGTAAATGAACATTAAAAAAATTAAAATGTTTAAATTCAACGTTATTTCACGCGGTTAATGGTAGCCGAATGGATTAGGTCTTCGCTAATCGACCCAGAGATGTCTCGTGTTGCGAGGTTCGAATCGTTCGACTAATATTAATCGTGACACCCTGCACTGAAGATTCTCGAAAGGATGAAACACTAGTGTCAGTAGGTATTTAATTATTATAGTAAAAAATAATTATATATAAATATATATATATATATATGTTAACATTTTTTGGAATTTGAGAGATTATATAATTCCTTCATCAGTCAAACAATGCGTCAGCTTAAACAGGCAATGGAAGTAAACAGGCCGGAAGCGGAAGACTAAAGTTTTTGTAATCATCAGTTGACCGCGTTCGAAGACGGGATTCGAAATTGATGATCCCAAATCATGGTGGGACTCAAGTCTTGGACTTCTGGATCGTTGGCTTTCATAATTTCTCTTACCTGCTCCTGCTCCGTTTTTTGACGATATATATATATATATATATATATATATATATATACACATATATATATACACACACATATATATACATATATATACACACATATATATACACACATATATATAAATACACACATATATATATACATGTATATATATATATACATATATATATACATATATATACACATATATACACACATATATATACACATATATATACACACACATATATATATACACACACATATATATATATACACACACATATATATATACACACACATATATACACACACACACATATATATACACACACATATATACACACACACACATATATATACACACACATATATACACACACACACATATATATACACACACATATATACACACACACACACATATACACACACATATATACACACACACATATACACACACATATATACACACACATATATACACACACACACACACATATACACACACATATATACACACACACACACATATACACACACATATATACACACACACACACATATATATATATATATATATATATATATATATATATATATAGTATAGCACATACATTAGGTATACAACGACAACGTTTTACCGGCGAATTACTATGCATTTAAACAATATTGCGCTATATATCAACATGTAATAAAAGAACATAACTGTCATATATATGAATTTTAATTCCAAGGATAATTTAAAAATCCACAAAGTTCTATTAATCGCCGAATAGTGCAGGACTAAAGAGGTATAAATATTTGTATTACAGTACTCGTCTTGAATACAGGGAAGAATTTTTTTCTGACACTGTAACATTTTTTTTCATGGACGTGAACTACATTCTCATCGGCACATAATCCCGAAAGCAAGTTAATAAAATCCTCATCACATTTAATAATGCAAATCCGGGAAAACGCCAGTAGCAATTAGCCAAAAAAAGATTATGCTGTGAATAAGACAAACCGCATCCGTAGGGAACAGACAAACGAATTAAACCTGATCACCCATGTTATGCATTTCTTCAACTTCCGAACAGATATAATGCACATGCAAAACCCTACCTTACAACATCTCGAAATCGACAACAATACACAATCGCTAACATCTGTTTACTACAATTATTTCATTTTTACATCGGACATCTGTAAAGCTAACACCGGAGAACGTTTATGTATCACACTTAAATCCTCTGGATCAACACTGAGGACACACTATACAAGTCTAGAAGACGACCGGACTACCACTCCAGCCATCTAGTAAATTGTCTTATCAACAATGCAGGTTTATACTGTCACAAATATCCAGTATTCCACATTTTTACGCAAGAAGCCGTACCAAAGAATGTGCTAGGGAACCGTCTACTAAAAATTGAAGGTTCAACACGTATCATAGGCGATAGTAAGATCACAATAATGCATTACTAAAGACGTCTACTAGGTCAAGCCTAACTCAACGCCAGCACGTTACTCTCGTTGATTAAATAAAGTGTTTCCTTCGAAATTGCAAACCCGGAAGTTCAACAGAAATAAACAGTAACACAAACAGGCTCCTCCAGTCTTTCACAGACTATGGATACCCACGAAGGGGTACCTGCCTGGCA
>NC_136497.1:124785795-124805795 GCF_053919585.1 Euprymna scolopes | reverse complement strand
TCGTGGTCTTTAATCTGATTCCTCTCTGATTCCACAGATGGTCTCTCACTTTTCCGAAGGATGATGCAGCCACTTGGATGCGTTTTGACGTTTCTTCATCGATTTTTCCAGTGTTTGTAATTGTCTACTTTGTGTCATATTTTTCGTTGGTTGAAGAGTGCAAAATCTTACGATAAAACGATCGTATATGTTCTATCGCAACCACCAGTTTAGAAGTAGATTTTTTTATCAGCCAGCCTAATAATTTTCTCCCTTCACCATTTGGCTTGAAAGGCTTCTTTGATCCAATCAGTTTTAGAGTTCAGGAGATTGGTTGTGTAGTCTTTTCAAAGCTTTTTTGTTGTTGTTATTGTTTTGAAGGGCATCTACCTTTCCCTCGATTTCCATTCTCGTTTTCTATTAATCGTTTATGGCGATTCTTTTCTATGCCTTTTCGCCTTTGCAAATCTCCTCACGTCTATTCATCTATTAACAATAAGGGTTTATATGTAGAAGGTTATTTGCATATTGTTCACTTAGACTCTACGCATTTCCATTGCTTTACTTTTTATCTTAACCGCCATCTTCGTTTTTAATTTGGGTTTCTTTGTAAGTCTTAAATTTTTTAAATTCTATTTTCACCCCAAACCAGGCCCTGGTCCACTTTGAAGTAAGGGGCTACTATCTTGGACATAAGTTACGCGGATATTATGAAGGGAGGTGGGCAGCAATATATCTGTTTACATTACACTTGAACTTCTGCATGTCAGTACAGTTGGAAAAACAGAATCCCGTAAGGGAGTTCCAAAGTATAGCAGTTCTGGGGAAGAAACTATTGGAATAAAAGGCTTTCTTACACCTTGGGATCTCTACTGTGTAGAGGGTGAGATTAAGCTGCTTGTAGGATTTCTCGCCGGTATTTCCCTCGAGAGGTTACAAGTGCTTTTAGTTCGTCAGAACATTCGTCGTTAAAATACTTGTAGAGCAGGCAGAGATCTTTGCTACATTATACTTCCTTTTTATATCTGTCGTTTACTTTCTGACAATGACTTCTCAGTTGTTGATGGTAATTTCGATCAGTATAGATAATGCCTTTCTACGTTCTCAATTAAGTTCCATCTTTCTTTTTATTAACTTTAATGCCCATCATTCTGCCTGGATTCTCCACTCTAATAACAGAGATTTACATGATAAATCTGTTTCAACCTTTCCATGTCACATGACTTGTTCACACACGTTTTTCTGAAGTGACCGTCATCATCCATCATTGTTTGATCATGCTGGTGTTGATGATAAGATTGTGCTTTTCTGATGTTTTCGATTAATCATCATTTACATGTGAGGACATTTAACTATACTATGGACTCATTGGGTTGGGCTTCGCAGATTCCTATGAGACAGTCTATGATGCCTCAGAAAAATACTACAAAGAATTACTGACTAGCTTCTTGTTGAAATTGAGATCTGCATTTCCTATATTTAATTCCAATTCATACCAGTCCCCTTCTCTATGGTTTTAATCTATGTCTTCTTTTGCAATTACGTATCGTAATCATTATTTAAATCAGTTTGGTCGGAACACTTATGAGATATCTAGACAATCCCACAGAAAAGCTAACAATGTCTACAAGAGAAATCTAGTTACCCTAAAAAAAATAATTCGTGATCTTATCGCATCTGATAAGGTTGGTTTCGTGGTCGGTTGGTTGTTTTTGTTTTACGGCATATCAACCCTTTTCGGGTTATTTAATGCCGAATCCAAAGATTTTGAAGAAAACAATTTTTTAATAGAATATATTTGTTGTTTTCACGTCGGTTTCTATTTAACCCATAGTTGGAACCCTAACAGGTACTACCACTCCGGGTCAGAGTGGACCTGGGAGCAATGGTAATTAAAGGGTGGCTCCGCACTCCCCAAAGTCCACAAGCTGGAGCCTCACCACTGGATATAGTTTAAGATCATATCTAGGACCCCCCCCCATTGAGGGATTTTACCCTCTGCAGGAGGGCAGTCGGCGTATTCTAATGCCCCACCGACAGGGCCTGGTTTTCTTGATTTTTGGAGAATCTATAATAAGTTGGTTTATAGTGGCAAGTCTGGTATTTCTCTTTAATTTAATGGCCTTCGCCTTATTTCATCTTCTAAGAATAAGGCTGGTCTCTTTGCTTGTCTTTTTGCTGATAAGTTTTCTATTGATGTTTATTGTTACTGCTTTTCCGGATTTTCCTTTGAAAATAGATCAGTCTTTTCATTCTATAATCATTACTCAATAGATCGTTGCTTGAGTTCTTTCTGATCTTGGCGAGTCTAAGGATTCTTGTCCCGATTCAGTTTCTTTTTCGTTCTCAAATCTTCCGCTTCTGAATTGTTTTCTATTTTCTCTAAATCATTTAATCTCTTTTTACAAAAATCATATTTACATTATCATTTAATAGGGCCCTCTGTTTTTTGTGTATGACACGGAAAAGTACGTAAGAGAGAGAGAGAGAGAGAGAGAGAAAGAGCGTGTATGTGTGCATGTGTGTGTGCGTGTGTGTATATGTGTGTCTGTGGCTCGACTTACAGGAACATGTGGGCGTTATGTCTGTATGAACTCGTTGGAGCTGCAATTCTATTCAACTGAGGTCATAAAGACCGAAACCTCGACTTGTTGAAGGAACCTTTACAAACCATACATAACTATACGTATATATTTTTAAATGTAAGGGGTATATTCCCATGTCATTATCGAAACACACTCATCAATACAATTAGAAGCAGTTCGTTCAATCAAAAAATTAAATGAAAAACAAAACAAAACAAAATCAACGAATCATTACTAGAAAATTTCCACTGAATATAAAAAAATAAAAGAATTGTGTTTTTCAGCTAAAATCAGCAGCTGTTAAGCTGTGTCAATTTCCTCCCGTCCAATTGTGCGCGTGTTTTTTTTTTATTTCTTGTTTTGTATCTCTTTTTCTAAGAAGTGCGTCATTTGAAACGTCAGATCTCAATTAACCAAGAAAATCATTGCCTTTTCGAAATTGTGCTGTTGTCGCTCTATTCATTTGCCGCGTTTTCTTATTGTTATCGCTGTTGACATTGTTAGCGGTTTTGACAACGACGTTAACTTGTTTTCCATTTTTTTTTCTTTTCTTTTTTGCTTTTCATGAGAGAAAAGGGGGCTTGTTCTTAATTTGCAATGTTTTCATAAATTCTTTTTTCTTTCTGCATGTTTTCACTCTCTAACTCGTTTCCTTTCATTCTTTCATCTCTATCATGTTTTTTCTACGCCTCTTTCTTTTTAGATTTCTTTTCTTCACAATTTCTTACGTTCGTCTATTCTTTATTCACTTCCTATCTTTTTTGTGTTTTACTTTCTCTTTCTTTTTCGTTTTCTCTATTTTCTTGTACCTCCATTTTTTTTTTCTATCTCATTTTCTTTTACTTCTATTTTTTTTTCTTTTCGAACGTTCTTTCTTTATTTTGTCACGTTTATCCTTTCTTTATAACGTTTACTTGCATTTCTGCTTGTTTTCTTTTTATTTGGGGCTCTTTTCTTTACACCTTCCTTCTAAATTTGATACCTTTGCTCTGTTTTCTTTTCCCTATATATTTCTCTCTTTATTTATTAATATTATCCTTTTCCTGGAGTTGGTGTCCTTTTATTTTCTTCATTTCACTTTATGTAGCCTTTTTCTTCTTCTTCCTCTTCTTCTGCTTTTATTTGTTTTCTCTACACGTATTAATGTTGTTGCTTTTCATTTTGTTGGCCTTTAGAAACACTATCGCTTGTTCTTCGTTAGCCTTTCTTCTCCCTTAATTATCCATTCTTCTTTCTTTCTTGTCACTAATTATCGTTCTTTTCTTTTGTTTCCTCTTATTTCTATATTCAACTTTTTTATTTCATAACTCCATGTCCATATTTGTTTATACGTTACATCCTTTTTCTAGTGTCCTATTTTTCATTTTGTTAACTGCTATTTTCTTTAGTTTTTTTCATGTCGATGACATAAATATATATATAATATATAAGGCAAAATGTGTGTATGCATGTGTATGTGTTTGTATATCTGCAAAAAATTTTGACAGACGCGTCGAACCGTGACAAAATCGGTATCGTTTAAAGCGCGATGTCTCGGACGAAAAAAATCGGAAAATTGGCAAAAAACATTAATTATTTCACCGTCAACTGGGGCGTTTTATTACATGAAGTAGTCACTTTTTTAGTACACATTTTTGCAAGTCATTCAAACCTCGCATTAACGTCGTCGCATAATAGACGTTATTTCGACTGTTCGTGACGTCACAATCGTTGTGTGTGCATCGATGAGACCGTTTTTTTTCACGTCCTCTTCCTCCTGCGCATTGCAGGTTCGAGCCTGCCTACTACTCCTAATATTTTTGTTTTTTTTGCTCAACCAACTGCCTTGCACATACCTCCACACCCCTGAGCAATACCGGCCCCTCAGGTAAGTATATATATATATATATATATATATATATATATATATATATATATATATATATATATATATATCCAGGTCGTATATATATATATAGTTCATGAAGTTTAGCACTGAATTGTAAAGATATAAACTAGATCAGTTAAGATGCGTCTTTTCAGACACCATAATAGATAAGGTAAGTAAGTAGAAGGTTAGTATTAGCAACATTATATAAAGATATAAAGAGCGACCTTCGAAATGTAATGATTTTTTTTACAGTACCTGAAAATTGCCGGGTTTATGCTGTTCTTATTCATTGTTTGCATTTTTTACCAGGACGTTATATTCTCGTTCATTTTAAACTGTTTTCCATGCCTTCTTTCCCGTTTCCTTAAATGTCATTATCTCTTCCTTTCTATTTTCTATGTATTTCGTTCTCAACGATTTTCTTGCCGATGACGTCATTTCTTTAAGTATATTGCCCATTCATGCTATTGAACTGCAGTCAGAGGCGACGTCAATAAGCACCGAATTTTCAAGGTTTCTCTGTGTTTTGTCTGCGTAGAGTCAAGTACAACCCGTTTAGGTTTATTCAATTCTGAAACTCGATGGCTATTGTATACAGTCAATTGTTGCTAGTTAATTGATTTCGTTGAAAAGATGACAATACTTTTTGGTTATGTAACAACAAATCTAGATAAAAGATCTAATGTTTAAGTTTTTAATATTATCCTAAAATCATCACAGACAGACATTTCTAACTTTGTATGCTATCCCATAAACAAGACACGTAGACTTATATTTGCTCGCTCTGAATAATTATCAGCTCCGAATTATGAACATCGAAACATGGATGTGGTTTCGTGAGAAGCCAACAAAGGGTTCCCATCAATAAGCTAACAGATATGAAGACCTATCAAGTGTGATTTGTCTATCAGAATGTCCTAATCCTTACATAGTTGACCACGCTGACCAGCGACACTAACGACCTCAAGATAGATGTTTTATCTAAAATGTTTTTCTCTCTCTTTATATATATATATATATAAATATATATATATATATATATACATATACTTTCTAAATATAACAGCGAATGTAATGCATAGAAATTTAGCAAACTATCCCTCTCAAGTAATAGCAGTGCAATTACAATTAGCTTCGAAACAGGGAATATCTTAATCATATATATATATATATATATATATATATATATATGGGGAGATGGATAAAAGGTAAATACGAAAAATATATAAATGTTTATATCTTTTCTGTATTTATTTCCTGTGTGTTGATGTGTAAGAATACTAAGAGTATTTTAAGAGATAACGAATTATATTTATACATTGCTTGTCAACTTGTCAAATTATTAATGAGAGAACACTTTTTACCAGTTTGAGCAACTTAACGGTAGTTTCCTATTCTAGCAATGTTGAACTGCGCATACTGAAAAACGTTTGTACTGTTCTGCGCAATGTAAATAACTTGCCATTGTAATTGCTGAATCCACGGTATTTGAGTTGTGTCAAATTATAAACAAGGCAGTTTGTTTCATTAATAAAATGGGTCGTGAAGGTGGTTTGATTAGTTCTGAAAAGATTACTATTACAGAACAGCTATCAAAAGGTAAAACTAACCTCGAAATATCAAAACTGATAGGAAACTGAAGAACTTTGTCAATGACTCTACAAATGTACTTAAGATAAAGGTACATCTAGAGTTGTTTCACGCCGTTCCCTAGTCCAAATTAAACGTGAAGTTGTTAAGAACCCTGGGCAGACAAGTAGAGGATTATTTGACAAAGCCGCATTAAAGAGTGTCTCAAAAAGTACTCGATGTCGCCTTCTGAAAGAAGTGGGACAGTCTGTTAAACCTGTGACAAAGCCTCCATTGAAGCAACATCACATACAAAACCGATTGAAATGGGCAGAGGACAACATGAAATCGGATTTTTCCAAAGTTTTGTTCACGGATGAAGTGCATGTTACTCTTGATGGCCTAGATGGCTGGAGCAAGGAATGAGTCCTAGATGGACGACATCGTCATTAGCGTTTAAGGCGCCAACAAGGTGGTGGTGGGATAATGATTTGGGCTGGGATTATCGGAGATACTTTAGTTGGCCTATGGAGTCACAGAAGGCGTAAAAATGACATCAAATGCTTACATAGTTTTTTTGAACCATGGCTGAAGAAGCAAAGGTTGATGTTCAGAAGAACTATTATTATTATGCAGGATAATGCTCTCTCCCATGCAGCAAACAAAAGCAAAGATTGTTTGCAACAACTGGGGTTCTCTGGACTATGGGAGATGGAGTGGCCTGCGAAGTAACCAGATTTGAACCCAACTGAGAACCTTTGGAGTATCATGAAGCGACGTCTCTCTACAACTGGACGCCAATTTAAGAGCAAATATGAATTCTGGGATGCTCTCAAAGAGGAACCTCCAGTTGTGTGATGCTCTCCAAGAGGTATCCTGAGGAATAACTGTTGACGAAAACATAACTTTGCCTAATTCTGTTGGTCAACCCCTTTTACAATCATTCATAAAAAACAGATCGCATATCCCCTACTAACGATGTCAATGTAGAAATTGCTATGTAGTTACTGTGTTCTAATAATTTTTCCTAGTTCATTTAATGTTTGAAAATTAGTTCAATAAACAAGTTATTGGTATATTGTGTCATTTTCTCAACCTCCTTAATAAATCGACACATTTTAATCAACAGATATTCATGTATTTTGCCAAAGTTTCGCTAATACAGCTTTAAATACTTTTATAATCTGACTGGAGTAGCTTAATAGTATGTTAAGCTCTTTCTCAGTTTCATGAATGTTTATTCACTCGTTCCTTAAATATTTAAAAAAATGTAAACTCATTAATAATTTCATACACAGTATATCTATATAATTATAAAACTCAAATCACCGTGTAACGAGTGATGTCACCCACTTTCCAGTTCACGATATCCGGTTGCGCATGTGCGCATAGACATAAACACATAACAACGTAAGAATATAAACACAAATAGCTTCTTTTGCAGATTTTTACCTGCGCACTAAAATATGAACATTATTATTTAGAAATTATTATTTAATATGGGAAGAGTGGGAAGAGTGGAGGTGTTTTGCAACTATTCTTTATTACAACTATACTGTCGCTATTTTCTTACAACTAAACAAATTTAACCCGTTGACAAACATAAGAACAGTTGTAGTAAAGCCAAGACTACTACTACTACTACTACTACTACTATTACTACTCTATCGGTCCCTTTTCCTTCCTTCCTTCCTTCTTTTTTTATTTTTTGTTTACATTTCTTGGTACAAAATAGTTGTGTGAGGACGGTGAATTTGTGGACAGGTTTATTAATCTGTTTTAATATTAGTTTTATTTTGTTTTATTTATTTAGGTTATATTTTTTTGCTTCAGGTTTTATTTTTTTTTTTTTTAGATTTTAAGTTTCTATACCTTGGTTGAAGGACTCCAATATGGGTTTTTCATTCTTATATTTCTCATCGGTAGGTTCATGTACGGTTTTGCTGCTAAATGACTTTCGTGGGCGTTCGATTTGTAGAAAAATCATGTTTAATTTTCGATTTTTGAGCGATTATTCGGAAACAAGGTAACTTTGCACGAATAGGGAGGATTTTTTTTTCATGTTTGAGTAATCAATCCGTGATTTTTCATTTTAATATACTTTCATAAGAATGTTTCTGTTATGTAAAAAATATTTTCTTTACGTCACAAGTGTCACGCTTATGCATGAATTGCATAGCTAATGTAACATATTGACCCAACTGGTCACGGAAAGTCTAGTATATATATATATATATATATATATATATATATATATATATATAATCACACGCATATATATGTGTGGTCTTGTGTGGTTAAAATAATTATATTTATAATTTTCTCATATATCAGAATTAATATAATATCACTGATGCCGGATAAAAATATAAATACGCTCAATATTATAAATTAATAATTAAAGTTAGGAAATAGGTGCAAAGATATTGAGAAAAATAAAATAAAATCTCTATAAATAAAGCAGTAGGTTATGTGTGCGTGTTTGTGTGTGCAAATATTTAACCAATAAACTCTTACATTACAATTCACATAACACTGAAACTTACAGAAAATCGTATCATACACCAAGGATGGTTTATGATTTAATGCTTTGTTTAAATGAGCACAGACATAGATCGCCATGTTTAAAGGCAAACTTTTCGTTTTAACTTGCGGATATTTTTCCGCATGCCCAAATTTAATTATATTTCTAGAATTACGATACAAGCGTTTTACAAGGTCATATGATGGGGCATAATCACCATACGTTTCTTTCATTTCATCAAAAGTCTCCTATGGTGTGCGTCCTTTCAAATACAAAAACTGGATCACTGCTCGACATTCAAGATATTCCATTTCACACCTGACTCAGTTCAAACACCTGTAAAACAAAACCCACAATTATGTAATTTGCCACATACCCCGTAGAGATATAAATCATTGCGCATGCAAAATCTCAGCTATATCAGACAATTGGAAGTGGGTAAGGAGCATTACTTATTGCACGCCCCTCGTAAGTATTTGGAGATTTTGAGGCTTATTTGCATGCACTTTATCTTTAAGATGTTCACCACGCATAAAATCTGGTGTTGTGAAACCTGGTAAACGTCGACGTCATTCTAAATCGGAATTTTGAAACATTTTTCGATCCTGAAACATCATAGTTAACAACTGGATTACGGCTCTAGCTGATTGGGCAGTTTCTCTCTGTTGCTGACACCAATATCCTGAGGTTCAACAAAATTCACTAGCATATCTATAAATCTCTCAGCAGTCATAGTCAAAACATTTTCATTCACATCTTCAAAGAAGAAGGGACCGATAACACTTTCTAAGGTTACTCCATACCATACTGTGACTTTAACTGGTTGCATTGAACTCGCATAAACTTGGCGTGGAATTTGGTATCATGTTTATTAACGTACGCATTCAAATGAAAATAAGCCTCATCTCTCATGATCAACTTGTGAATAAACTCATTGTCATTTTTTGCAGTTTTCTGAACCTGAAAGCGTAATTTAGTCATTACTAAAAATCTGTTAATTTAAAGATACTAATTGAACCGTTTAAGATACACGTGAAAATCTATTTGAATGCGCTGTAGAGTACTCCGCGAGATGGCAAGTTCTTTAGAACGTCTTCATGTGGACGTAGTCGGGTTCTCATCAATGCTACGCCTCACAGCTTCAGTATTTTCAGGTGTACGTATTGAGCGAACACTTCCACGTTTACACCTATCATTTACAGAGCCCTACTCTTGAGAACGCGTAACCAAGTCCATTGTCGCAAGCCTTATAGGAGGAGATCGATCATTAAAATGGCGCATATCAGATTTTTGCGTTGCAACGACTGAGTATCCATTTTCGAAATAAAAGTCAGCCATCTGTTCTGTTGTAAACATATCCATACCAAAAAATTTTCTAATATTTTTTTATAATTCAGAAGAAAATATATATATATGTATGTATGTATATATATGTATTATTAGCAAAATGTTAGTTAATTTTTAAAATGTAAAGTGACTTATGTACCACCAGGTACTATATCACAGTTGCCAACATCCTTGTAACTAGATATCACTATCTGATTGTCATATATTAAAATTATGTTGCACCATGTTATATTTTATATGTTTTCTTATATATTAACTAACTGTCGGGCGAACAAACCATTCATAAACGCATTGCCCTCGTTGTAAAAAGAAATACAGCCACATACAACGTCAGAGTCATAGAAATGAGAGAGACGGTAAGCAGACAGACAGACACATAGCTAGTACATAAAGCAGTCTTGTTACATAGTTAGGCTAATATTGTCCATAGAAAATCGCTTGTAAAGCTTAGTCAATTCGTGATGCTCCCCAGTGTAGCACCTCATTAACAGATCAATACTCTTAAACAAGTCTCGCGTGGCGGGGGACGGGTCTATCAATTCATTTGTCTCCATAGCGATTTACATTTATTTGTATTGTTTATATATTGATGACCAAGCATTGTAATATGCTTAAATTGCATTGTTATATTGGCATTATCAATTGAACTAGCATAAAATGAATTTAATAACATAAAGTAGTGCTCAGTATATAAGTAGAGCTTGTTATTTGTTTAGTTAATTTACCATTAATCTAAATAGGCATTTGTTGGGGTGATTAGCGAGCACTAATCCAATAGGCCGATGACCAAAACTGCCGACTATCAACGCAATGGTTGTAGGTTGAATCCCCGGCTAAGGAAAAGTGCTAGTCTAGCCGTACTAATGAGTTTTGATACAAAGAAACAGTACTGTATGTGGACCTCTATATATTTAAGCCACCCTCCTCTTTGTAGTAGAGCACTGTCGTAAATGTAGCTCACGTGTGGATCAATTGCTATAACGTAAAGCTGGCTGTGCCTTTTGGAAACAAACTAGCAGCTCGAGCACTGTAAAAGCAGTGAGCAAGTGTTTATTTTAATGGACCTTTGTTGGGGCTATTTGCGAGCAACGATCCCGTGGATCTATGGGTAAAACTACCGATCATCAACGCGATAGTTGTAGGGTCAATCCTCGGCTAGGGAAAGATTCTAGTCTAACTGCACTGATACGTTATGATACAACGAAACAGTACTGTACGTGGATTACCATATATATATATATATATATATATATATATATATATATATATATACCGTGGATCTATGGGTAAAACTACCGATCATCAACGCGATAGTAGTAGGGTCAATCCTCGGCTAGGGAAAGATTCTAGTCTAACCGCACTGATACGTTATGATACAACGAAACAGTACTGTACGTGGATTACCATACATATATATATATATATATATATATATAGTTATATTCCTTTTTCAGAATTCACTCTATATTTAAATAAACTTACTGGCAAATAGCAACATTTGCTCTGTTTGCTTAAGTTGTCAACGAAAACAGACAGAAACAGTCGGGCCGGAAAGCATGTAGCGCCATCTAACCCTAGTTTGAGATTTCTTCTGCCATGTAAGGTGTTATTCAAACCATTCTATTTCTTCATCAAACACAATCAGCCAACTACTTACGGGTCAGAAATGTAGTGTCACTGAACTCTGGTTTTAGATTACTTCTGACTTTAAGGTGTTAATCACACCGTTCTATTTCGCTATCTTGTCCAATGAGTAAAACTACTCATATAGCAGACAGGTGAATTTCTGTAAAAAAAAAAAGCTTTATTGTTAGTAAAGAAGTATATGTAATGACAATATACGTCATAATCACGTTTATACACTTGTTTTTATTATATCCTTAAGGTTAAGCAACGTTGAGCCTGATCAGTACCAAATGATTTACTAATTTGGGAACTAAAGGCGATATATGTAGAAGGACGTCGGCACTTCGCTGCATGGTTTTCAAAATCCTAACGGGGATATAGATGTGACTGGGGTCCGCTTGTTAATTTCATACTCTTAAAAAAGTCCTCATTTACAGTGTTAGTGCTGTTTTCATTTTTCATATATGATGATAACTGGAGGTCACTATACGATTAACCAACTGTTTACGAAAGACGAATAGCTGTTTCTGTCAAAGATTGGCAATCCGTTGATATCGATGAAAGTCTACACAATATAATAAGTCAAACGAAGGATAAAATAAAGTCTTATTTTTTTTATTATACTTTTATTTATAAAAAAAAATAAATAGCTAGTGCTCGCCTCCATCCTATTGTTGCAATTAAGCGTGCATGTTAATATGTGGGGTCCCGAACAAATAAAGTTACAATACAAACAAACGGGACAATACTCTTTTTTTTATCTTAGCGATTATCTTGAGAATAAGACGACAATTATCTTACAGAAAGTTCGACTCAATCGTTTGATGAATCGGTCGATAGTACTTCCATTTTGTATTTAATTTCCCCGATGATCCATTTCCCAAGTTTCCAACACTATTAAATTAGATGCCTCAGGAAAGATTCACGAAATGCAACCCTTTGAAACCTTAAACAATTTACAACCAATTTTTTTTGTTGTTTTTTACATCTGATTATCTGACAATGGAATAGAACAAACATCAAAGGACGCACTGTTTTACTATTTATATGAGGAAAAGTTGTCTGACTTGCTTGATTGTTAGTTGATTGTGTTTGTTTACGGCATACCAACCCTTTTGGGGACATTTAATGCCGAATCCAGTGATTTTGAAGAAAACGTTTTTAATAGAATATATTGTTGTTGTTTTTTTTTTCAAGACGATTTCTATTATACCGATAGTTGGGACCCCAACAGGTACTACGACTCCGGGTCAGAATGGACCTGAGATCGATGATAATTAAGGGGTGGGTCCACACTCCCCAAAGCCCACATGCTGTGGTCTCTAACGGATATAGTTTAAGGTCATATTCAGGACCGACTTGCTTCAAACAGTTATTAAAAATTGGTATCTATAATGTTGCTTTTAACATGTAGAATCAGTTCTTCATGTACATAAATAAATATTAATATTTCGTTATTTGGATGTTCTTAATTTAACCGTCAAGAATGGAAAAGTGAAAAAAAAAGCCAATATGTGTTTTACTTTAGAATTTTGTGACTGGCAACCTATTCCAAAAGATATATTGTGATTTAGATGCCTTTCGCACGTTTCTTGATCTCTATTCTGCATTATTGCAAGAGATTTCCCACTTTTAATAGTAATTTTAAAACAGGCTGATGGAGGGCAAGTATTTTCCTACTGATGTAACAATTGCATCTCCGATCTAGCTGTTAATAGTATTAGTGATTATGTTTTCTTTTGGTTAATGTGCTGGATATTGTGCCCCCTTGACAGCGGCGGATCGCCAAAGAAGTATATTGAAACAAAGATAAACTGTGATCCCTAGTGTTATTCAAATATTAAATTGTTTTATAGCAGAAGATTGTTATTGAAATTAAATAAATGATTGCAACAGCCGATTTTAAACGTTACAATACAATATTCTGGCTAAAATATCTTAAGCCATTTAAAAGTATTAAAGCATGTACCATTATATATATATATATATATATATATGTATGTATATATATATATATATATATATATATACTAGCAAAAGTACCCGTCGTTGACTGGGTTAAAAAACAGCCTACAGAAAATCGACTCTGATTTATGAAAGTATGATAGGTTATGAAAAGGAAGGGTTGTAAAGAGATAGCTTCGAGTTTGGGGGTATTAAAACCAAAGCAAAATATGATGAAAGTAAAAATAAAATAGATAAACCCCATAATTTATTATACCATGCCTGTTCACACTGAAACACTTATCACAATATTCTGTCGATCTATATCAGAAAACCTTGTTAAACTTTGTGAGATATTTCCATTCTATGGAGGTCAGGCGCGAACGAACACCTCATAATTTTATTATACTATATTTCTTCAAACTGAAACATAATTATCAAAGTATACTCAGGCAGATAGATATTTAAAGTCTTTATTAGAGATTGTGCCTATTTCCATTCTATGGAGGCCAGGCGCGAACGCAGACCCCACAATTTTAAAAGTATGAACCGTGCATATATATATATATATATATATATATATATGCCATCTGATATGAAAGAGATTTTTTTTTCGTTGAACCACTTCCACCTGGGATATACTCCTACAAAAATGTGTCTATAGATATTCATATTTAAAACCCTTCCTTACTATTTATTTAAAAAGGAAATACAGCGTTGTTTTTATGTGGAGCGTAAAATTGCATCCATCTGCAAAAGATTCAAGCTATTTCGCATATTTATTTATGCATTCATTTTAATTAATTCCCTATTAGTTTTTTGGTTTTCCCATGGGATGACAATATTTAGTATACTATTACTATTCATATAGATATTCTATATGATTTACACTTGCGTAATATTTTCTTTAAAAAGTTATAGAAAACAAAAGCCTCTTTCTATATATATATTCGTATGCGTATATATAATTGTTTAAAAATTCTTCTACGAAACTTCTTTGTCAGTTTTTAGTCTAGAGTTATTAAACTTAATTTATAGGGTATTCGAACCCATGCGGAACTTTATATTTGGGTTTTAGCCGGGGAAAATCGGTGCTAAACAAATGGAACTTGCCAGCTGAAGGTCGAACGGCGGCATTATGAATATGCATGCAAAACGTAATAGTTATAGGTTCATATTTTAATTCTTAGACTTGCAGAAAACATATCTTGATAACGGAAAACAAAATCATAAGCTAAACGTTTCTTTTTAACTTTTAAAAGCCTTACTATATATAAAGTCCAATATAATCTTTATATCTATAAAAGTGAAATCATATGTCTGTGTATGTGTCTTTTCGTGTACATTTCCCATCCAAACTACAGACTCGAGATTTGACATAAGGGATATTGGAATTTCGGAAAATCGATTTAATCTGTTTTCGGCTAGAAATTCTACCATCAAGGGGTCAAAGTTCATATATATATATATATATATATATATATATATATATATATATATATATATATATATATACTAGCAAAAGTACCCGTCGTTGAATGCGTTAAAAAACAGCCTACAGAAAATCGACTCTGATTTATGAAAGTATGATAGGTTATGAAAAGGAAGGGTTGTAAAGAGATAGCTTCCAATTTGGGGGTATCAAACCCAAAGCAAAATATGATGAAAGTAAAAATAAAATAGATAAACACCATAATTTATTATACCATACCTGTTCACACTGAAAAACTTATCACAATATTCTGTGGGTCTATATTAAAAAAACCTTGTTAAACTTTGTGACATATTTCCATTCTATGGAGGTTAGGTGCGAACGAACACCCCATAAATTTATTATACCATATTTCTTCAAACTGAAACATAATTATCAAAGTATACTCACGCAGATAGATATGAAAAGTATTTATTAAAGTTTGTGCCTATTTCCATTCTATGGAGGCCAGTCGCGAACGCAGCCCCCACAATTTTATTATACCATCTCTATTTAAGTTAAAACATACTTATCAAAGTATTATTATGTACATCTATATCAACAATACTTGCAAACGTTTTTTTTTGTAATTTTTTAATTTGGTTATTTCCATACTTTGTGGACCAGGCGCGAACGTAGACCCCACAAATTTAATGAACCAGCGTTCTGCCAGATCAAACATACCCATTCCTGTGTCTTGATGCATCTTCTATCATTATATGTAATCAGTTTTTTTTTTTAAATAGTCAACCATATAGGAGCCTATTCGTGACCAGATACACACGCACACCCACAGACATTCAGCTTTATATTATATATATGTGTGTGTGTGTGTGTGTGTGTGTGTGTGTGTGTGTGTGTGCGCTAAATTAATCCACAGACTTTTAGAATTAGTTATGTGTATGCATAGGGTATATTATTGCAAGGCAATTAAAACAGATTCTTCGCTTACTGTTTCCAAAATAATAATCCATTTAAATATTGTGGTTATTACAAAAACATGTTTTTTACTTGAAAGTCCATATGAACGCTTTTTATGACACGTGTAATTTCACGCACTGAATTATTTTAGTGTCATTTTCTAACCTTGCAATGTTATATATGTTTTCAAGTTCTGCGTGGCTTAATAGCTATAAAACCCATTGATACAACATGTGAATCATTATTTACAATATAAAAAAAATATTATTAAGATGTGTCCGTTCAAACTGCGCGGTTAATTGAGTTTTTATATTTTAAACTTTAACTCATGCCTTACGTAAATTAACTTTATAGAATCAACAGAACATCTGATAAGAATGAAGTTTGTTTGAGATAGATGTTTGTGTTTAGAGCACAATTGGACCATTATACTCGATTTCTGCATTTTAAACAATAATTACAACTACTATATAAAAATAGCTTCATGAAATATACAGTGGGCTCTATACAGTGCAATATAGAATACCATATATTGTGGACTTAATGAAGGTGAGGAGACATGTGAATCTTACTTCTGATACACTGCATGGGTCCGCGACTACAGCAGGAAATTGATTGATTCCATTCAAAAATGGGTGATGGTTCAATCGATTTCATCGATGTCAATGACAATAAAATAAAAAAGGAGGAATATTTGTTGATCCTCATTACATCCCGGACCACCTCGTATCTACCTGCTAGTGTGTAATATATATATATATATATATATATATATGTGTGTGTGTGTGTATATAAATATTTACTTACTACCTGCTAGTGAGTATATATATGTGTGTGTGTGTATATATATATTTATCTACTCACTACCTGCTAGTGTATATATATATATGTATATATGTGTTTGTATATATATGAGCCTGTGTATATATATATATATATATATATATGTATATATATATATACGAATGATAAAAAGAGTCGATGAAAAGTCGATTAAAATATACATTTACGAGTGATAAAAAAACTCGATTAAAAATTAGGATGATAAAAGGCAATGTTAGTAAAACCAGTCGTATACTGGTTATGCTAAACATTTTAGCACACTATTGTTACTTTCAAAATTAATGCTATTTAAAGATGGATGCTGGGTTTTTATATATAGTGTTTCAAGTATTTTTAATTTTTTCCGATTACTTTCTCGTTGCAAAATCCTTGTTTTGTCCACGAGTACCTTTATAAGATTAGAGGGGGGACAGCTATGTTGATTTGTTAAATGCTGGTATATTGAGCTAATACTTTTCAAATGCATCGTTAATCGTTCGTAACTATATATTTCACTTCTATTTTTAATATTTTATCCCCACCTGATGATGATTCAAGAAAGAATCGAAAGCGCTCGTGTGAACCATGGAACATTTGTAAATACCTTCCATCTTGAAGTTAAAAAAATCTTACGAAAGATCGAAAAAAAGTAAAAAAAGAACCATTAAGCAAGGTATCTCTGTTGTTTTTAATATTGTTTGCCTGAATGAAGGAATGCTACCTAAATACACAAATATATATATATATATATATATATATATATATGAACAAATGATTAATAAAACATGTTAAAAGAAAAAAGCGCAAATGGAATAAATTCCAAATCATTAAAAGAAAAGTACTGGAGAGAATATTTAAAACACGTCTGTCAAGGCTGGATGAATAAAAAAATGTCATTATAACCTCCCCTCAAAATAGTAATATAATAAACTCTAAAAACGAACTGATCTCCTATTGCAAACATATGTCCAAGTTTAAATATGGTAAATTTGAAATCACATAGCTATTAATTTAACCCTTCAAATATATATATTTTCCCATAATTTTTTTTTTATAATCTTACCTTCAAAGCTTTTTATATTTTTAATTTTATTTGTTTTTCTTTATTTCTTTGGCCGGTTTTCCATCTGCTGTCTCCGTTTTATGGTATAAGTATACCTATTAATTAAATATATACATAAACCGAATCATTTTTATTCTATGTATTTGTTTACTTATATTTCACTATATGCATTTACATACACATTTATTTGCCTTATTCCTGAGTTTGTATATACCGGCATCTCCCTCCCCTTATTTTGTATGTAAGTATGTATGTTTTTGTTTAACTTGTATATGTTTTTGGATATGTGTATATATTTATGCATGCGTGTGTGTTTGTATATATATATGTATATATATGTGTGTGTGTGTTATTGTATATGTATACATATATGTATATATATTTGTATGCGTGTGTGTATGCTTATACATGTATGTGTGCATTTGTGTGTCTGTATGTATGTGTATATGTGTATATATATATATATATATATATATATGTGTGAGTATATATATATAATTTTTTATTTTTTTTATTTATTTACTTTCACTTTTTTTTTCTTATTATATATATAACAGACGCCCCATTTCTTAAACTTGGCTATTTATTTGTTCTGATCAGTTTTCTTAATTTAATTCTGGGACTTTCACGTGCGTATCTAAGCTGACCTAATTATTAACGATAACTTTCGCGCTTTTTGTCTGGGTCAGTTTGACCTTGCTTTTCAAATTTAAACTTTCACCGCTTTTCGGGTTTTTTTTGTTTTTTTTTTAAACCTACATTTTTTTATTCATCCAGCCTTGACTGACGTGTTTTAAATATTATCTTCAGTGCTTTTCTTTTAATGATTCGGAATTCATTCCATTTGCGCTTTTTTCCAAGGAACTCTGCCTTTTGGATTATTTTGGACCATTTGCAATTTACCCATTGGATTAAAATTTTAAATTCGACCGTTTTGGATTTTATCATTTTGGGATTTTTACCCTTCACCGGACTATCCATTCATGTGAAATCTTTTTTATCATTTTTCTTTTGCCTCCTGTTCCCCTTACCTAAGCCTTTTTTAACCAAGTAAGATCTGTGACTTACTTGTAGTTTCATTAAATAATTTTATATGCAAAATCCGATCCTGCATTTTGCTAATTCCTGCCCTCTGAGGAGAAAGAGAGTATTTCTTCGAAAGTCCGCGGATTAAGGACTATCCACTTATCTTGTGTTCCTTTTTTAAAATTAAATATGTGTTTAACTCTTTTTCAAGATGTCTTTTAACATGTTTTATTAATCATTTGTTAATATTATAAGCTCTATTTCCTTTTCGGTTTTATTGGGCTTTTACATCTGGCTGAGTTTATTTTACTTGTAAATATTCACTCTTTAATATTTATAATATTTTTTAACCTTACCATTTTGATTACCTTGATAAACTTATTGCAATTTTTGTTTATATATATATATATATATATATATATATATATATATATATATATATATATATAGGTGTTTGTGTGTATATATATATATATATATATATGTATATATATAGGTGTTTGTATATATATATATGTATATATATAGGTGTTTGTATATATATATATGTATATATATAGGTGTTTGTATATATATATATATGTATATATAAAGGGTTTTTGTATATATATATATATGTATATATATAGGTGTTTGTATATATATAGGTGTTTGTATATATATAATATATATATATAGGTGTTTGTATATATATAACTGTTTAAGTGTTTGTATATATATATATATATATATATAGGCGTTTGTATATATATATATAGGTGTTTATATATATATATATATATATATATATAGGTGTTTGTATATATATATATATAGGTGTTTGTATATATATATATATATATATATATAGGTGTTTGTATATATATATAGGTGTTTGTATATATATATATATATATAGGTGTTTGTATATATATATATATATAGGTGTTTGTATATATATATATATATAGGTGTTTGTATATATATATAGGTGTTTGTATATATATATATATATATATATATATATATATATATAGGTGTTTGTATATATATATATATATAAGGGGGGGATATATATATATATATAGGGGTTGATATATATATATAGGTGTTTGTATATATATATATATATATATATATATATAGGTGTTTGTATATATATATATATATATATAGGTGTTTGTATATATATATATATATATATAGGTGTTTGTATATATATATATATATATAGGTGTTTGTATATATATATATATATAGGTGTTTGTATATAT
>NC_136497.1:124738295-124783295 GCF_053919585.1 Euprymna scolopes | reverse complement strand
AACTCTCTTTCTGGGTTCCTGTTTTACTAACTGTACTGACATGCAGAAGTTCAAGTGTAATTTTAATAGACATCTTGCTGCTCGAATTCTGACATAGTATCTTTGCAACTACTGTCCCAGATAGTGCTCCCCTACATCAAAGTGTCACGATGCCTTGTTTAGGGGCAAAATGAAAAAAAAAACATATTTAGCAAAATTCATGCATTTCAGGTTTTAACCTGTAGAAATTTTCTACAATACAATGTCATAGAATTAGAATAAAATTGAGGAACGTTTTGAGTCATAGGGTTTTGTTCTAAAACTAAAAGCTTAAAAAGTTAATGAGATAACAAGACGGAGGTAGTACCATTAAAACAAGCCACATTTTGTGTTCGAAAATTTATTCTTCTACATAGTCACCTCCGTTTAATATGCCTTTTTACCAGGAATTCAATGACGCATTTCTGCTTCTGACGAGCTTCAATTAAACGAGTTACTTTCTTAGAGTCTCATCTCGTCAATATCTGCAACAGATTAATAATGTTCAGTTATTAGAAAAATGCCATCTGTAACCCTCTCTTGATCAATTGATCGAAGGAAATAAAAAATAGGAAGCATTACTTTTGAAACGGCCACTCGTAGCATTGTATGTTGACTTTAATAGTTTTTGTGACACATACGTGTGTGGTAAATGTATATGTTGTTAAGTAATTCTCTTGTTATAGAACGAGTTATCGTTTGGTTTGATTAAATAAAGTGGCTGTCTATAATCGAGGGGGCACTTAGGTCCCCCTGCTTCTACCAGATCAGGTTGTCTGAAGATATTAACTTTCTGAGACAGAATGCACCTCACATTGATGCTTTTTTTTACTTCCTCGTGCAAAACTTAAGTATGTTCTGCTAAACCAAAAACAAAAATAACAACCCAACTTTTCCCCTCTTCCTTCTTCCCATTGCCCCTTTCTCTTTCTATCTCCTCCACTTCCTAACACGTATTTAACTTTAATTGTACCACGCATTAATAATGTAACCCGTATTCCTCTCCCATTGCAAAACTCATTCATGTTCTGCAAGGCAGGGAACAAAAAAAAATAAAATGAAATCCACTATAAAATAACCAAAACCAAAACAAACACTACAATAGTGATTAAAGATTAAAAAAAATGCTTGAAAAATAAAAACCTTCTATAAAATGACTGTATTCGGCATTAAATAACCCAAAAAAAGGGTTGATATGCCGTAAGACAAAAAACAAAAACAAATCAACCCTTAGGTTTTCATTAGTTACTACATCGAGCTGTCAAGGATGTCATTCGTTTTGCAGGTCATTTTTATACATCCTTGATTAAACCGTTATAATGCTGAGTATATACCAAGAAAACATCAGATGTTATTTTTGGAGTTTTTCATATGACATCACAGAAGATTCATTTTTATTGTCACAAACTTAGGATTAATAACGCTTAAAGGTCAATATGCCATTTAACAAAGGAACATGGGCTTTATCGAATAAATCTATGGTCATTCAACAGAAAGTAATTGTTAATATTTAAATGCAATTGAATTTGACAGTGAGAGAAACACAGATTTTACCTGGCGTGTAATTAGACTGTCATCTTCAATTAACAGTAAATTAATTCCGACTTGTGAACGCAGGAATAAAAATGCGTAAAATGTGTCGTGCTTGTCACAATTTTAAAAATGCGCCATTTTTTTTTGTAATTAAGGAACCAATAGATTGGCTCAATTCCTAAAACATTTAATTCTTAACCCTTTTCGTACAACTAAAAAGCTACAAACTCAATACGATCACCTTCTCCCCTGTGTTGTTTTTACCTGACGATACGTAATGCATCTCTATAAACCAAGCGAACACAATTATTATATAGCAGATCCCGTATTTACGTGGAAGTGTTTGAGAGATATCGTAAATGCTGAAATCGATTAAACTACGTAAATGTTGGTCGTATTTTTGTTTTTTGTTTTTTTCCTGACAACTAAAGTAAGCGGAATCAACTGTCGCCGTACCCGAACATTCCAGATTTGGTGTGAGTATATTATGTTGATGGAGAAAATGAAACGTCGTTTGTCGATCTGATCCGTTTTTCCCTCTCTACAATTATATATATGCATGTATGTATATATATATATATATATATATATATATATATATATATATATATATATATATGTGTGTGTGTGTGTGTGTGTGTGTTTGTGTCAGGTCATGTCATATGCTACTAGTACCATGTAACTCAGTACTACCTGCCTCATGGTAGGGTCACCGGCGACTAAACTTGTTCCCCCACCAGACTTGTTTGGTGAGGAGGGCGGCTAGTCTCCCTGGAGGATTAAAAACAAGACCTTCCAAAGGGCGAATGAACTCTTTTTCTGGGTCAACGGCCAACTAGCACCGCGTATATTTGTGTGTGTGTATATGTGTATTGGGGTGGAGAGGGCTCCCGTAAGCCGTGGTGAAGGCAACCTTTCTAGGAGAAGCAAATCTCTGATTTAAAAAACCATAAAGCGGAAGACCAGTACCCGCATTAAGCTGGTCTGCAGTTTAATTTGTTGCTGGCTATCTTGCTCTTGCTTGTTGATGGATCTCAACATTTTGAACCGAGAGAGAGACTTAGCTGTCGTACAAAGCTAAGACTCTGTAACATAATCTTTGTATAGATACTCCCTCAGGCATTTGGGCTCATGGATTTTAACTGCCTGCGGGAGTGGCACTCGTCTGACAAGACGTTGCAATCATCATATATGTCTAAATATATATATATATATATATATATATATATATATATATATATATATAATTGTTTCCCCAGCAAGAAAAAGTTGCAGTTCACATGAGTCATGACAGCCAACAAACCGGAAGTCCAAAACTCTAGTTTCGCCCTCGTTTGGGTTCATCAGTTTAACACATCCGAACTCGGGATTTGAAACCCGAGCCTCTTGGATGCTAGACAAGTAATCAAACCACACACAAAAGATAGCCTATTAACCAACACAGATCAAGCGAACCGCGGCGAAAATCCGATAGTGGAATGAAACTCACTCATACCGAATAAGGAACGTGGTCATGCAATGAGATATAACCCACGCCGATGTCTCACTAGTAGGAATTTTATAATCGTAAAGACGATACCATCACGAGACGCTAACATAGCGAGCAAAAGCAAGAGAAACGTCATATATATATACATATATATATATAGTTATAGTTATATATATTTAATGCTATATATATATATTTATATATTGTTATGTTTATATATTGTTATATATATTGTCATGCATTGTTATATATATATATATATATTATGTTATATATATTGTTATTTATTATGTTATATATTATGTTATACATATTGTTATATATATATTGTTATATATAGATTGTTATATATATCTATCTATCTATATATATTGTTATATATATAATGTTTTATATATGTTATTTCAATTTCAACAACTGAGGCGAGCACCTGCTATGGTAGATTTACTTGCAAATAATAAGCTACATTACGGTTATTTTTATTTTAATGTTCAACACTGTTTGAACTGTCCGCTATAGCTATTTTTTCATATTCGTATTTTTTTTTTAATTTTGTTACTACAAATCATAAAACTTTCAGTTTCCTCCTGTGTGACAACAAGCAAATGTATAGAAATGTTAAAAATATTTTTAGCGTAACGTTTGGATTATTTTGCTAACAGTTTCCCCTCTGATGAGAAGAATTTGCATTGTTTGAAACTCAGCAGATTAAGGAACACCTAGCAACCAGCTTTGGAGTATTCTGTCGAATAATAGAAACTGTTTGTGGATTTCTACTTTATATATTTGTTCTGCTTTCTATTATATATATATATATATATATATATATATATATATATATATATATATATATATATATATATGAAATAAAATGGAGGTGGAAGGACCTGGATACTCAACGTTTCGCCCGATTTATGCGGGCTTCTTCAAGAGGGATGGTCATTGACCATCCCTCTTGAAGAAGCCCGCATAAATCGGGCGAAACGTTGAGTATCCAGGTCCTTCCACCTCCATTTTATTTCATATCGTCGGATTTAATCCAGCTCAACAATCATATATATATATATATATATATATATATATATATATATATATATGTGTGTGTGTGTGTGTGTATGTGTGCTCTATTAAAAATATATGTAAGTGCCGATAAAATAGAATGTTATATTCTTTCTGAATGTTATACTAAAAGCCTTTTTCTATTTAAAAATTATTAAAAAAGACTTTTAATATACTCAGTCATGGATTTTCGAGCGTCTACATGAATGGTAACTAGTTTACATATACGATCGTTTATTAATTTACTTTTATTTACTGTTTACTTTTTCAGATCAGATTTATTGGTTCTATTTCTGTTGTAGACCCGTGCTAGGGGTTACAAATGAAAGAAACCACAAGTAGTGTAAAGCGTATATAATATTTATTTATCCTAAATAATACAAGATCCACTAAAGTTGTATGAGAGGAACGTGTTCGTAGCATGCGGTTAAATATGGTATGAATGTCTCCACTTTGTCTCTTACACCGGTGGTATTCATAGGACTGGTTCATTTTACTTAGTTCTGAAAGATGGGTTATTTGTACCCCACAATAATTTTGTTATAAGGTTGAATTCTATTCATGCAAAAATGTCTACATTCTGAATAATTGCAGATAGAAAGTTAGATAAAAATTTGTAGCACTAAGAAATATTTATGTATTTACTTATGTACTTATGTATGTATACATATCCATATTTCTCTCACATGAATATATAAGACCGTATCGGTGTGTGCGAAAAGTCTCTACCAAACTCCTCTCTTAAAATTTAGTCTATTGAGTGGGAATGTGATATATATAGGGCGTTTGGATATATAACACACTTTTGATATGTTCTTTTAACCGACGAATTGTTACTAAATAATCGGCATTGGAAACGTAACATATCTGTTGGGCAGAATAAGTCGAATAAAACATTACCCCTGCTGTTTCTTTTGCGCATGCAATAAACATTCATGTCTCAACGTCGCTTAATATTCAGTCTTAGGTATCCATCTGTCCGTAGTTCAGTCGATACCGCCTTGGGACAGATAAATAACGACTAAGAATGCTGAACGTTTAGGCTGCAATTTTGGTAGATGGTACTGGTTTTTATAACTTTTGAAATCATTAAAATATATTTGGCAATAATCAATAGAGAATTGACTCTATACTACTACTTCTTTTACTACTACAACTACTACTACAATAATAATAATAATAATAATAATAATAATAATAATAATAATAATAATAATAAAAATCTACATGTAATAAAATATAATATTTATGCGTATTTTATGACCTGGCACCGTCGGGCGGCATGCTAATACAACATATACATTTATAAATATTTTATATTCATCGGGTATAGATTTGAACTAATGGATATTGTAAATTTTATTTTTATTATTTCATTTATATTCAGATTATAAAAAAAAATGTTTATATAAATGTAATTTAATTCGAGTATCTCTTTAGTATCATTATCTATTTGGATATATCTGATGAAGAAACTTTAATTTCAAAGCATTTCAACCCCCCCCCCACTTTGTATTTATGAATTCTCTCAGTTATCTACATAATCAAACGTATTTATATCTAATAAAACAGTCTTTTTGTTTTTGTCTTTTTTTTTTTTACAGACAATCGGAATCTACGTTTGCAATGACGAAAGGATTTATAAAGCATACCCTAATCATTAAGTGAAAATATAACGCAGCTGTTTGCTTACGATACGACAAGATACGACACTATTCAGATTCTGATAATTCCGATCTCTCCTTTCTGTGCTACTTATGAAACACCGGCTTGGGTTATAGCTCGTAACATGACCACGTTCCTTGTTCGGTATAGGTGGATTTGATTCCACTATCAGATTTTCGCCGCATTCGCTTGATCTGTGTAACTTAATAAGCTCTCGTTTGTGTGTGGCGTATTTACTCGCCTAACATCAAAAAGGCTCGGGTTTCAATTCCCCCGTTTGGATGTGTCTACCTGATGAACCCAAATGAGGGCGAAACTCGAGTTTTGGACTTCCGGTTTGTTGGCTGTCATGACTCGTGTGAGCTGCAACTTTTTCTGGCTGTGGAAACAATTATATATATATATATATATATATATATATAATTTGTAGAGAAGGAAAGAGGGATCAGCTCGACAAACAATTCGTTTCATTTTCTCCGTCAACATAAAATACTCACACCAAATATGGAATATTCGGGAACGGCCACATTTGAGCTCGCTTACTTTAGTTGTCAGAAAAAAAACTTATGACCAAAATTTACGTAGTTTTACCGATTTCTGCATTTACGTATATGCATTCTACATGTAATTGTGAGGCAAAGTTTGCGCAATCTTCAACAACACCTCTCCTACATCGGCACTGTTTGAGTGTAATGGCAAGGAGAAGTCCAAGACAACTGGAAACCATGCCGAGAAAAGCAGAGAACACGAACAGCTCTTGAAATTCCCAAATGGTCACCTATTTAGTACTGACCAGGTTCAACGTAGCTTAACTTCGGTGATCCAGTGGCAACAGGTGTGTCAATGTACTTATGTCGTATTTTTATTTATGCTGATATTTATTTTCTAGTAAAATTGCAAAGAAATGAGCAGTTACAGAAAACATCGGAAAGACAGCTTACTTCTTTCTGCGTTTAGTCAAATGCAGTTAGATATAGAAACGCCTTATTTATTGTTTCATCTATTTAATCATGCAGGCTAACTCTCCCAAACTTACATGGGCTTTTTGAACAGATACGGATCGATATTGTTAATGGAAAACATCTAACCAGCATCATATATGGCAAGTGGATGATAACAATCGGTGCTGCAAGGACGAATCTTCTTTCCTTAAATAATTACAGCTAACCTTAACCATTTATTGTTATGGCAAATACGCTATCCAAAAACTATTCGTTCAAACTCCTTCCCGTTAAAAATTCACAGGCAACATGAATTAGAATAAATACATTAAGGATAGTTCTAAAGTTACTGATAACTAGGGCTATGACACCATCATATTCTTTTCCTTGTTTTGACTATCGAATGTGTATCCATTGATATCTTATATGCTTTTATATAGAGTGCTGTGGTTCTCGGTTAATTAACTGTGTCTAACTGTGTCGGATATATACTAGAGAGTCAAAACAATGTTAAGAAGATGGCTTCTCTTTACAGTGCCAGCATATTACTTACTCCTGAGCTTATCCTATCTACAAAGCTGCTGGTCGCCCGTGTATGGCGTATTTATTGCTCATATATTAATGAATACAAAATAAAGTGAATATTTTTATGTATAACATTCACTTTTAATCTAAATTACGATTTATTGCAAATTTTAGAATACTTGCATAAAGGGGTATTTATATGCTACGTTTAGTGTAGTGTAATTTTATGCAATGAGAGTCTTAAAAAGTTCAAAGCATTTGTGACAATTCAGACACTCCAAATTTTTTGGAAATTGTAACGATAGATATTTGACACCAATTAATAAACAGTCAACATGTTTAAGGCTAGTGCACGTGCTATTAGTCTTTCTCTTAAATACAGTAAATAGAGTTTTAAACCTTAAGCCATCTATAATATAATCACACCTGTTTGTTTTAATGTATGTATGTTTGTGTGTATTATGTTATTATGTTTGTTTTGTATATCTGCCTAAAACTTTCGACAGAGGCGACAAATTTTCACGAGACTGGTATCGTTTCGAAGCTTGGCCATTTCGAACGACAAATATCGAAAACTTTACTAAATACTTTTATAACTTCACCCCCAACTGGGAATTTTTCTTAAGGGAGGGGCCGCTTTTTTTGCCGATATTTACGAAAGTAATCGCCTCTTTTTCATTGACTACCCTTAATTTAAACATTTATCACTTCTGGTTTGGCGATAGGCGACGTCACCTTTTTCACGTTCATTTGCTCCTTTGCGATACGGGTTCGACCTGCCTGCGTTCTATCACTTTTTACAATTCTTATTGTGGTTTTGGACAACACTAGACTCAGGCTTATACTATCTGTAATTTTATCGCATAAATATCTTTTATCCTTTATTTATTTATTTTTTTTTGCTCAAAACACACCTCCAAACACCCGGGCAACGTCGGGCATACAGGCTAGTCTATAATATAAATCTCATCTGTCTGTTTAAGTGTATGTATGTATGTATGTCTAAAACATTCGACAGAGGAAACAGATGTTCACGAGATCGGTTTCATGTTGAAGATCGACCCTTCGACGACAAATACTAACAAATTGGCTAAAAACATTAATTTCCTTACCCGCAACTGGGCACTTTTCTACAGGAAATGGTCGCTTTTTTTGTTGATATTTTCGAAAGTCAACCACTTTTTTCCATTAACGAACCTTAATTTAAATCTTTGTCACTTTCGATTTTGCGATGGGCGCAATTGATAACGCGTCAGTTTTTGTTTTTCACTTTCTTTTCCTTCTCTGTGTTACAGGTTCGACTCTGCCTGCCAACTACCTTTTTTTTTTTTGGCTCAACACACACCTCCAAACACCCAGGCTAGTTTTATGTAAGAAAAACTATAACACCTGTCACATCCCTGAAATGTTGCATCTTTGTACTTGTTTGAGGAGTCCTTTAATGGAATTTAACGCCAACGAACTCAAAACACTTATATTAGTTCGACTAAAATAATTCGGACTAACCTGACAAGCCGACCACCCCACCCTAACAGTGTAGACACCCACAAATGCTGTAAAGCCTCCTACTCTAATAATTTACTCCTTCAAACTGATAAACTTTGGAAAATTTCACCTCTTCCCTCCTTCCCTGATTGTACTGATATACAGAAGTACAGAGTATATTGTGAACAGATATCTCGCTGTTCGTCTCCCTACACAGTATCTCTATATTTTGGGACACAAATACTTATCCCTTACGTCTTTATTTTACTGTGCCTTGTTTTGGGGTAAATAATAGCTCTATATCTTTTATATATGCATAATGTCATCTTCTGATTGTGGTTTCGGACAACATCAGACACAGGCTCATTCGACCGTGATTTTATCGCATAGATATGTTTTATCCATGTCGTATATAAGAATCAAAATGAAATATCACAGATAGTATTAATTATACTATCTATTCACTTTAATTCAGATGAGCCGGTGTCTGATGTTGTCCGAAACCACAATCAGAAGATGACATTATGCATATATAAAAGATGTAGAGCTTAAGTGAAATAATAGGCAGGAGATTCTGTGAAAATAAATAGGGAAGTCTCCCTCGGCATTCTTCAAGTGCTGACTCAACCTATTTGAGGAAATACTATACAGCAGACCAGATGCATGTAACAAATAAATAGAGTAAGCATCATCATGAGGTGTGATTAAAAAATATTACAAACCTGCTTTTCTGCAGCTTGTAGAGTCCGGCTCAGAAAAATACAATGACAAAAAGTAGCTGCTGATTCTTTTTTTTTAATGCTTTTGACCTGTGATTTGATATGAAAATGAGATAATTCTGGGGCAAATAATAACCAGATTTTTCAAAGATTCTTCAAGTCTAGAGTTGGATGTTGGAGTAGCAAATATGTGATTTGGAGTTAAATTTTAAAGTAACAAGTATCCAAGATTTGGAGTTGCACGTTGGAGTAGCAAGTATTGGGTTTAGACGTTAAAGTAGCAAGTATTGGGTTTAAATGTTAAAGTAGCAAGTATTGGGTTTAGACGTTAAAGTAGAAAGTATTCAGTTTAGACGTTGGAGTAGTAAGTATTACATTTTGAATTGAACGTACGAGTAGTAAGTATTGGATTAAGAGTAGGACTTTGGACGTTGGGATATAATGTATTTGAAAAAGTCACTGGAGTAGCAAATAAATTTTTTGAAAGTTTGCGTATAAAATAATAAATTTTGAGTTGAATGTTGTATTAACGATACTGGATTTGGAGATGAAGTGGCAAGGATTGAGTTTGAGCGTTGAAGTATCAAGTATTAGATTTGATCGTTGAATTATAAAGTATTAGATTTGAGCGTTGAAGTATCAAATATAAGATTTGAGCGTTTAAGTATCAAGTATTAGATTAGAGCGTTGACGTATCAAGTATTAGATTTGAGCGTTGAAGTATCAAATATTAGATTTGAGCGTTGAAGTATCAAGTATTAGATTTGAGTGTTAAATTATCCAGTATTAGATTTGAGCGTTGAAGTATCAAGTATTAGATTTGAGCGTTGACGTATCAAGTATTAGATTTGATTGTTGAAGTATCAAGTATTAGATTTGAGCGTTGAAGTATCAAGTATTAGATTTGAGCGTTGAATTATCAAGTATTAGATTTGAGCGTTGACGTATAAAGTATTAGATTTGAGCGTTGACGTATCAAGTATTAGATTTGAGCGTTGATTATCAAGTACTAGATTTGAGCGTTGAAGTATCAAGTACTAGATTTGAGCATTGAAGCATCAAATATTAGATTTGAGCGTTTAATTATCAAGTATTAGATTTGAGCGTTGAAGTATAAAGTATTAGATTTGAGCGTTGAAGTATTTAGTATAAGATTAGAGCGTGGAAGTATCAAGTATTAGATTTTAGCGTTGAATTATAAAGCATTAGATTTGAGCGTTTAAGTATCCAGTATTAGATTTGAGCGTTTAATTATCAAGTATTAGAATTGAGCGTTGACGTATCAAGTATTAGATTTGAGCGTTGAAGTATCAAGTATTAGATTTAGCGTTGAATTATCAAGTATAAGATTTGAGCGTTGAAGTATCAAGTATTAGATTTGAGCGTTGAATTATCAAGTATTAGATTTGAGCGTTGAATTATCCAGTATTAGATTTCAGCGTTGAAGTATCAAGTATTAGATTTGAGCGTTGACGTATCAAGTATTAGATTTGAGCGTTGAATTATCAAGTATTAGATTTGAGCGTTGAATTATCAAGTATTAGATTTGAGCGTTGATTATCAAGTACTAGATTTGAGCGTTGAAGTATCAAGTACTAGATTTGAGCATTGAAGCATCAAATATTAGATTTGAGCGTTTAATTATCAAGTATTAGATTTGAGCGTTGAAGTATAAAGTATTAGATTTGAGCGTTGAAGTATTTAGTATAAGATTTGAGCGTGGAAGTATCAAGTATTAGATTTTAGTGTTGAATTATAAAGCATTAGATTTGAGCGTTTAAGTATCCAGTATTAGATTTGAGCGTTTAATTATCAAGTATTAGATTTGAGCGTTGACGTATCAAGTATTAGATTTGAGCGTTGAAGTATCAAGTATTAGATTTAGCGTTGAATTATCAAGTATTAGATTTGAGCGTTGAAGTATTAAGTATTAGATTTGAGCGTTGAATTATCAAGTATTAGATTTGAGCGTTGAATTATCCAGTATTAGATTTCAGCGTTGAAGTATCAAGTATTAGATTTGAGCGTTGACGTATCAAGTATTAGATTTGAGCGTTGAATTATCAAGTATTAGATTTGAGCGTTGAAGTATCAAGTATTAGATGTAAGCGTTTAAGTATCAAGTATAATATTTGAGCGTTGAAGTATCAAGTATAATATCTGAGCGTTGAAGTATCAAGTATAAGATTTGAGCGTTAAAGTATCAAGTATAAGATTTGAGCGTCGAAGTATATAATTTGAACGTTGAATTATCAAGTATAAGACTTGAGCGTTGAAGTATCAAGTATTAGATTTGGGCGTTTAATTATCAAGTATTAGATTTGAGCGTTAAATTATCAAGTATTAGATTTGAGCATTGAAGTATCAAGTATAAGATTTGAGCGTTGAAGTATCAAGTATGAGATTTGAGCGTTGAATTATCAAATCTTAGATTTGAGTGTTGAATTATCTAGTACTAGATTTGAGCGTTGAATTATCAAATACTAGATTTGAGCGTTGAAGTATCAAGTATAAGATTTGAGCGTTTAAGTATCAAGTATTAGAGTTGAGCGTTGAGTTATCAAGTATTAGTTTTGGGCGTTGAATTATCAAGTATTAGATTTGTAGCGTTGAAGTATCAAGTATTAGATTTGAGCGTTGAAGTATCAAGTATTAGATTTGAGCGTTGAAATATCAAGTATTAGATTTGAGCGTTGAAGTATCAAGTATTAGATTTGAGCGTTGAAGTATCAACTATTAGATTTGAGCGTTTAATTATCAACTATTAGATTTGAGCGTTGAAGTATAAAGTATTAGATTTGAGCGTTGAATTATCAAGTATTAGATTTGAGCGTTGATTATCAAGTACTAGATTTGAGCGTTGAAGTATCAAGTACTAGATTTGAGCATTGAAGCATCAAATATTAGATTTGAGCGTTTAATTATAAAGTATTAGATTTGAGCGTTGAAGTATCAAGTATTAGATTTGAGCGTTGAAGTATTTAGTATAAGATTTGAGCGTGGAAGTATCAAGTATTAGATTTGAGCGTTGAATTATAAAGCATTAGATTTGAGCGTTGAAGTATTAAGTATTACATTTGAGCGTTGAATTATCAGGTATTAGAATTGAGCGTTGAATTATCAAGTATTAGATTAGAGCGTTGAAGTATCAAGTATAAGATTTGAGCGTGGAAGTATCAAGTATTAGATTTGAGCGTTGAAGTATCAAGTATTAGAATTGAGCGTTGGATTATCCAGTATTAGATTTGAGCGTTGAATTATCAAGTATTAGATTTGAGCGTTGAAGTATCAAGTATTAGATTTGAGCGTTGACGTATCAAGTATTAGATTTGAGCGTTAAAGTATCAAGTATTAGATTTGAGTGTTGAATTATCAAGTATTAGATTTGAGCGTTGAAGTATCAAGTATAAGATTTGAGCGTTGAAGTATCAAGTATTAGATTTGAGCGTTGAAGTATCAAGTATTAGATTTGAGCGTTGAAGTATCAAGTATTGGATTAGGCGTTGGACGTTGGGTTGGCAAATATTTTTTGGAAGTTGTATTATCAAGTTTTCCATTCTGAACTAGAGGTATTGAGTAGAAATTATTAGATTCGCACAGTAGAATATCAAGTATAGGATTTGGAGTTAGACATTCGAGTAGCAAGTATTGGATTTGGATGTTGGAACATGAAGTATTGGATTTCGCGTTAGACGTTATAGTAGCAATTATTAGGTTTAGTTGGAGTATCAAGTATTACATTTACGTTTAGACGTTGGAGCAGTAAGTATTATTTTGGGGATGGAATGTTGAGTAGCCAGTAAAAAATTTCGACGTTGGAGTCGCACGTATTAAAATTAGACGTCGAAGAAGTAAGTATTGGATTTGAGGTTGGACTTTTGTGTAGCAATTATTTAACAGCAGTGTATCGATTCGGAGCAGTCGAATTCAACCAGAACGTGGGAACAGTAATTATGGTAAGATTACTGAAGTTGGGCGACATTGTCCAAATCAGATGATTGATCAGTTCAGCATATCAAGCGGGGTATCATAGAATAGAGCAAAAATAAAGTGTTTGTTAAAATAATATCGCCCGAGTAGACTACACATGAGACGGAACATGATTTATGCATTCAAGGTTTTCCATGTTTTTTTTTTCTTTGAAAAAAATGACGGTTTCATCCCGCTTAAGGTGCATACCGCACCTGGACACGAACACGATGGACAAAAATGGATCACAAATGAACTTAAATTTAGGAGTAGATACTATTACAAACGATAAACCCAGGAAGAATTGCATTTACACACAGAGAACAAAATCCGGAAGTAATTCCACCGATATTCCAAATGCAATAATCCAGACATTATACAATCGATTTCACATACACTATAATCCGGAATTTGAATCGCATATTATCGAAACACAATTATCTGAAAGGGATAACATCGATTTTGCAAGCATCATATAATGAAGTTATAAATCTCTGAATAATGGTGTGAACTTTCTACAATTATTTTTCAAAAAAAACATAATGCCGATGTTATACCGTTGATTTTCAAAACACAATAATTCGAATGTCATACAATTGATTTTCTAATAATCATTATAAGGATGTTATATTGTAATTCTTTAAATATAATAATTCGAACTTATTACAATTGATTTTCCAACAACCATTATAACGATGTTATACTGTTGATTTTCGGTACACAATAATTCGAACATTATACAATTGATTTTTCAATAACCATTATAACAATATTATACTGTTATTCTTAAAACACAATAATTCGAACTTTATACAATTGATTTTCAAAAATCACAATAACGATGTTAGACCTTTGATTTTCGAAACACAATTATTCGAACTTTATACAATTGATTTTCCAACAATCGCAATAACGATGTTATACCTTTGATTTTCGAAACACAATCATTCGAACTTTATACAATTGATTTTCCAACAATCGCAATAACGATGTTATACGTTTGGTTTTCGAAACACAATTATTTGAAGTGTATACAACTGATTTTCCTACAATCATATTAACGATGTTATTCGAACCTTATACAATTATTTTTCCGACAGCTATAATAATGATGTTATTCTGTTTGTTATCAGAACGCAATGATTCGAACTTTATTCTATGATTTTTCCAAACATGTAAATCCAGACATTACACATCGATTTTCAGAACAGATGGACGTAATATATATATGTAAGAAATATGAGGTAGACTATTTTTAATTAATGATATGAACCTTAGGCTTATTTCATGATGTTCTTTTCCGAAATGTCATCGATTACTTTGCCGGTAATTTTATATATGTTTTATGTAAACGGATATATTCAGCCTAATTAGTAAATGCACTTTATCTCCCAGCTGTAGAAGGCCTTGCCCCACTTGTTGAATAGCCTTCCGTATGTGCACGTGTGTGTGTATGTGTGTGTGTGTGTGAGAGAGAAAGAGATAAACAGAGAGAGAGAGAGAGAGAGAAAGAAAGAAAGTTTGTGCGTGCGTTTTCTGATCAGGTATCTACGGTTGAAACAAGGATAATAATTATTTGTAATTCGGTTGCAAGCATGCGCATTTGCGACAAGATAATTGTGCACGACGCCATTGTTATAAACTCGCGCATGCGTAGTAAACCTCTTCCCAAGACGGGCATGTGTATATTCTGCTCACTTTCTGTTTTCTTCTTTTCTATTAGTTTTCTTTTAGTAAGTGCTTAGTAAAAAAGAATGTAGTAATTTTTTTACGTTGTTCGAGTAAACCCTGATCGAAATGTACACACAGACACACATTAAACATTTGAATATATGTATGTTTATATGAATGTGTTCATATATATATATATATATATATATATATCTGGAAAGAGAGAGAAAACAAGAGAGGAAGAGGAGAGTCAGCGAGAATAAAAGTGTTAGTCTCCCCCACGAGAATTCCGCGAATCAAAATGAAGCAGGCGAACGGAAATACTGGAGTCGTTTTAATTACAATTTGAACAGATAGGAAGCGGTAACTAGTTCTGTGTCATTTTTTCGGCTTATTTACTCCAACGAACCGTGCAACAGACACGCAATGGAGTCTTTATGTCTATCAATGCATATGCCTCAACATTGCACTCATACGTACATATGTGTATATATGTGTATGTATATATATATATATATACACATACGCCAATATGCATATATGTACGTACATATATATGTATTTGCATGTATGTATATATATTTTTACATATATATGCATACGCATCTATGTATATTTTATATATTTGTAGATGCGTATATATATATGTATATATAAATATTTATATATATATGTATATGCATGTATATATTTATGTATTGATATATATGCGTATACATATATATATATAGAGAGAGAGAGACAGACAGACAGAGGCAGAGAGAGACAGAGAGAGAGAGAGAGAGAGATGAAAGGTTATTTCACTTATGATGCCTCTTATCGGTCTTTGCGATTGCGTCAAAAAACAAAATTCAAATCCATGTTTGGTATTAGATCTAATCGTGATCTGTTGGGTCAGAATAAATACGATTACTATTTCATTCGAATATTCAAAAAACAATGGCACTTTTGTAAAAATATTTTTTTGCATAACTAAAAATAATTAGTCGTTGTATTTCATTATTATTAGTAGTAGTTACAGTAGTAAAGGTTGTAGTAGTAGAATTATAGTATTATCAGTAAATTATTATTGTCATATTTTTGTCAATTTTCCATGTGTTGAACAGTTTTTCTAAACTAACATATCGCTGGCAAAGTCATTCCTTGGCAATTTAACAATTCTTTAAGACTCATTTTCATTAGTCGAAGTCAAGATCTTGATCGGTCCCTCCTTGAACCTAACTCAGCGAAGTAGTTGTTACGACACATTTTCTCAAGCACAATCACTTGATAATCTTCTACACGGGCGGAAGTCAGTCTTACTCGCATTAAATATATATTTAAGTACAATTCTTCTTTATAATTAGGTGTTTACATATTTATCCAACTAAAATTTTACGATTATAATTTATTCAAAACAATTATACATATATATATATATGTGTGTGTGTGTGTGTATATATTAATTTTCACGCTAGATGCACGTGGATCTATTTCTATTGTTGCCTGGTAAAGCTGGCGTATTTATTTTACCCTTAGCGAAATGTATACGAGTAAAAACAACCCCTACGTACTGGAGTAGGATCATGATATGTAACGTTTTTACTTCGTTCATATATTGGCTTTTTTAATTTCGTAAAATTGATATTTTCTTAGATCAGATGTTAAACCATCTAAAACATTTTCCCTAATATTAACTACTACTCAGCGTGTCTCCGTACATGGGATCATTTAAATACAGTAACAGCACAAGTTGGAAATTCCTTAAATATTTATACAAATGGCCAACATTTTGCTAAACTTGATTTGTATGTCAAAGAAAGCTGAAGAAAGCACCGAAAAAATAGTCTATTACCACAGCTTTAACCTTGATTTAAGTATAGGTTGTAACTGCGGGATCATTGAAAAGAACATTCGTATTGCAAGTGTTAGATATTAGCATGGTTAAAAATTTAATTATTATCGATGTATCTGTCTATTTACCTAACTTTCTATCCAGTGATATTGATAAAATAGTTTATATGGGGAGTTATTTCTTGTATATAGAATAAAGTGTAGAAATAGGCTTTAGCCGAGGATGTTTATATAAATTAGCTAAGCAGGCATACGTGGAAAGTTTGCATGTTGAGATACGTGTGCTTTTTGAATGATAACGTAACGGAACTGAGGTCAGAGATCAGGAAGGTTAGAGAAAGGAGTTCAGTTTGAGTTTGTTCGGCGATGAACAGACCTGCTTCAAAAAGCCAGGAAGCGAGGCTGTGAAGAACAATGATGTAGACACGTAATGACGAGCCTTCGGGAGGACTATTTGAGACAGTTTTAATAAATTTATATTTTAAAAATATATAGTGTTGTTCTGTGGTTTCACAAAATATAAAGGAGAGCTCAGCAGTAAAGATAGAACACTTGAAGTAAGAAAGGTATGAAGCATATATTATTCTGCTTATAAAAACTGATACCTTATGTAAATATGAACTGTAATATTTACTAGTGTGAAAACTCTCTTATATAACTTATTTTATACGTCGGTATCATATAAATACAAATTATACGTTTATAAGAACACTATCTTTAACATTGCCGATCCACCTCACTATACAACACAAGTTAATAAATATATTTGGAGTGTTTATAGTGTTATTGCAGGGAGTAAATCGAATTATTCTTATAGAATTGATTTAGAATGACTTTCTAGTCTTGTATCAGGACGATAGTAAAAAAGTGAATATGCAGCAATGAAAGGAGTTTAATTTCAGTAAGTTTATAAAATTAATAGAAATTGAATTTTGCATTTACTCGGTATATAAAATTTGTAAAACGTATTAGTCCACTTTACTATGTAATATACGGTTTTCACATTTTGTGTCATTATTTTTGCGTTGATTTTGGTGAGATTGTAAAGAGTATTACTTGACATAGCTTTATTGTTCTTATTTCTTTATTGTTTTCTATAATTCTGTGATTAATTTAGTGTTTTTTTAGTTCTGTAAGTTTTGAAATCTGTTTTATTGCATAAATGTAGGTACATTTTATTGCATATATATTGATATATCCATACATATATAAACATATACATACAGATATACAAATGCATATGTAGAATGTATCTGCCCAGATGGAAAGGAGGTATGGGGCTCTCGGAGATTGACCATCAACATCGTGCAACTATTGTGAGCACCGGACAATATCTGATGAGCTCTAAAAACCCAACTCTAAAGATGGTACACCAACATCAGGAATCAAGAGCCAGTAGAACAACATCCATCACAAAACTGGCCAAACATTTTGGGGAAGACTGTCTTGCAAGTGAGACAGAAACAGAAAAGATACCTGCGACTGAAATAGCCAGAAAAAGTCGCTAGAAATACACTAAAGCTTTCCATGACAAGAAAGTTGAAGAATGGGCCAACCAACAACGGGCCAAGTATTTTCTGGACGAATATAACCAAGACTATATTGATAAGGAAGGGTCTATAAGCTGGCTAAAGGATGGATCGCTCCACTATGACCAGAAGAAGTATATAATAGCTGCCCAAGATCAAGGCTTGATGACCAATGCGTTTAAAAAAATAAGTGGTCTCAGCAAAGACAAAAAATGCAGGTTCTGCCACACAGAAGTAGAGAGTGTGAGCCACCTGATTTCTAGCTGTAAGGTTCTGCTAGGGGACGGCTACTATACAATGCGACACAATGAAGTATGCAAATATCTCCACTGGACGATCTGCAATAAGTTAAATATCGAATGCAGTAAGAAGTCATGGGAACATATACCCGAAAGAACAGTCGGAAACAAGTCATATACCATCCACTATGACTATGCAATCCCTACAGCCACATACCTAGAAAACGGAGCTATAAAACCCGACATTGTAATATGGGACAAGAAGGAGAAGGAAGCAACCTTGGTGGAAGTTAGTGTCCCGAATGACGCTGGGTTAAACAGAGCTGAGAGGGAAAAGATTACTAAATACCAGGGTCTTATGTATGACATGAAAAGAAACTGGAACCTTAAGAAGATCTCTATCATTCCAGTAATTATAGGAGCAACCGGACTTATGAAAAAGAATTTTACAAACTATCTTACAAATATACCAGGTAAACCAAGTGCAAAGGAAATTCACTTAAAGGGACGGTTAGAATCTTAAAAAGATCTCTCGGTTGGAGTGTCTAAAATAGCAGGTGTATGTTTGGCATCAGGTAGGATGCCCCATCCCTGGCTTAAACAAAATGATAAGAAAAATGAAAAAATAGAGAGAAACACATTTAAGCACATATATATGTATATATGAATATATATATATATACATACATACATATAATTTTACATGCATATATATATATATATATATATCCATACATATGTGTACGTATATGCATAAATATTTATGCACATATATTCAGACATGCATATAGATGAATATATATATACATATATAAAACATATATATTTTATACATTTATGTTTATATGCATGCCTGCATACATACATATATGTTAAAATATATATACACATATGTATACATGTGCATGTAGGTATGTGTATATATATAACATATAACATATTAAACAACTAGCAGTCTGACGCCTTTATTCGAGCCCTCTGTACTTTTGATAAGTTTATGTGCATATATATATATATACATACATATACACACACATATGTATACATATATATATATACATATGTACATATATATAGATATGTATATATATACACACACACATATATATATACACACACACATATATATACACACACATATATATACACACACACATATATATATACACACACACATATATATACACACATATATATATATATACACATATATATATATATACACACATACATATATATACACACACACATATATATACACACACACATATACACACGCACATATATATACACACACATATATATATACACACACATATATATATACACACACATATATATATATACACACATGTCCAGGTAACGTACATCAAATATTTCAAGAGCATAGACGCAAAATTGGTAGCGGAGTTTGGTAGAGTCTGCAAAGGTAAGTTTCTTTAAACTGTGCCCTTTTGGCTGCCAAATATTTACCACAAACTGATTACAATGTCATTGCATGTATGAATACTAATTATGTAATATCCCAAATTTTTAGACCAAAAATTGACTAAGTAATTTAGGAAAGACCGCAAAGGTCAATTTTTTGGAAGTTAAGTTCATGTTTTTTTTTTTTTGTTTTGAAATAGTTTTTAATGCTCTTTACTTGAAATAATTTCAGCGATCCGAAATTAAAACGAAATTTGAGGCGATAACTACTTAAATAAATTTTTATATAAACTACACATGCCATAATAGAATATTCCTCAAGCATAAAATAACGGAAAACATTAAAATATGTTTATAAATATTCCTTATTTTGACAAAACTCTCTTAAATTGGTAATACAGAATGCTCAAGTGACCCTCCTTCAAATGGAAAACGGGGCTCTCCATTTAAAAGTCGCTGCCATTTTGATTTTTTTTTACAAACTACTTAAAAGTAAAAACCAATGAACTTTTCTACCACAAAAGTAACTTTTATTTAATAACATTTTCTCTTTGTAAGGAAACTCTTGGCTACGAATGCAAACAAAGTTGATATAAAAAATGTATTTTCGCGAAAATTATCTTTACTTTCATCATATTTTGCTAAGGGTAAAATTTTTGAGTATCAAAACCTATCTCTTTACAACACCCCCTTTTCATAACCTACCATACTTTCATCACAGTCCATTTTCTGTAGGCTGTTTTTGAACCCAGTAAACGAGGCGTACTTCTGCTAGTATATATATATATATATATATATATATATATATATATATATATTAGGCACCGCCAAAAATGGCCGAAAAATCAAGTTGTTGTTTTTTAAAACGAAATTACATTTATTAAAATCAATTATTTCTGAGTAACTTTTTTTTCCAGAAAGATAAAATCCTGAATTTTATCATATAGAATACAGAATAATGTAAAACATTTTTCTACTATTTTTACTTAAATTTTAAATGTTAAATTTTCCCAAAAAGTTAACAATTGACATTTTTTGTCTTGCACAAAAAACGTACATAAATATTTAAAAAAAAAGAAGGGTTTTGAACTAATTATTTTATTTATTTGTTGTCTAACTAAGATTTAGGATGATGTTCTATGAGAATATGCACAAATATTATAATATAAGTACCTGGATTTAAAATAATTCCACTTATTCATATAGGCAACCAGTTACTTCGCGTCGATCTAGAGTCAAGATAGACACTGTTTACGTTTGTGTTTAATAGAAAGCAAACTATGGAAGACCAAACAGGCCAAAAAAAACTTATTTTTCAGTGACGAAAATTTCAATGTATTATTAACGCCAAGGCTGGCCAGTACCAGATGGGTGACCATTTGTATGAGTTGGGTTTTTAATATGTATGTGTGTGGGGGTCAGGCTCCCCAAAATGGGGGGGGGGGCAATTTAAAGCAGAATCAAATAAATTATTTCAGCGCGTTTGGTCCACTGTAGTCGAAAGGCGGCAAACGTTTTCAAACGGGATCGAAAAAATGATGCTATTTTTAACACAAAGTGCACAATATTTATCGAATTTTTTTTGTATCGATTCTTCAAACTATGCCCTGTTTAATAATGGTCATGCATTATTCGTCTCGCTAAAATAAAATTGTTAATTTATTTATCAAAGATTTTAAAACGGCTTTTTTCGTATAAATATTATTATTATTTTTTTTTTGCTTAACTGAAATTAATTATTTTACTTAACATATTCACCGAATTTCAGACTTCAAAACTCAAAAGCGGGATAATTAAACACAATCGAAGTTCTGATATTCAGACGTCAAAATAAGGTATGCAAACATTTTTTTTATAAATCTATAATGCTGTCCCTTACAACAACACAATATGTTGTGTTCAGTTTCAGATGATTATTTTAAGCATATCTGTACCACCTCAAAACAAGGAGAGGTCTGTAAGCAAAAAAATATATATATAAATATCGTTTATGAAAAATAAGTACACTGTTATAAAGTTCATTCTTCTCTTAATAATCGCTGAACATTTCGTATTGATCGGATAATTATCTGATTTTTGGTAGATTTTTAAAAAGCCGGACCGTCAAAAAGTACTTACCTGACCCCCAGTTTTGGCGTGCCTAATATATATATATATATATATATATATATATATATATATACACATACATACACAATGTTCCTCGTCTTCAGTTGAGCGTATGGAGAAGTGATACCCGAATTACCTTTAGCATATAGGCGACGTTCTTTGTGCAAACAAATCGAGCGGAGGTATTTCGGACGATGTTAAAACATCGTTAAACTCACTACTCGCCCATATATACATGTACATCTATGTACATATACATACATATATATACACATATATTCATATGTATATACATATATATATACATATACACATCTATACATACATATATATTCATATGTATATGCATATATATACACATATATATGCATATACACATATATATATACATATACACATCTATACATACATATATATTCATATGTATATGCATATATATACACATATATATGCATATACACACATATATATATACATATATATACATATATACACATATATATGCATATATACACATATATATATACACATATATCTATACATATATACACATAAATATACACATATATCTATACATATATACACATAAATATACACATATATCTATACATATATACATATATACCTATACACACATATCTATACATATATACATATATACCTATACACACATATCTATACATATATACATATATACCTATACACACATATCTATACATATATACATATACACACATATATATGCACATATATATACATATATACACATATCTATACATATATACATATGCACATATCTATACATATATACATATGCACATATCTATACATATATACATATACACATATCTATACATATATACATATACACATATCTATACATATATACATATACACATATCTATACATATATACATATGCACATATCTATACATATATACATATGAACATATCTATACATATATACATATGCACATATATATACATATATACATATGCACATATATATACATATATACATATGCACATATATATACATATATACATATACACATATATATATATACATATATACATATACACATATATATATACATATATACATATACACATATATATATACATATATACATATACACATATATATATACATATATACATATACACATATATATATATACATATATACATATATACATATACACATATATATACATATATACATATACACATATATATACATATATACATACATATACATATATACACATATATATATATATACATATGCATATATACACATATGTATATATACATATACACATATATATATACACATATATATACATATACACATATATATATACATATACACATATATATATATACATATACACATATATATATATTTATATACACATATATATACATATACACATATATATACATACATATATACATATACACATATATATACATATATACATATACACATATACATAAACATACATATACACACATATGCATACATATACACACATATATACGTACATATATACACATATATACATACATATATACACATATATACATACATATATATACATACATATACATATATATATACATATGCATATATATATACATACATATACACATATATATACACATATATATACGCATATATATATACATTTAGAGAGAGAGAGGGAGAGAGAGAGAGGGAGCCATCTATCTCTAATTCGGTTTATGATTCGAATAATTGATTGAAAATGCAAACAAATTCACAAACTATGAATCTTACCAATAATAGCTTCCTATGAAATTTATGAGTTGATAGAAAAGTAAATTATCTCATGTTTGGAAAAACAGGTGTTTTTTATAATTTTTGTGTAAACAGATATTATTACAAATTACCACAGAAATAAAGAATAGAACAAAAATATAACGTAATTACGGTTGAAACTCGAAAACACTTGCTAAAATTTGATATACATAGAAAGGAAGATTTACAAAAACATCTATATTTGTTTTTGTTTTTTTTTGTTTTTTTCTGCATTTGCAGATAACGCTTAGTGTTTCGTTTTTTTTTGTTTTTTTTTCAATTATTCGAACTACAGTTCTAACATTCACTGCTGTTTTTCACGACGTTTCATCCGGTGTACACTCCGACCTTCTTCAGATCTATTTTATTAAACTCGAGAATTTTCACGAATTTCGATTGGAGCAATGCATTTAATGCACATGTGTAGCATCCTCCCGTTCTGTCAGCCATGCCTAAGTAGAAGTTTTAAGTAATTCGCAATTATATTCTTTGTATTACCTGCACTTAAGATTCAACCTTCAGCGTTCGGAAGTGTAACGCTTAAAACTGAATGTTTTATTATACTTCATACGTTACGTCACGGGTACTTCCGGAGTTAAACAAGATACACCAGAATCTGGGGTTACAAACAATATTGTAAAATTAACACCCAGGATAGGGGGGGTAGCCCGAATCACCCAAATAATACAAACTATATTTTTTATTATGAATAAAATTCGAGCCATGCTTTTCTTGTTCACGTAGTTTTATTCTCGAATTCCTATTGAGGAAATTTCAACTTTTTTCTTGGTCCAAAAATTCCTTTTGTACAATGGATGTTTTCCACGTAAAGACCTTCCACAACTAAATCACTGGGGACGGAACATTCTACACGTCTTTCCTACTTGAAATATCGCCAGATAAAACATAGAAATATTTCAGCCCGGATGTCACATAGTTGACAGCGACTTCCGTCCATTGTCAATAATAATTATCACGTATTTTCTCGATTTCGATAAAATTAAAGATTCTATTTTAAATTCCCGATTCTGATTCTTCAAAAACGTGTAAATTTTCAGCAGGAGAAATTAATATTTTTCAAATTACCATAAAAGTCTATGTAATATTTTCAGGAGCGCCCGACATTGCTCGGTCGTAAAATATGCTTAAATATATTTTGATTTGCGTGTATTTCGTTAATTATCATTAATATTATCATTATTATTATTATTATTATAGGCCCAATTATTTCATATTATATTGTATCATAGCTTGTGCCTTATGCTAACTTCATATATGGCATAAGCACCTTGGCACACAGGTTCTCGTTAAATCACCAACGTTAAGCAATGTTGAGCCTGGGCACTATCAGATGAGTAACCGTTTTAGAATACCATGCGCTGGATATAGGAAGACGTCGGCATCACCTCGAAAAAAATATAAAAGCTTAACGTCGTCATGTACTTCGGTCAGAATATACATGCTACTGAGGACCGCTTTGTTAATTTGATTTCCCTTGACATTTCTTCCTTCGGAGGAAGCCGTTTCAACCACTCTATGATGAATTTCGCCGACAAGGCTAGCAATTCTACCCTCGTTAGAGCTTAGGTAAATAAGTTTTCAAGATTAAACATTGATCAGCGTGTACAATGTTATGCGGTTCACAAACACATATACACGCACAAACAAACATACAAACACACAGAAGACTGCGGCGTGAATTGCCCGTCTAAAATCTAAAAGGTTACATATCATTACGTTTTAATTGTATTTAGCACAAGCTGGACGCCCGGCATTGCCGGGTCGTACCATACGTTTAAACGTGATATTTTAATTTATGCAGATTGCGTATGTGTGTATTATAGAATCATTCACTTATTGATTATGATATATTTCGAGGAATAACTTCGCAAAAAGAAAAAAATAAACTAAAATAATAATGATAATGTCGTTCATCAAATTCCTTCTGTGTAAGTTCGAATATCATGTTAGCTGATATTTGGGTTTGTGATGAATGCCCGAAAAATTTATTTCTGATTGATGTTTAGTTTAAAAATATGCAAACTCAGAAATGATTTGCGGCAATTTTAAATGGTGCCACTCATTTACTTTAAATTGGACTCTTTAATAACAGGGAAATTAACATAAAGGTACACCTGGATTCAATAGTAGATCATTTGATCTGTAATCGAATGCTCTACTATTAAACTATATCACCAGATAATAAATCTTCCTTTTTAAGAAAAGAAGGTGACTTGCTGAAATTTTATTATCTCCCTTGTTTGGCGTAACGTAAAATGTTCCCTTGTAAAATTAATCGTTTGTCCTATAAGACAGAAAGACTTTTTTTTAAGATTAAATTTTTTTCGATATTTATCAGATGAATTTCTGTAGATAAGATATCTAAGAACACTGCCATACATATAAATTAGCTTCGTGTTTAATTTGAAAACGATACGCTCAGCCGTTTCGGAAACTATGAAGAAGGAACTCACAGACACACAGAGAAAGTGGCATTTATATACTGGTAGAGATATTTCTTTAAGAATTAGTTTAAGGATATATTCGTTTATTCTATTATTGTATTCTTTGGCAGATTTGACGTAGCATTGCAAATGGTATCTTCAACATATTTGTGTTACCGTTTGGATCAACGAATGGATCTGCGTAATGTTTATGTTGTAGTCCGTAATGGGATTTACACAAGAGAAGGCCATATCCTAAGCTATAGGATTACGACGGCAAATACATGAAATGTCCATTATATTTAAATAAACAAGTACATACGTCTAAGATATATAGCTTTAGGGAAACGTGATATCGAAAAGGTTATGAACCTTTGATATAGATAATTACCCAGAGCGTTTTAGTATTTAAGATATCATGTCGCGTAACGTTGAACGGAAAATTTGTATTTTCTAAGAGATCTTTGACTCATTCTTTTCATTAGAGCATGGAACTGAATTAATTCAGATTTCATTTTAGAGTAAAGGAATTATCCGCTGAAAGGATATAGCAAGAAAATAGTCAAAATGTGATTTTGAAAAAAAATAATTTCATCTAAAGTACGAAACTATATACACTTAAGTTGCGCATGCACGTGCCTCCTCTGAAGAAACAATACCCCGCACGTATTTTCTGCTTGAAGTTCAGCCAGGTAAGAGATATAAATTATCTGTCTGGAAGTTATATAGTTTTGCAACTTCCGTCGGAGGTCATCGCTGGCCCTAAAATGTGCCGGCTTTGAACAAGGTGTTTGCTGAGCACAAATTTTAATATATTGTAAAAATAGTAAAAATGTCTGCGTTTTTTTTTTATTGATCCATTGCGGTGAATGGCATTACATTGTCTGAAGAATTCGCAAATAACGTGTTTGTCTCGCAGAAATGTTTGCATACAACCAAAACTCATCTTTTAGAATCATTATTACATTTTTTTAAAGTTATTATACATATCATGTATGTGTATATCAGGGTACTTAAAGTCACGTCAAAATAAACTGTTGAGCAACCCCATGGTGATCTTTTTCCGGAATTGGTGGTCTCTCCGATTCTCTCTCCTCTGATCTTGATCACGTTGTAGAATGGGGAAACGAGTGGCTGGTTACATTTAATGCATCTAAAGCCCAGCTTCTATCTATATATCATCAACGTTCTCATCCCCATATGGCATCAATTAAAATGAATGGCTCTCGTCTTGGGGAGGCCTCAAGTTTTGACAAGCTTTTGGGCTTGACCTTTACTCCTGATCTTAAATGGAATACGTACATCAAATTTGTTGCCAAGGCTGCTGGAAAAATGGTCGGATTCGTCTATCGATGCAGTAGATACCTCACTACTGATGATATTCTCTATCAATATAAGAGCCAGATACGTCCACAGATGGAATACTGTTGTCACATCTGGGCAGCAGCTGCTAGAAAGGACTTGTCCTGCCTTGATAGGGTTCAAAATAGACTTTGTGGTCTCGTAGGAGATGCCCTTTTCTCTTCGCTGCAACCTCTATTTCACAGAAGAAATGTAGCGAGTTTTTCTCTGCTTTATCGTTATTTTCATGGCAAATGTTCGACTGAGCTATGGTCCCCCTCATCAAACTTTCACAAGAAACACTCGTCAAGCTGAAAACACTATCAATAATTCCCCCCACTCTTTATCTGTGTCTAAACCTAAACGTAGATTCCATGAACAAAGCTTCTTTCTTAGAACTGCACGCCCGTTGAATTGTCTTCCGTATCCCTACTTTCCAGCTGTCTATAATAATATAAGTCCAACGTGAACAAGTTTCTGATGAGGCGTTCCACTTAAGTTAACAACTTTACCGAACTTCCATTACTATCGATTACTATATTGTCCTTTTGACTACTGTACACTCTTTAACCCTTATCCTTGAATATCCTCTCGGCCTTGATAAGTGGTGACGCCTATGTAAAGAAAAACAAAACTTTTCGTCTTGTTTAATAGATTATACTGATTGAGATACGATAGCTAATATTAACCACTTCGTATGTGAATTACACCCCTAGCAAGAAATTGCAACCTACTATACTGCAAGATACATCATAGTCTAATGATCCTAATACAAGAGAGACTGATGAACTGTGATCAGCGATGTCTGCGAAAACATGATAGATGAAGAATAAGAATAAGATGTATGTATAAACCATCTGATGCTTGTGTTGTGGTTATGTACGCAGGTTTTTACTTATCTGCAGATACAATCACTCGGACGCCGATATTTTGTTTTTAAAAAAGTTTTATTACAAAGAGAAAAACAATCGAAAACATGAGCGTATGAGAGAAATACAGACGTACCAATAAACGGATGTATTTCCTTGGTACCCTTAATTATATCATGCCCATTGATTACAGGGTTCTAAACACGTATTTCCTGCTTGAAATAGCGAAAGACAACGAAATAAAATGAAATCTGCTCTGAAAGCACCCTATTGTGCAACTTCAACTTGGATTGCCTATGCCCTGTAAAGGAATAACCTAAAATTCTCTATTCGAACAGACAGAAGAATAGAAAGATATGCGTTTTTGGGGACTTCTGTGGCTGAGCATTATTTATTCAAATTTTCATTATCTATAAAATATTTTCAATTATCATTTTTTATTCAAATTTATAATTTTTCATTATTTATTCAAATTTTAAATTTTTCATTATTTATTCAAATTTTAAATTTTTCATTATTTATTCAAATTTTAAATTTTTCATTATTTATTCAAATTTTAAATTTTTCATAATTTATCCAAATTTTAAATTTTTCATTATTTATTCAAATTTTCAATTTTTCATTATTTATTCAAATTTTAAATTTTCATTATTTATTCAAATTTTAAATTTTTCATTATTTATTCAAATTTTAAATTTTTCATTATTTATCCAAATTTTAAATTTTTCATTATTTATTCAAATTTTAAATTTTTCATTATTTATTCAAATTTTGAATTTTTCATTATTTATTCAAATTTTGAATTTTTCATTATTTATTCAAATTTTTAATTTTTCATTATTTATTCAAATTTTGAATTTTCATTATTCATTCAAATTTTGAATTTTTCATTATTTATTCAAATTTTAAATTTTTCATTATTTATTCAAATTTTAAATTTTCATTATTCATTCAAATTTTAAATTTTTCATTATTTATTCAAATTTTAAATTTTTCATTATTTATTCAAATTTTAAATTTTTCATTATTTATTCAAATTTTAAATTTTTCATTATTTATTCAAATTTTGAATTTTTCATTATTTATTCAAATTTTGAATTTTTATTATTCATTCAAATTTTTATTTCTTCATTATTTATTCAAATTTTAAATTTTTCATTATTTATTCAAATTTTTAATTTTTCATTATTTGTAAATGAGTAAATAATGAAAAATATTAAATTTAAATAAATTCTAAATTTGTCATTATTTGCTCAAATTTCCGAATTTTTATTATTTATTCAAGTTTACAAATTTTCACAAAAAATATCGATTACGATAAAAACGGGATTGCGATACAAGGGCAGACTCGATTCTTACTTCCAGAGTCCAATTCTTTATACATGTCTGAAATGGCTATTTTTTAATTGCCGTAAAAAAGATATGTAACACTAGCATAGAGTCACTTATTTCATATCACATTGTTCCCGTTATGATTTCAATAGTAAAAAATACATGCATATATATATATATATATATATATATATATATATATATATACATACATATGATTTGAGTCCATCAACTTAAATTGAAACCGAAACTAAAACATAACAAAACATAGTCTAATGATTGAAACTATGTCTACAAGTCTAGAAAAGGCTGAAATTTATTCGTACTAAATATGGTTGGATTGTGAAAAGGAGTGTCATTTTTATAAAACACAATCTAGTCTCGATGAAAACTATGGTTTGGATAGACAAGATATAAAAAAGGAGGTCAGACGGTCCATAGAGTTTCATTATTGTACTAGCAGGGCGACTCGCTTTGCCCGGTCATAAGATACGCTTAAATATATAGTAGTGAGGTAAAAAACAAATTAAAAAATTTAAGGGGTTAAAGTCGTTTGCTTGAAGCATTGTTTAATGTGTATATAAACAAAATTTAAATATATACAAGACAGAACAATGTTACGGATGGATCCATATTGAACCAATAGATATGTGTATGTATATGAACAATCATATATATATATATATATATATATATATATATATATATATATATATATATATGTGTGTGTGTGTGTGTGTGTGTGTGTGTGTGCGGGGGTGTAAGCCCCATTAAAAACTCGTTTCTTATCGTTGAGCACTTTCAATTCAAATCAATCCGGTCAATTTATCTCACATGTGCAGCTCACCATATAATGATTAGATCACTCTGACATCCATTAAAATATTTAAAATAACAATATTTTTCGCGGTTAACAGTGGCCGAATGGAGTTAGTCTTTTCTAGTCGAGTAAGAGATGATTTGAATCTCTCGACCGGTATTAATCGTGAGACCCTGCACTGATGATACCCGAAATATAGAAACACGAGTTTTTTTTTTTTTTTTGGGGGGGGGGTTATTAATAATAAATATATATATATATACATATATATATATATATATATATATATATATATATATATATATACTATCATGGATATCTAGCGTTGCCAGGATCGACATGAAGTTCTGTTTGGCCACACCTTCTATACTAAGAATATTGAGCAGTTTTTCATTATTATATGTAACCTCTATCGTTTCCTAAACAAAAATTCAAAAAGAAAAGAACGAATGAAAACACGAAAATGTACGCCACACCCGAAAAAGGCATAAATACGTGACAAGCTCTCCACTCGATATTTCGGCAGAAGGGATGCGAAGAGAAGCTATTCTCCGGATATTGAGCACCTTTTTATGACTATATTCCAGTTTAAGCGAATTTCTTTTATGCTCCCTTAGTCTAGAAAGATTTGTTTTTACGGTTTTTGTCAACGAAAACAAACTGTAAATAATTTCAGTTTCAAAAATACTAAAGTAGATTTTGTGTTAACCAAAATATGCGTTTTTATGCTATAAAAATGATGAGTTTTGACTTATTTTATTATTAAAAAAAAATGAGTAGCTACGAAGTCCAAACAATGTGAAGAAAAAACTGGCAAAATAACGTAAATGAAAGTTTTTTTCTGTTTTGTTTTAAATAACTAATCGTAGTTGAAGTGGATAGTTTGTTTATTTTAAAATAAAAATCCATCGATTGCGAAATCAAGGAAATTATTTTATTTGAACTGATTCTAAAAATATTGCTTGAAAGTTTGTGGGAATTATTTTCAGTTTAATTATTCGCCGAAAAAGAAAAAAACACCAAAAAGAAATAAATAATTCAAAACTCAAATAACTGAAATCAGTTTATAAAAAAACCGATGTTTGTTAAAATAAATTAAATTGAATATGTTCTCAATATAAATCACATTTAAATAATAAACTTTAATAGAACACTTAAAACAACCCTCTCACTATAAACAATAACTAACACACCGCTATTTAATAAATCGATTTCCCTTAATGTAATATGGAAAGAGGTCATTTCTTAATCGTCTATTTTGCAAGAATAATACTATATATAGGAATGAATGAAGTAATAAAGTAATGGACCTTTTGTATATATTAATCAAATTGTGAACAAACAAACAAACAGACAATTTATATATATATATATATATATATATATTTATTATTACCGTTTTATCTGCTTAGTTACACAGGTTTCTCTTACCGAATCGTATCAACGATCCAGCAACTTCGTCGACTTTAAGTCATAAAGTCTGACGAAGTTGCTGAGTCGTTGATACGATTCTGTAACAGAAACATGTTTAACTAAGCAGATAAAATGGTTATAAAATAATAATATATAAATATTTGCTCTTCAATAGTAATGAACACTTTCTGAATTTTTCTACTAATTACCATTTTTGCTATATATATATATATATATATATATATTATAAGGTAAAATTAAAAGCCAAGAACAATGCGAGATTTTTTTTTTATATAGAGTAAAATTAAATGCAAGCAAAAGAAATAAAGTTCTTTTTTTTTGTTGTTTGTTTTTTCTTTTTCACACAAATTTTAACTCTAAACAACAGTAATTTTTTTTTTCTGTTGTATTCAATGGTAATATCACCTTTGAATACAACAGAAAAAAAAATGACTGTTGTTTAGAGTTAAAATTATTATATATATGTGTGTGTGTGTGTATGTGTGTGTGTGTGTGTGTATGTGTGTGTGTGTTGTATAACTTACTACATGTGAAATACTCTTACATACGTCAGGTGGCACGTACCTGAGTGTTGAAACGCTGTATATCGAGTTCTTCTGCAGAACTTGCTCCATATATGTTAGCACTCAATATCATTTATAGTTTTTTTTTATTAATATAAAACTGTTATTATTTATCTTTGTATTCTGTAATAATCATTTTTTTTCATTTAATTAATTATTTAATCTTCATCTTTTGTTGTTTTTTTTACTGAGATCACGTTAGTTCAGATATTTCACAGAAATTGGAAATTAATTATCGAACGTGCTTCAGCATCCAATATTAATTATAATTTTTTTCTATTTTAATATCTATCCTTAATTATTTATCTTTTATTCTAAACTGATACGTATTTGTTTATTTTATTCCTTTAAAAGTTATGATGCTGTTGCGGTTTTGTTATGCCAACTTTTCGCAGAAAATGGAAATTGATTCGTTTGTTTTTGGGTGTGAGTTCACATTTGATATTACCTATAGTATTTTCAATGATATTAAACTCCAATTGCTAATTTTTGTATTAGTAAATATGTTATTTATTATTTTTATTTATTTATATTTTATTTGTTGCATATACACACCTGTTTTTATGTAATAAAGTTAAACTGCATGGCCAATTGAACCATTACACCCATAAGTTGGTTCAGTGTTTGTCTATCCGCTACACCTTTGCATTGTTCTGCCTTCGATAAATTGAATTTCGTTTAGAACAAAGTGTAGTATCTGTTCTTCAGATTTTACACTTTCATTTCTTGTTCTCTTCTGGTGGTGGCGCAGTCCTTCACGACTGAGACCATTTTTATTTTTGTACCTTGTACCTTTTCTCTACGTTAAAAACCGACCCTAGTGTCTAACTCTGTCCTGTGAGGAGGCATTGTAAATAGGTGTATATATACATATATATATATATATATATATATATATATATATATATATATATATACTAGCAAAAGTACCCGTCGTTGCCGGGGTTTAAAAAAAAAGGAAAATGGACTCTGATTTATGAAAGTATGATAGGTTATGAAAAGGATGGTTGTAAAGAGATAGCTTCGAATTTGGGGGTATCAAAACCAAAGCAAAATATGATGAAAGTAAAACTAAAATAGATAAACCCAATAATTTATTATACCATACCTGTTCACACTGAAACACTTATCACAATATTCTGTCGATCTATATTAAAAAACCTTGTTAAACTTTGTGAAATATTTCCATTCTATGGGGTCAGGTGCGAACGAACACACCATAATTTCATTATACCATATTTCTTCAAACTGAAACATAATAATCAAAGTATACTTACACAGATAGATATGAAAAGTCTTTATTAAAGTGTGTGCCTATTTCCATTCTATGGAGGCCAGGCGCGAACGCAGACCCCACAATTTTATTATCCAACCCCTATTTAATTATAAACATACTTATCAAAGTATTATTACGTACATCTATATGAAAAACACTTGTAAACGTTTTTTTTTTTTAATTTTTTTTATTTCCATACTTTGTGGACCAGGCGCGAACGCAGACCCCACAATTTTAATGACCCACTGTTCTGCCAGATCAATCATACCTGTCCTTGTGTCTCGATACATCTTCTATAATTATATGTAATCAGTTTTTTAAAATAGTCTACCATATAGGAGTCTATTCGTGGCCAGGCACGCGCACACACACACACGCACATACATTCAGCTTTATATTTTATATATATATATATATATATATATATATATATATATATAGGTATATATATAACATATATGTGCATATATATGCATGTATATAATATATATGTGCATATATATGCATGTATATACTATATATATAACATATGTGCATATATATGCATGTATATAATATATATATATATATATGTATATAATATATATATAATAAGTGTGCGTGTGTGAGTACGCCTACTTATGTGTGCGAATGTGTGACCTGCGTACCATCAGCAAGAATCGAACCCAAAACGCACTTCTCTTAACCTTCATTGCTTAGCTATAGACCAAAACCCATACGTATATATATATATATATATATATATACGTATATATATATATATATATATATATATATATATATATATATATATATATATATATATATATAAAGTAACGTCTTTCTAAATTATATCTAAATTACAACGAGCACTTTCTAGGACATTTAACTATCGAGCTTATTATATATCTAAATTACAACGAGCACTTTCTATTTCCTGTATTTTAATTAAACTAGTAATGTCACTGTTACATTAAAATACACTCAGCTCTTTATACTTTGTTCTAATCTCCTTTATATATATATATATATATATATATATATATATATATATATATATATACACTACCAGGCCACCCGATATGGCACAGTCGTAAAATACGCTTAAATATTATATTTTTATTAATGCAGACTTCGTATTATTATTATTATATTATATTGGATCCAATATACAGTACTGATTTAATATTTCATTTTAAATGGCTCGTGTGCCACCACCGTGAATCGAAACCAAAACGTTTAGCTTACGATTCACTTTGTCCTTTGGCGTTAATGCCCGAGCTATTAAGAATACTGTCGTTCGAACTTCACTTGGAAAATTCCATTTTTGTTTTTTTAATTTCAGACTTTTGCACCGATTTTCCCATACTTAAACCCAAATATGAAGTGTTACATTGGTTCGAATAAACTATATATAAAGGTTTATTTCTGTAGACCAAAACTGACTAAGGAGTTTGGTAGGCATTTTTTAATATATATATATATATATATATATATATATATATACGCATACAGAAATATATATAGAAATAATTTTTTGTTTACTATAAACTTTTTATGCAAATATTACTCAAGTATAAATCATGTAGAATATCTGCATTAATATAATCTCAGGTAATAGTTAGCTAAAGATGATTATCCCATAAGAAAACCGAAAAATCTAATAGAGAATGAATTAAAATAAATTTTTAAAAGAATATGCAAATTAGCTAGATATTTTGTAGGCGAATGCAATTCAACGACCAATATATAACAAAGTTTTATTTTTTTAATTAATAGAAAATAAAAGCTTTTTAATATGCATTTAAATACACAAAAACATCCAAATTAATAGACAAGGTTCACACTGTTTTTTTTTATTATATAGATAGATTTGCAACTATTTTCGCAAACGTAAATGATTTATTTATTAGCGTATATATTGATGTTAGTTTTACTTGAAATATAGAATATATGAATATTTATGATTTTTCATTAGAATCAGAGACGAAAAATTAAGTTTTAACCAAAATAAAAAAGATATCATATAGAAAATCATCGTTTTTGACATCGAAAATAAATTGCACTAATTTTCCTATCCCGATATAGGTTCCGACACTTTAATTTAGAAGATCGCAATGTGCTTCAACAAGTGGCGACACAAATATTTGCAATAACAAACCGGTATTCAAAGAAACCAATTAAACAACATCGCTTTGGGACGAAGTTACAAAATAGTCCGCTCTTTCTGATCCCGGATTCGGGTTCCGAGTAATCGTCCCAACACGTATTGTCTCCCCATAACCCTTAAACATGGCACGCAAGTTTTCCGTTGAAACGTGGTCCTAATTTTGTAACACTTATCTAACAGATTATACGGGCGGTGGTTTATCACGCAAATAGATTTCTGACGTGATGCAAGTAATTAGTTCAAATTATAATGACATCTCTGTTCCATAACGGCACTAACAGTAATCAGAGTGGGTATTTATCGCTCGCTTTTCTTTCTTATCAGAACAGAAAACGGGTAGGTTTCCTCTTGACATCTATAACAATGCGTTTCTCGAGCAATATGGAGAGAAGTACATTAAGAATACAGCTGCCTGCCGCACAGAAAGTAGACTTCCTCTACCCGGCTAGAAAACTTTGGAGACTGTATGACAGAAGCCTTCATGTTAAATACCGATAACTGTCATAATTGTCCGAAAACCGAGACTTGAACAAAGTATTGCTAATAACTGTTACAAGGCCGCCAAGTTCAGTCGAACTGTATATATATAATGTTTTTTATTATTTGCATTTTTTTTTAATTTTCTATTTTGTGCGATTACCGAACTTTCAAATATGAGTGTGATAGTGACCCTCCTAAACATTAAAAAAAACACCGCAAGTAAATACTCTCGTAGGAAATATTGTGACGCCAACGTCAAAACGTTCGACACTTAGTTCGATTGAAATTGAGCCATTTTGCTTAACTTTTTGCTGCAGGACTGATACAACTATTTTATTGTCCTATGAGGTCAATAATCACAAGCTTATCTTCCTTGCGTTTGTACGGAGCAAGTTTATCGCTTTGCCATATGTGCCTTCACCGGGGAATTCCGACGGGTCTACTCTGATTAACTTTGCAGTACCAGAATGCTCCCTCTTTCGGGGCGCTGGTCGATTTCCCCACCTTCCTACCTTGTGTCACATTCCCTTGCTGTGAGAGAAAAGTAAATACCGGAAATATCGCGACCTTACGCGAGAGTCAAGATTGTTTAATTTAACAGTCGACGAATTCCAACAAACTTTATTTGTAGTCACATTCTTGTCCAATATATACCCTTTTACCTAAAAGTTGAAAGGTTTAATTTAAAAGATCTCAGTGTGCTTCAACAAGTGACGACAAGATATTTTAAATAACAAACCGGTATTCAAAGAAACCAATAAAACAATATCGCTTTCGGACGAAGTATTATAGATAATGTTCTAATGTGATAACAGCGTAGCATTCAGGTAATTATTAGTCGAACCAGACAACTAAAGTTTTATATATATATATATATATATATATATATATATATATATATATATATACATATACATATATATATACATATACATATATATATACACATATACATATATATATATATATACATATACATATATATATATATATACATATATATATATACATATATATATATATATATATACATATATATATATATATATATACATATACATATATATATATATACATATACATATATATACATATATATATATACATATATATATACATATATATATATATATATATACATATACATATATATATATACATATATATATATACATATATATATATACATATATATATATATATATACATATATATATATATACATATATATATATATATATACATATACATATACATATATATATATATACATATACATATACATATATATATACATATATATATATATACATATCATATATATATACATATCATATATATATATATATATATATATATATATATACGGTGTTTACAAAGTCTGGCTACATCATGTAGCCAGACTTTGTGGAAGCATCCTGTAGATCATGTAGCCAGACTTTGTGGGCACCCTATATATATATATATATATATATATATATAGTTTTTGAAGTTTGAAGTATATATATATATACCGGGTGCCCACTAAGTCTGGCTACATAATCTACAGGATTCTTCCACAAAGTCTGGCTACACTATGTAGCCAGACTTTGTGGACACCTGTATATATTTAGAACTGCTTCAAAGATTCACTGCCCACTCATTTTTCGACCAAATTTCAAACGATTATCATAGTTCCAAGATCCCCTTCTCAGCTATATTGTGAAAAAATGTTTTCAATTTTCGTTCCGTGGAACAAAAGTTATGATTAATTTACTGGTGTTAAAAATCGTAAAAATTCGTGAGGAGGTGAGCGACGTTTTTTTATATGACTGGCTTCCATAGGAAGCTCATCGCGTCAGCCACTACTAATTACCAGCGCTCGAGAAAAGGGAAATAACACGTGAAACAGAGACAAGGATAGCAGACGAATACTGTAGGTTGTTTTACATATAGGGGTGCTATGTTAATGTGAGCCAAAAAATTAGACTGAAATAAAGCAAAGAACAAGTGAATTTTCTATAAGTCTATAAAGATCACCGATTACAATAGGAAAATGCGATTATGAAAAGTCATATAATAAAGCTTACACATGGTACAAAAGAACAAGATATTCTAGTAAAAATATAAAAAATTAATAATTAAAAACATTCCAGCAGTAAGAATTTTTTTAATCCAATGTAACATTGTATAATCAATTCTTAAAGCTGCACTATTTTAAGTTATAAATTTATTATATTTTTTTTACTATATAATCTTGTCTTTTTCTTTCACATGTTTAGGATTTACAATATGACTTTACATGCTCGAATTTTCCTATTGTAATATATATATATATATATATATATATATATATATATATATATATATATATATATATACACACACATGTGTGTATGTGTGTATATATATATATGTGTATATATATGTCTATATATATTTATATATAAATCTATATATATGTATATATATATTTATATGTATATATATAAATTCATATATATGTATATATATTTATATGTATATATATAAATTCATATATATGTATATATATATGTATGTATATATATTTATATGTAAATATATAAATTTATATATATGCATATATGTATATATATATGTACATATATACATTATATACATATATTATATATTTATATATATATTTTTTTGTATATATATATATATATATATTTATATACATATATATATATACATATATATATATGTGTGTGTGTGTGTGTGTGTGTGTGTGCCTAAATCCAAACGTAGATTCCATGAGCAAAGCTTCTTTCTTAGAACTGCATGCCAGTGGAACTGTCTGCCGCTTGCCTGTTTCCCACCTGACTACAACTTGGACGTCTTCAAGTCCAACATAAACAAACTCCTCACAAACCAACCCCTTAAGTAAGATACAATATCAAACCCCCCAATACTAATGATTACTACAATACTATCTCATTGATTACGCAATAACCCTTATCGCTGAGTGGCCTTCGGACCTTGATAAGTGGTGACCCCAATGTAAAAAAAAAAATTATAAAAACCTAACAGCGAGCCATGTTTCTCCCAAGAATGTGCTGCTGCCATCGCGCACAGAAATTACTTTTTCCATAGCTACCAACATATTAGATGTACTGAGACTACAGCTGCTTTCAGGACTGCCAGCTACCACTGTAAAATAGTAATAAAATATGCAAAGGAGCTATATGCTCAGTCAGTTTAATGCAAAGTAGCTGAGCAGCGGCTTGGCTCCCACCAGTTTTGGCAAATAGCAAACAAGATCCTGAACAGAAGCGTGCATTCAATCCCAACCATCATCAATGGACCTGAGGTCAACTCTTCAGCATCAGACAAAGTCAAACAATTGGCCAAGAACTTTCCAGCTAATTCTACCCTTTGTGACGAGGTTATCAACTCCCCGTATTTCCTCCTATAAATGAAAACACTATGCAACATACAAATATCTGTGAGTGAGGTCGCCAAGCTAATCAAGAATCAGGATTGCAGTCAACCAACTGGCCCAAACGGCATTCAAATTATAGTGTTCAAAAAGCTCAACCAGAACTTGCCCCCATACTTACAAAAGGGTTTAAGCGTTGCCTTAACGAGAAGTGCTTCCCAACACCCTGGAATACCTCGTCAGTATGCCATGTATTTCAGAATTCAGGTGATAAATCATCTCTCTCTCTCTTTCTCTCAGTACGGACCAATAAGTCTCCTGTGTGTCATGATTAAGCTGCTGGAATCCTTATTAAATAGAGAAGTAGTCAAACACCTCAGCAGAAATAACATTTTTAGTGACATGCAATATGGTTTCCCTTCTGCTAGATCTACAGCAGATATGCTAACGGTTATATCTCATAGGGTAAGTCAACGTCTAGACGAATGCTTCCTTTCTAGGGCAATTGCTCTTGACATATCAAAGGCCGTCGATAAGCTATTGTATACGGGCTTACTTAACAAGATTTCCAGCTACGGTATAACTGGAAATGTTTTCTCAATTATGAAATAATTTTTCTCTGATATGCTCATCAGAGTTGTGGTTGTTGAGCAGAAATTAGAGGCCCAGAGTATTAATGCTGGAGTCCCTCCAAAGTGCATTCTGGGCCCAACTCTCTTCCTGATCTACATCTGTGATCTACCAAAGCACATACTTAAATCATTCGTTGGCATCTATGCTGATAACCCTACCATCTATGGCAACACATCAAAAGCAGTAAAGTTCTCACTGATTCTTTCTCCTCTGATCTTGAGCGCCAGGTACAGCGGGAGAAGAGGTGGCTGGTTACTTTTAATTTGTCTAAAACAAAGCTCCTATTTTTACATCAACAACGCTCTGATCCCTACCTGGCATCAATTAAAATGGATGGCTCCCGTATTTGGGAAGGTCCCTGTTTTGACAAGCTCCTGGATTTGACCTTTACTCCTGAATTTAAATGGAACACTGTTGCCAAGGTCTCTGGAAATATGGTAGGATCTTTCTACCACTCCAGAAGAACTCTCAATACTTATGCAATTCTTTATCTGCATAAAAGCTAAGTACGTCCAAAGATGGAGTACTGATGCAACATCTGGGCTGGAGCTACTAAAAACAACCTATCCTGCATTGAAAGAATACAAAATAGACTTTCTTGGAGACGTCATTAGCTCTTCTCTTCAACCTCTCTCCCTCATAAGAACAGTTGGGAGCCTGTCTTTGTTTTATCGTTATTTCAATGACAATTGCCGTCTGATATATATATATACACTTATATACATACATGTATATATACTTATATACATATATATATACGTATATACATACATGTATATATATACTTATATACATATATATATACTTATATACATACATATGTATACTTATATACATATATATATATACGTATATACATACATGTATATATATATACTTATATACATACATATATATATACACGTATATACATACATGTACATATACACTTATATAAATACATGTACATATATTATACATACATGTATATATAGACTAATATAAATACATGTATATATATTGTATACATACATGTATATACTTATATACATACATGTATATATACGTGTATATATACATGTATATATACTATAATAAATACATGTATATATACTATAATAAATACATGTATAAATACTTATATAAGTACATGTATAAATACTTATATACATACATGTATATATATAGGTATATGCATATATATAGTTACATACATACATGTATATATAGTTATATGCATCTATATGTAGTTATATACATACATATACATGTATAGTTATATATATGCATACATGGATATATATAAATATACATAATTGTACGCATATATATATATATTTATATACATATATATAGTATACATATATACCTATATACATATATATATACTTATATACATATATATATACTTATACATATATATATACTTATATACATATATATATATACTTATACACACATATATATATATACTTATACACATATATATATATATACTTATACACATATATATATATACTTATACACATATATATATACTTATACACATATATATATACTTATACACATATATATATACTTATACACATATATATATACTTATATACATATATATATACTTATATACATATATATATATACTTCTATACATATATATATACTTCTATACATATATATATACTTCTATATATATACTTATATATATACTTATATACATATATATACATATATATATACTTATATGCATATATATATATATACTTATATACATATATGTACATATATATATATATATACTTATATACATATATGTACATATATATATATACTTATGTACATATATATATATACTTATATACATATATGTACATATATATACTTATATACATATATATACATATATATATATACTTATATACATATATGTACATATATATACTTATATACATATATATACATATATATATATATACTTATATATATATATATATATATACATATATATATACTTATATACATATATATATATATATATATACTTATATACATATATATACTTATATACATATAAATATATATACTTATATACATATATATATACTTATATACATATACATATACTTATATACATATACATATACTTATATACATATACATATACATATATATACTAAGATACATATATATACTAAGATACATATATACATCTACATAAATACATATACAAATATATATGCATACATGTGCATATATATATGTAATCAAATGAGTATATATGAATATAAGTGTATATATATATGTAAGTTAATATAATGTATATAAGTATATATATGCATGTACGTATATAAGTATATATATATACATGTATGTATATTAGTATATATATATACATGTCTGTAACTCAGTATATATATACATGTATGTATATTAGTATATATATAAGTATTTATATATACACGTATGTATATACATACATTTTTATAACCTTCGTTTATTTCCTTGATTTTTCCATTACAGCTGTTTCATTAATGAGTTAGCAATTTTACGATTTATACTTCTGTAAACATGTCCTGTCCCCACCAACTTCTTCAGATGTTTTTCCATTGGATTCTTACAACAAATGGTATATTTTTAACATGCTGGACATGGTATTCGGGTAAAAAGATTTCCACAGCCATGCTTCCTCATTTCCTCCGTCTTTTGGTGTTATGTAAAGAGAGTTTTCCGTTTTAATCCGTACTTCCGTATTTATATTTTTTATTTAGTAATTATATATATATCAGTCTACAGACAGGAAATTGGACATAAGTGGTACTGAGATTTGGAAAAATCGTTCAATAGGTTTTCGGTCAGAAATTTGGCTGTGAAAGTGTCAAAGTTCAACGAGTTTACCTTTGAAAATTCTACAAAAGTCCTCGACCAAACCTGGGTCTAAACACTTGAAAGTTCGGATGTCGGTAACTTGGGCATGGGTTTTAATTTGATTTTAGCCCGAAACAAATGATAAGGTGGAAAACGCGGATAAAGTTTTTAAGATAATTGACCTCTCTGGTCTCTACCAAATTACTCTATCAATATTTGCTCTAAACATTTGATATTTCACAGAAAGTGATTCACACATAGGACAAGCTTTTAAACCGTTTTTTCGTTTACTGAAGATTTACTGCCGAGAATTTAGAATTCGAATGAGATGGACATCTCAGGTTTCTAAACAACTATTCAGCCAATTTTGGGTCTAAACATTTGCAAGTTTACATAACAGGTATCCCGGCATGCAGAAAGCTTTTTTTATCTAAATAATAAGCTGCAAAGATGTCGAAGTTGAAAGAATTCACCATTGCAGACACTATAAAACTCCTCCGTTAATGGTTGGCCTAAAACGTTAAATTAAAGATGTAAGTTACCTGGACATGAATTAACCGTTTTAATATATATATATTTACATATGCACAAAAAAGTAATTAATATTACAAAGTCCCCGAGAAAATGCCGGGTACAACTGCTACTATCATGTGTGTGGGGGGGGGTGAACGTGTGTGTGTAATAGAAAAATAGGGAGGGGAAAAAATAAAAATGGTTTAGATTAAAACATTAAAAAATAAATAGACGTGTTCTGTAAACAGGAAAAAACAGCATTTATGACTTACAATACACACACACATATATATTGTATATTTATATATTTATATATATATTTGTATACGTATATATGATTTATATAAATATATATTTATATATATATATATGTTTCTATTTATATATATACTTATATGTATATATTTATAAATATCTCTCTCTTATATGTATATATTTATAAATATCTCTCTCTCTCTCTCTATATATATATATATACATATATATATATATATATATATATATATTAATATTTACATTCCGATAAATAGTTGCTGGGATTACAACCTTATAAAATTATTAAATAAACATGGATTATACATATATATATATATATATATATATATATTCATATATATATATTCATATATTCATATATATATATATTCACATATATATTTATATATATATATATATTCATATATTCATATATATATATATTCACATATATATATTCATATATATATATTAATATATATATATATATTCATATATATATATACATATATTCATATATATATATTCATATATATATATATTCATATATATATAGTCATATATATATATTCATATATATATATGTTAATATATATAAAAATACATATATATATTCATATGTATATATTCA
>NC_136497.1:124695795-124728295 GCF_053919585.1 Euprymna scolopes | reverse complement strand
TTGATAACTTATATGGAACGGCTCATCAAGAACTTATTTACTTTAGACTTGAACACAACCATATTGTAGTCAGCCGGAAAGCAGGAAAACGAAAGACAATTCCACAGGCGTGCAGTTCTAATAAAAAAGCTTTGTTCATGGAATCTACGTTTAGGTTTAGGCACAGATAAAGAGTGGGGGAATTATTGATAGTGTTTACAGCTAGACGAGTGTTTCTTGTGAAAGTTTTGCGAGGGGGGACCATAGATTGAAGCTCAGTCGAACACTTTCCATGAAAATAACGATACATCAGAGACAAACTCGCAACATCTCTTCTGTGAGATAGATGTTGCAAGGAAGAGAAAAGGACATCTCCTACGAGGCTACGAAGTCTATTTTGAACTCTATCAAGGCAGGACAAGTCCTTTCTAGCAGCTCCTGCCCAGATGTGGCAGCAGTGTTCCATCCTTGGACGTACCTGACTCTTATATAGATAAAGAATTGCATCAGCAGTGAGATATCTACTGGGTCAATAGAAAGATCCCACCATTTTTCCAGCGGCCTTGGCAGCTTGATTTGATGTACGTGTTCCATTTAAGATCAGGAGTAATGGTCAAGCCCAGAAGCTTGTCAAAACTTGAGGCCTCCTGAAGACGTGAGCCATTCATTTCAATTGATGTCAGATGGGGATCAGAATGTTGATGATGTAAAGAGAGAAGCTTGGTTTACGATGCATTAAAAGTAACCAGCCACTCCTTTCCCCATTGTACTACATGCTCAAGATCAGAGGAGAGAGAATTGGAGAGAACTTGGTCGTTTACTGTCTTAGATGTGCTACCATAAATGGTAGTGTCGTCAGCATAAATGTCTACAAATGATGTAAGGATGTGATTTGGAAGATCATTAATGTAGATCAGAAAAAGAGTTGGGCCCAGGATGGACCCCTGAGGGACACCGGCATTAAAACTGTGGGCTTCTGATGTTTGCCCCTCAACTACTACTCTTATGAATCTATCAGAAAGAAATGATTTAATAATTGAGAAGACATTTCCAGCTATACCATAGCTAGAGATATTATGAAGTAAACCTTTATGCCATACCCTATCAAAGGCCTTAGATATGTCAAGAGCAATTGCCCTAGAAAGGTTACCTCCGTCGAGAGATTTGCTAATCCTATGAGATATAACTGTAAGCACATCTGCTGTAGATGTAGCAGAACGGAAACCATATTGAGTGTCACTAAGAAGGTTATTTTTGTTGAGATGGTTGATTACTTCTGTATTTAACACAGATTCCAGCAACTTACTCATGACGCACAGGAGACTTATTGGCCTGTACCAAGAGGGAGATGAGCGATCACCTGAATTCTTATATACAGGGCATACAGATGAAATTTTCCAGGGAGATGGGAAACTATTCTCCTTAAGACAACGTTTAAACTGTTTTGTAAGTATGGGCGCTAGTTCAGGTTGAAGTTTTTTGAGTACTATAATTGGAATACCGTCCGGGCCAGTTGCTTTACTGGAATCAAGGTTTTTGATTAGCTTGGCAACATCACGTACATATATACGTATATCACATAGTGTGTTTACAGATACAGGAGGAAATATTGGGGGTTGGCGGCCTTGATCGCAAAAGGTAGAATTCTGTTGTCAGTATCAAGCTACAATGGACGCTTTTACTAAGGTCGGTTTGGTAGTAGTAGTAGTAGTAGTAGTAGTAGTAGTAGTAGTAGTAAACGAGATGTTTTCACGAGAATTATTTCTCTTTAAGGTTATAATTCTAAAGGAGATTTTTAATGCGCATTTTATTTTTGAATCGCGTTAAATAATATTATAAACTATGATGATATTACAATAGATAAAACTATTGTGTGAATACACGATGGAACGATAAATTGTCGCCCTATAAAAGACAACATAATTCCATTTCCGTTTGGTGAAAACATGTTTCGTTGTTGTTGTTGCAGACCATCTAGTATTTGGCCAGTTATGTAGAAGTCTCAATCACGATAGGAGCCGTCTATCATGTCCGAAAATGGCACAATGTTCAACGAGCGAGATCGGAGATGCACCGTTGTACAACTCATGCTCTCTACCTATCCAAGTTATGCAAACAGGATCCTTGCCAGCACTCTCAAAACGCAACGATGGATTTCACACAGGCTGAGGAAAACCAAGTTTCTGACTACAGTTGTTATCTTTGGTGTGGGTTCAAGGGAGCGCCACACCATGTCTCCTCACATCTTTGAAGTCGGCTTTAAAGTTCATACCGAAGAGTACCAGGATGTGCTGAAGAGTGTGGTAATCCCATAGTGCAACCAGGTGGCAGCAGGATCGGTGGAAAGAAATTTCTCTTTAATTCTGTTTTGATTTGTAAGTAAATACACGTGTTTATATATTACCTTCAATATATATATTTATATAGAATGGGTTAAGAAATTTCAACGAGAGGAAGATGTATTTTAAAATAAGGGGATGGTCACCAACAATGTGTATTTTTTTAACATTAATTTATTATTGCGTGTTTTGGTTTTTCATTGAAAATTACGTTTAGATCATTGTGATGATGTTTTTTTTAAAACATTGAAATCGTTTTTAACGCGTTTCAGACGTTCTGTGAAGCGTCCTCTTCAGAAAGTATTTAAAACGTTTAGAATATATTCAAGATGTGTTTAAAATGTAAAAGAACATTTTCATAGTTCATTTGAAATGTTTCCGAGGGGTGGAGGCATGTGTAAATGATTCTACTTTTCATTCGTATGTTCAATTTTTATTACTGGTTCATTGGGCTAGAATGATGTTTTATCTCTCTCTCTCTCTCTCTCTCTCTCTCTCTCTCTCTCTCTCTGCTTTTGTTTCTATTTATCTTTCTTTGTTTTTTCTCATTTTTTTCCTTTTTTACTCTTACTTGAGTGGGGGTGAGGGGCCCATTGGTACTTGGTCAACTTGGTGCATAGGATAGATGTGTGTGTGCGCGCGCGTGTGTGTGTGGGTGTGTGTCGATGGGGGTGAGTGTGTGCGCGTGCGCGCGTGTGTGTGTAAGTGGGGGTGAGTGTGTGCGTGTTTTCTTTATTGGTTTTAAGAATGTATGATCTGTTTTATAGTATTATAAAGTTATTTGTTTCCCTAGGAGGGTAACTGTGATCCAAGGTCGTTACCAATGTGTGTGTTTGGTAGGAGCGAGGGACCAGTTCCTCTGAAACAAGAGTAGAGGTGTTTTCATTCAATTTTGATATTTATTTTTTGGATTCTTAGATTTGAGTATTGTGATTTTTCGTTTCAGTCTTAGACTGTTCGAGTATTCTTAATATTATGTTTGTTTAGATAAAGAGGTGTATTCATAAACATACGTAGGGGATTTTTTTTAATGTTTCTATTTATTTGTCTCCCCATGTGGGTATGGCCAGACCCAGGATCGGTTCTTAGTGTAGAGAAGATCTCGTTCCCCAGAGGAGAGGGGCCACTTGGAGGGGTATAGGTATGGGAGGAGGGATAATAGAAAGGGTGATAGTTATCTCAGTCATGAAGGATTCCTCTTCCACTGATTGAAGGGGGAGCGAGGTTTTGGAACAAATATTACACTATGGTTCTGGGTGTTTCCTAGTGTTGTTGGTTTCGAGTTTAAGTAGGGTTGGTATTGTTCAATGTTGTATTAAAGGCAGGGGTGTTATGTCTGTGTGTGGCTGTATGCGTGTGTATTTTAATGTGTCGGTTCTGATTTATGTGTGGGTGTGTATATGTGTATGTACGTGCATGCGACTGTGCCTTGCATTCCACATGTTTGTGTGTTGATATTAGGCTCTGTTTAGTTCGGGAGTGTATCTTGTTATGAATTTTTTTATGTAAGTAAATACAAATAATTGTATATTTGGAAGATTGGCATTATTTTGAAGCTATTTCCACTACGTGTGTGTACGTGTTTTGATGGTGCTCTTATGTAAGGCCACTCTATTGCTGAATTTTTGGGTGGCGCCTTTGTAGGATTTGTTGCATGCTGTGCATTTTAGTGGAGGTGCAATTTAGATCCTTTTTTTGTTTTGAATGTTTGTGTTGTGTTTTTGAATGTGTATGTGTGTCCTTCTATTATTATGTCACATACTCCACATCGCATTTTGTAACCCCTTTTGTAGTGAGTGGAACGAGTTTTGAGGAAGTTAGGATGTGTTTTAGGTTTTTGGGTTGGCGTTTGCTGTTTATTATTTTTGTTGTTTTAAGTATGTTGTATAGTTTGTCGTTCTGATTTAGGACGATAAAGTTCTTTGTTATATGTGTAAATAGTTCTAGGTTGTTTGTGTTGTGTGTGGAGACGTATGCTAGAATTTGTTCTTTGTTTTGTTCTTTTGGGATTCTTAGTTGGTCTGTTGGAATTTTTTCAGCCAGTCCAATACCTTTCTGTATTAGCCGTAGTGGATATCCTCTTTTCCGCAGGGTTATTTGCAGTTCTTTCAGTCTAGTCGAACGGAGGTGTCTGTCTGTTACTATGGTGCAGACTCTACGTGCTAGGGAGTAGGGTATTGATTTTGGACAGTTTTAAGGATGGTGACTTTTGAGGTGGAGGTATTGTTGAGTGCCTGTGGGTTTGTGGTAGATGTCTGTAATTATGTTGTTGTTTTTTATTGTTACTAGAATGCCAAGGAAAGGTAGTTCTGTAGGGCTTTGTTCTAGTGTGAAGTTTATTTTTGTGTGTAGCAAAGTGTGGATTTCTCGGATATCCCCCCATGTGGTCCTCCAGAGGATAAAGCAGCCGGCTAGGTATCTTTCCAAGATTTTATGAAGAGTGTTTTTATATTTTGCCCGTATTTCTGCTCTATCCTTTCATAAAGGGTCTCTTCTAGGAAGGCGAGTGTAAGGGTGGCATATGTTGATGCCATTTTAGTACCCATTGCTGTGCCTAATATTTGGATGTAGTTGTCATTATGTAATTGGAAGGAGTTGTTATTGAGGATTATGTCAATGCTATCAATCACGAATTGTGTATTGAATCTGGGGTGTAAAGTCTGTGTATGTTTGTCAATTGAATATAAGATAGCTTAATTTTCTAGGTTGTGTGGGATATTGCTATATAACCTGCTAACATCGAATGCGGCTAGTATTGTTCCATCGTCTACTGTTTGTGGTAGGAAGCTAAGGAATTATGTATCTCTTAAATCCCTTCTGACTAGATTGGTGAAGGGCTGTTATAATAGATCTATTATGTTGCTAAGTCTGCTTGTTGGGCATGATGGTCCTGCTACTATTGGTCTGAATGTGAGGCCATTGGGGTTTGAAGTTCTTATGTACTCCAACTTTCTTATGTTGATGACATGTCTTACCTGGTTAGATTTGTATATTTTGGGTAGTCCATAGAAGATGTTTTTGTTGTGGAGTTTGTAAGGAAGTATTTTTCTTTTTTAGTTAATGTATTATTGTATATATATATATATATATATATATATATATATATATATATATATATATATATATATATATATATCCAATAAAAATAAATAAATATAAAGCACACGGTATTACATACACTTCATCATGCACTTATTCTATGCGTCTCTGAATCTCTGTCACATATGTATATATATATATATATATATATATATATATATATATATATATATATATATATATATATATACTAGCAAAAGTACCCGTCGTTGACTGGGTTCAAAAAGAGCCTACAGAGAATGGAGTCTGATTTATGAAAGTATAATAGGTTATAAAATGGTAGGGTTGTAAAGAGATAGCTTCGAATTTGGGAGTATCAAAACCAAAGCAAAATATGATGAAACTAAAAATAAAATAGATAAACCCCATAATTTATTATGCCATACCTAACCCTAACCCGACTGAAACCCTTTCCACAATATTCTGTGGATCTCTATTAAAAAAAAAAAACTTCTAAAACTTTGTGACATATTTCCATTCTATGGAGGTCAGGCGCGAGCGAACACCCCATAATTTTATCATACCATATCTCTTAAAACTGAAACATAATTATCAAATTATACTTACGTATATATGAAAAGTCTTTATTAAAGTGTGTGCTTATTTCCATTCTATGGAGGCCAGGCGCGAACACCGACACCACAATGTTATTATACCATCCCTATTTAAGTTAAAACATACTTATCAAAGAATAATAATGTGCATCTATATTAAAAACACTTATAAACGTTCTTTTTAATTTTTTAATATTTTTATTTCCATACTTTGTGGACCAGGCGCGTACGGAGACCCCAAAATTTTAATGAATCATCATTATGTCAGATCAAACATACCCATTCCTGTGTCTCGATACATCTTCTATTATTATATGTGATCAGTTTTCTATAATAATCAACCATATAGAAGCCTATTCGTGACCAGACACACACTCAGACGTTCAGCTTTATATATATATATATATATATATATATATATATATATATATATATATATTATCTATATATATATATATATCTATCTATATATATATATATCTCTCTATATATATATATCTATATATATATATTATATAATATATATATATATATATTATATATATATATATCTATTATATATATATGAGATAGATGAAGAGACTGATGGAATAAGTACATGATGAAGAAGTGTATGTCAAAAATGTGCTTTACATATATACATATACATATATATATGTACACACACACATATATATATGGTGTGCCTGCTTTTCTATCTTTAACCTCGCTCCCGAAAAAGGCATGGATTTATCTGTACGGGATATCATATCTACCATATTGCCCTGGGAGCCACGTTCATTATATTTTGTATGTCTATAAGAGAGGCTGGCAAAATTTTTATTTTTATCCATTGATTTATTTCTTAATGAGATAAGACGAGATAAACGTCACCTGGTGCCCGATAGGTGCAATTCACGCTACTCTTTCTACTACTACTACCACCAATAAAAATAATCCTTCTAGTGCTTATAATAAAAATGTAGAGATGGAGTTTAAAAAAAAGTAAGTTAGAAGGAGAGGTCAAAGTGAACAAAGTCAGCTCTTGGCGAATCTTCACCATTGGCGGTCGTTCGTTTAAGATTTAATAAAAAACGGATGCGCACATGTTTTACGCCTTTGCACTAACGGACGTCCTTCTAGGATTAACGATATTTTCTTCTAAAGAGTAATCACTTACTGATTGCCATCAAGTATCAGACGAATGTGGGTGCCTGAGTTCTTTTAGATAATATTACCCGGAAGGAAAAGCTGTCTGAATAAATATCTAATCAGGCTTCACACACACACACACACACACACACACACACACACACACACACACACACACACACACACACACACACACAAGCACACACTCACACGTGTGTATGTGTGTGTGCGCGCGCATTTGTCTGTACTAATATATACATATATGTGTGGCGTTTTTAAGATAGCTTACGATGAAAAAAAATACATAGATATACTTTGCATAAACATTCAACATGGTTTACAAAAATCAATGTTCCGGCATTATCATGTATTTGGTTGAAACAAATCAGGAATTGATTGTTATTGACTATTTTAAATTCTTCTCTAAAATATGTCTACAAAGCACTAACTTCTATTGAGAACGTTGGACAAAATTTTTGTTTGAGATTCATTTTATCAATGTATATGGACGCATTGCATCAATAATATATATATATATATATATAATTATTTAATATATATATATATATATATATATGTATATGTTTATATATAATTGTTTCCATAAGTTTCCGCCCTATTTTTTTTAAATAAAAGCAAAGAATTTTAACATCAAAAAGAAGCTCGTGTGGGTGTGGCACCTACGTTTCAAGTTTTTGTGTGTATCCAATCGACTGAAAGTGGCGTAAAAATTGTCGCAAAATCATCCTTTCACCTTATTCGGTGCACGTCTGACGACCATCTTTTTTCAAACGAACCCTGAGTTGGTTTCTTCTATCTTGATTTTCCTCCAGGAACGAGGAGCATCATTGAGAACCAAATTTCCGTGTTTGAATGCGGCAAACCCATCTGGAGCAGTTCTCTCACCTATAGCGTTTTCTCAACATATGGCACAAATATATCCTTGGTCACGTAACGCGTCTTTTGCCATCGACTAAAAGCCAAAAGAAGGTGGTGTGGAAAATGTGATACTTTTTTATGTACTTGACAATCCATTTGACGGTTCTAAAATCGAGAAAAATATTATATGAGCAAAAACCGATGACCATTTTCTTGTAGAACAGAATACATTCTTTCTAATGGCATGCCAAATATCCAAACATCTTTTAGAACAAAACTGTAAAGTATACGGCGGGACCCTATGCAACAATATATATATATATATATATATATATATATATATATATATATATATACACTAATAAAACTCTTTTCCGTATGTGTATATTTATATGTATGGCACAACATCATAATGAAATCGTCATTTCGAATAAAATAAAATTATAAGGAGTTATCGAATCGATAGCAAATATGGGTAGAAAGAGTGTACCTTGTTAACATAAAAAAAACAAAATTACACTATGAAACACACAAAATCAAAATCGAACAATGTAAAATGACGGTGCTATCAAGGCGTGAGTCACAATAAAAAGTGTTCCCGGTGTACATTGCCTGTTGTGGTAGTAGACACAAGTGTGAGCGTTTAAATTCATTCAGCTCACAATATAATTGAAAATCGCAATAGGTAAATACTAGCCAGGATTACATTATAAAATATATGAAACTGAAGTACAGCTTTATACACGCAGCAGTATTGGTAGACATCTATAACTCTAAGTAATATGCTGATAGACGAAACTACTGTTTGTTTTAAGTGAATCATGTTATCGTGAGATTACAACGCGCTTTCCTTTCCTTCAATCATATAACTCATTATTGTTAGGACGATCTGTTTCTTGTCGTTGTACATGTTACATCGAAGTAAACTTTTGTATTCGTTTGAGAAAAAAATGTAATAATAATCCATATATCAATACCGTAGTAACTATAACGTACGTAATATGTCTCGGTTTCCAGATTATAAATTATTTGATCGGGATATCTTATCTATTAAAAACGGAGGATAAAAGGCGAAAGTATACTACGAACATTATATGTTTTGTATATATACGTTAATTAAATTTTCGTAGTATGTTATCACCTTCTTCCAAACTTTTTTTAACAAATAGGATCTCCCGATCACAGAAAATGTAATGTAAAAAAATGATGTCGCTTCTGGACCGTACTTTTTTTTAATGTTAAGTATCTTAATGTAACAACCCTGTTTGATATGATTACTCATAGCAGAGTTATTCTAAGAATTGCATTGTAAACACAGTTGTGAAATACTTAATAATGTATATGTACTCTTTACGTATTACGTATATGCCATGTTTTGTTAACAAAATAATAATAGACTCAGGTTAGATTAAAGGTCTTTTAATTATATACAAATATATTTAATTAGAAATTACTATTATTGAAACAAACTCGACAACTATTGCTACGGCCGTTGTTGAATTTTCGCAAGCCCCGCTAGTTATATATTATTATAATTTGCGAAAATTCAATTAAATTATTATTATTATTATTATTATTAATATAATAATAATAATAATAATAATAATAATAATAATCCAATTTATAAAACTCACTATGTCTGTCTGTCTGTCTGTCTCCATATTTTAAGACTATCTCTTCCTAAACTAAAAGTCGCATGGGTCTTCAGCTGGTTAAAGTAGTTTTTTAAGCGGTCAAAAAGGGATCAAATTGTTCAGTTAATATGTGTGTCACATTTGTAGAGTGGTAACGTCACCAGCTTTGAATGCCTTCGTTTTGCTTTCGGTTTCGACTCTAGCGGATGGCACCCAAATACTTTTTTTCCACTTTGGAAATCACGACTCTATAATAGTATATGCGAAATCTGGATAAATTAAAATATCATATTTAAGCATATTTTATGACCGGGCAAAGCAGGGCGTCCCTCCCCCCCCTCCGCTAGTATTAAATAGACTGATAGATGAAAAGATTTATACAAAAACTACCCACGTACGTGTACAAAAACTACGTTACATAAAACGTGTACGTGATTGGTGGTGGTGGCAGTAGTAGTAGTAGTAGTAGTAGTAGTAGTAGTAGCAGTAGTTGTGCTAGTGACAGGGTACATTAATTGAATTTACTCTATCGATAAAGATATGAAGGAAAACTTTCGATGAAAGTGAAAAAACATGTAAGGTTTCCGAAAGCACACGTTAATAACAGGCCTTAACCCAAGAAGCATTTGAATATATATATTTGTAAGGCACAATTGTTCTGATCCTGTTGGCGCATATTTCAATCAATAAATTTTTGTTCATATGAATTTAAAAGTTAAAAACCGCAAGAACTTTCTTCTCAAGCTGATACCCCAACCATATTTTTTGATATTTTCGAAATTAATAATATTAAGTTGTTTTTCTTGCCATGCGCGCATCCGAGTAAGCCCGCCCTTCTAAAATCACATTTTCTGCGCATCCAACCTGGATGGTTTAAAACATATTTATTTAATTAATTTTTAAACGCTTCATTCATTTCCTATTCGCGTTACGTTCATATATTGGCTACGTGTATTTTATTACATTGTTATGGAAGTTCCCGTCTGTTTTTCATTTATCTAGTTTAAATCATTGAAATTACTGATTAAAAGTGTATTGATATATTTATTTCCAACATAAGAATACTCGTCGATGGATTTGTTGAAATAGAAATAGGACTCAGTTTGTTGTTAAAGAAAAGTTTATGATCCCATATTTTTTTTAATATAAAATACATGCGACCCAGACTTCTGGGAACCCCCCCCCCCAGAAATAATATAACTATTCAAGATTAATCAAAGCGACTATATAATTTCCAAGTAACATAATCAATCAAGATTTTTACAGTTAGGATGAGCGACCAAAACTTTGCAGGTAAAGAATCGTCCTTAAAAGATAAGCGAACCCAGAATTTGTTAAGCTAAACGGTAGTGTTTACAGGAACTCTGGTTACATATCAGAGTTGTTCTATATGAAGTGTATATATATATATATATATATATATATATATATATATATATATATACATATATATATATATATATATATATATATATATATATATATATACTAGCAAAAGAACCCGTCGTTGACTGGGTTCGAGAACAGCCTAAACAAAATGGACTCTGATTTATGAAAGTACTAGCGGGGGTACCCGGCGTTGCCCGAGTGTTTGTTTCCGGGACGGGGGGGTAAAAATGTTATGGTAGGTAAGTAGGAAGGATCAAACCCGGAGTCATGAGTAAAACTAGGAAAATAAAGTGTGAAAAAAAAAAAAAAAAAACATCTGCAACGTTAACAGTTCGGCCACAAAGAAAAGTCCATTCCAGTTGTTTAGGAAAAAAAAAAAAAAACGACTACGGTAGGTCGGCGCGAACGTGAAAATATAATGTGAATTGTCCAGCACGCTGACCACTACACCACAGAGCACTGCAGCTAGTTTAGTGATTTTAAATAACTTCACATGAAAGAACTACGAAGCCAAACCGGTGTTCTCTTCTCAACTGTTCCTTGTGAACGATCCTCAAACGGTGTTAAGTGGTGGCAGGGGGAGGAGGAATTTATGAGAGAGAAAATATTTTACCAATTCCATTGATCTTAACCGATTTTGGCCGTGACTTCTCAGCAGAAAAAGTATAGAAATCTAAGATTATCGAGGAATTTGAGAAATAATAAGCCTATAACACACCTCAGATATTGTTCTGCCGTTTGTGCATATTATATTTGCATGAAATATCTTGATTTTTAATCCTATTAAGGTCAAAATCAGCGGGAAAAAATGAGTTCATTTCATTTATATAGAGAAGATAGAGAAGAGAATATATATATATATATATATATATATATATATATATATATATATATATATATAAATGGAATGTCTGTGTGGTCACCAATAGGCTCCTATATGCTTGACTATTTAAAAAAAAACTGATTACATATGATGATAGAAGATGTATCGAGACACAGGAATGGGTATGTTTGATCTGGCAGAACGGCGGTTCATTAAAATTGTGCGGTCTGCGTTTGCGTCTGGTCCACAAAGTATGGAAATAAAAAAAAAGTAAAAAATTGTTTACAAGTGTGTTTGATATAGATGTACATAATAATACTTTGATAAGTATTTTTTAACTTAAATAGGGATGGTATAATAAAATTGTGGGGTTCTGCGTTCGCGCCCGGCCTCCATACAATGGAAATAGGCACACACTTTAATAAAGACTTTTCATATCTATCTGCGTAAGTATACTTTCATAATTATGTTTCAGTTTGAAGAAATATAGTACGATAAAATTATGGGGTGTTTGTTCGCGTTTGACCTTCATGGAATGGAAATATGTCACAAAGTTTAAGAAGGTTTTTTTTTAATATAGATCCACAGAATATTGTGATAAGTGTATTAGTGTGAACATGTATGGTATATAAAATTGTGGGGTTTATCTATTTTATTTTTAGTTTCATCATATTTTGCTTTGGTTTTGATACCTCCAAATTCGAATCTATCTCTTTACTACCCTTCCTTTTCATAACCTATCATACTTTCATAAATCAGTGTCCATTTTCTGTAGGCTGTTTTCGAACCCAGTCAACGACGAGTACTTTTTCTATTATTATATATATATATATATATATATATATATATATATATATATATATATGTGTGTGTGTGTGGGGGGGGTAGACTCCACTTTCAGTGTTTTGTTCTTCCTTGCAATGTTGTAAATATGGAGCAAGAATTCTCTTTGTGTAGAACCGCGCGTTATTCTTGACGTTATTCTCGCGTTAGCTACGCACAGTTCAACCATTAAAAAATACAACCGCCACATACAACGCGCGGCTTTATACAAACAGACTTCTTGCTTCTTATTTACAACATCGCAAGGAAGAAAAAAAAGGAAAAAAAAAAAACCCACACTGAAGCTGAAGTCTATCTCCGAAATATATTTGTGATAAATTTCAAAAAAGTAAAATATTTGTTTATTTTCCTAATATTACGTTGTGATTTGGTTTCAAGCGCACTTTATGCGTATTTATATATATATATATATATATATATATATATATATATATATATATATATATATATATATATATATATATATCCGCCTTGTTCTATATGATGTATATATATATATTTATATATATATATATATCAGTATTGTTGTATATAAAGCATATATATCAGAGTTGTTATATATATATATATGTCAGAATTCTTATATATATCATAATTGTTATATATATATCATAATTGTTATATATATATCATAATTGTTATATATATATATCATAATTGTTATATATATATCATAATTGTTATATATATATATATATATATCATAATTGTTATATATATATCATAATTGTTATATATATATATATATATCATAATTGTTATATATATATCATAATTGTTATATATATATCATAATTGTTATATATATATATATCATAATTGTTATATATATATATATATCATAATTGTTATATATATATCATAATTGTTATATATATATATATCATAATTGTTATATATATATATCATAATTGTTATATATATATCATAATTGTTATATATATATATATCATAATTGTTATATATATATATATCATAATTGTTATATATATATATCATAATTGTTATATATATATATATATCATAATTGTTATGTATATATATATATCATAATTGTTATATATATATATATATATCATAATTGTTATATATATATCATAATTGTTATATATATATCATAATTGTTATATATATATATATATATCATAATTGTTATATATATATATATATATCATAATTGTTATATATATATATATATATATATATATACATACATACATACATACATAACGGTTGTTGTATATAAAGTATATAGCGTGAGGGTGTCTACTGTTTACAATGTGTCTCTTGTTCTATGGTTGTTTGAGTATTCCCACAACCCTGTTCACATCGTAACAAACAAACCTTCGCGGAACAGTCTTTTCTAAACACGAATATCGTCTTTGTCCGCTTGCTAAAGACACAATGAAAAGGATACGTTTCGAACTCTTCTGATCTATGTCTCCCTTCGAAGGAACGCCAAATACCAACTTTATCTATATTATAAATCTCACGTGTCTGTTTAAATATATGTATGCATGTACGTATGCATATCTGGCTAAAACTTTCAACAGAGGAGACGGGTTTTCACGGGGTCGGTAGCGTTTTTAAGCTCGACCTTCGGACAAAAGTATCGAAAGATTGTCTGAAACCTTTAATACATTCCCCCTCAACATGGCACTTTTCTACAAGGAGAGATCGCTTTGAACCTGTAGAATTTATTAGGCTTAATAGGAACTTGTTATATATAAGTGCTGTAGTATATAAAGTGTGGCATATATATATATATATATATATATATATATATATATATATATATATATATATATAAATTACAATAATTTTACCAAGGTAAACAAGATGGTAAACTTAAAATATATTATAAATATTAAAGAGTTAATATTTTCAAGTAAAGTAATCTCAACCAGATGTAAAAGCTCAATGAAATCGAAAAGGAAATCGAGCTTATAATATGAACAAATGATCAATAAAACATGTTAAAAAACATCTTGAAAAAGAGTTAAAAACATAAGAAATTTTAAAAAGGAAGCACTAGATAAGTGGATAGTCCTTAATCCGCGGAGTTTCGAAAAAATACTCTCCTTCTCATCATAGGCCAGGAATTAGCAAAATGCGGGATCGGATTTTGCATGGAAAAGTATTTAATGAAACCACAAGTAAGTCAAAGATCTTACTTGGTTAAAAAAAGGTGAGGTAAGGGGAATAGGAGGTAAAAGAAAAAAATGATAAAAAGATTTCACATGACTATCCACTTATCTTGTGCTTCCTTTTTAAAATTAAATATGTTTTTAACTCTTTTTCAGGATGTTTTTTAACATATTTTATTAATCATGTGTTCATATATATATATATATATAGTGCGAGGACGTCTACTGTTTAAAATGTTTTTCTACCTGTACAGTTGTGTGAGTAATTTCATAACTCTGTTCACATCGTAACACACAAACGTACGCGAAACAGTATTTTTTAAACAGAAATAACATCTCTTTCCGCTTTGTCAAGACAAATTGGAAAACATGCCTTGCATAGGGACGAATATGTCTCTCACTCTTCTGATCTATTTCTACAGTCTTAAAACACACTTCTCCCTTCGAAGGAACGCCAAATAAGAAATTAATTTTATATGAATTATATTTCACTAATTTCCATTGGAGTTGGACCAGTCTCGACTATATTTATACCTTTTGTAAGTTCTACATAATACTAAAATCACGTTTCTCCCAGTATCCAAACGTGTGGACGATATCTTCCCTGCTAACACGTCCAATTCTCCCACACTTACTTACAACCTATAGGGGATTTCTAAATTATCTCATTACGTCATTAACTCACGTAACCCAAGATCAGTTGATCAATCTCGTGTATATTATTTAACTATTATTTCTGTTTGTTCTAAACTTCCACGTTAGCATTTCTACCAAAAATATTTTATCTGTAAAATACCTTATTGGTCTCTATACATATTTTCTAACATTCTATTTTCCAAATATTGATTAGGATTATAAGAATCGTTCAGTTTACTTGGCATTGCCCAGGAAGCTCTCCATATAATACTCTCACATATGAATCTATTTTACACTTTTATATATTTATTTCTCTTTCATGATAGACGAAATCATTTTATTTTTATTACATAGATTTCTTAGAAGTACTTAAAACACCAAAATAACGAGACCCTTTTTTAAAAATAAAATAATCGAATTAATAATTTCCGTACCTGTATAATAAATATTAGGTTCGAAAAACTAAATGAACAATGCGTTTGTATATATGCCCACATGAATATTAATCCCAGCCTATTTTCCAATATATCTTGATGGAAGCCTTTGCAATTTCTCATGGAACCGCAAGGTTCTGCTGAAACCTGTTTCGGAAACTATTCACAATTTTAAAGTAACAACTATATTCCTATATTTGTAGAATTTTCCTGTTGGTCTGCCGATAATATGGTGATCGGTCTAAAAACTGGCGGAAACAAAATAATACGGATAATAGAGTTGAAAAAATTTGTGAAGAATCCGTGATTGTTCTTGGCTGCTTAATTTAATCTCTCATTGCTGGGCAAAACTGATCGCATCGACATGAGTGAATTCCATTCTCCGCTCGGTATGAATGACAAAAAGAAACGGATGGAAACGTTCGAACGTTTTTATGTGGTTGATTGCTTCGTCAATGCGCATGTCTTCATTTTTGTTTCTTTAGGAGTCCATTTCCAATCAGTGAGTTTATGCGCGAGCGTACAAGTTTTAATTCATATAGAGGAGAGAGAGAGACGACGGTGGGGTGGGGGTGTACTGGCAAAAGAGAAAACTAGAGGCAAGTGTGAGATGACGGAAAGTAACGAAGCGTTCGAAAAGCGGTAGAAAAATAGATAAATAGATGAAAATAAGAAGAAACGTTATGAAGAGAATGGGAAAGAATGAAAGGGAACGAGATGGAAGGAGATACGTTAATTTATATAGAAAGGTAGGCGTGGAAAATAGATAAGCAGAAAGATGTACGAACAGACACCACAAGAACACGAGCAGAAAAATAAAAGTATACCATAGAAGGAACGATTACAGAATACAGTCTGGAACGATAAAATTGTCGCCGTACAAAAGACAACATGATTCCATTTCCCTTTGATTAAAACCGGTTTTGTTTTGTCGGTGTATACCATACCATCTACTTGTTGGCCAGTTGTGTACAAATCCCAAGACCGATAGGAGCCTTCTATTAAATCTGAAAGTGATACACTGTCCAACGAGCGGGAGCGAGATCGGATATGCGACGCTGTGCAACTCATGCTCTCTACCGACCCATGTTTTGACAACAGAACCATTGCCAGCGCCCTAAAAATAAAAAAAAATCCGGACGTTTCAACGCTTGAGGTCACAGCTCAACGAAGTTTCCGTCCATGGTTCAGATCTTTAATGTTATAACAAGTGAAGGCCACATCATGACACCTCACATCTTCGAAGTCGGCTTGAAAGTGCGCAACAAAATATATCTTTATGTGCTGAAGAATGACGGATCCCCTAAGTGTTGCAGCAGGAATCGGCGCCAATCCACAAGTCTAATGGAGATTGGCTTCAGAAGGAGTGCGGCGACTTTGTACCATTCTGTCACTGGCCCTAATCTTCCCACTTATCTGAACCCGCTGGTCTACTCTTTTTGGCCATACGTCGAGAACATCAACATGACCCCCCAAAACACGAAAGCCAAGCTGATCACCGCCATCCGTCGGGTTTTCGCCGAGCTCCCGTCGGCGCTTGTTAGAAAGGCATGCTCCCAGTTCCGGACCGTTATCCATTCGATGATTCAAGCTGAGGGCGGCTACATTAAATAGATATACGCTCTACTACATAATCAAATTACCTTTATTGATTTTTAAAATAAAAGTTTTATAATAAAGATGTAGTGTTCTCTTCTTTGGGGCGACACGTTTCCCGTTCCACTGGTAGATGCTTAGAAAGAAAGAAAGAAAGAAAGAGATAGAGGGGGTATAGATCTACATTATATATATATATATATATATATATATATATATATATACCCTATTAAATAAAGTTAAAACAAATAACAGAAACAGTAAAAAGTAATAGAGGGATATATAAAGAATAAGGAGGGGGGGGCTGAAAAGACGGAGAAAATCAGATGAAAAATATATATGAGCAAGAGATAGTTACAAAACAGAAACACGAGGAAAAAAAAGAACGAGATAAAAGCTAAACAAAAAAATGGTTGATGAAGTCAATGAAACAGCAGGAAAAACATAGATGGAGAGTAAACAGGACAGAGACAAAATGCTAAAAAAAAAATCTCTTACAAGAAAATAGTTATAACGGTACATCCTATAAATTGCTCGATTCAGTATTGGGAAAAGACTATTTCGAAAGATTGATTAGATAAAAATCGATCAATAAAGCAACAACAGATGAACACGAACATATACACTTTACACAAACATGCTTTATATATATATATATATATATATATATATATATATATATATATAAAAGTGAACATGTCTGTCTGTCTGTGTACATTTCCCTACGCAATAACTCTGTCAATTTTTAGTCTATAGACTGGAAATTTAAAATACCGGGTACTGAGATTTGGGAAAATCGATGTGACGGGTGTCAGCCAGAAATTTGGCTGTTAAGGGGTCACATTTCAACGATTTGGCCTATAAGAACTCTACCAAACTCCTCCGACAATTTTGGGTCTAAACACTTGAAATTTTAGATATAGGTTTCTTGAACCTGGATCTAATTTAATAAAGTGATTTGAGCCCGAAACTATAAATTTTAAGGGGTCATAATAGGGGTCAAATTAAAAAGAAATTACTCTTTTTTTTTTTTTGCTCAGCATACACCTCCAAACACCCGAGCAACGCCGGGCTGAAATGCTAGTATATATATATATATATATATATATATATATATATATATATATATATATATACTAGCATGGCGCCATACATTGCCCGATCGTAAAATAGGCTTAAATATGATATTTCGATTAATGCATATTTCTTATTTATCATTAAACTAGACTGGGTGCCCGGCATTGTCCGGGTGTTTGGAGGTGTTTATTGAGCAAGAAAAAAAAAAGAAAGTGTGAGTAGGTAGGCAGGCTCGAACCCGTACCATGGAGGAGAAAAAGAACATGAAAGAAAGAAAAAAAAAGAAAGAAACGTGACGTCATTGCCGGTGTGTCTATCGCAAAACCGGAAGTGGTGAAGATTTATATTGAGGCTAGTAAATAAAAAAAGGAGATGACTTTCAAAAATATCGGCAACAAACACGACCACTACTTTTAGAAAAGTTTAGGTTGAAGGAAATGATGTTTTTAGTTATTTTTCTATATTTGTCGTCGAAACAGGTTAGATTTATATAATAGATTATATTGGAGCCAATATCTAGTAATTGATTAAAAATTAAAAAAAAAAAAAATTACTCGTGTGCCACCACCGAGAATCGAAACCAGAACGTCTAGTTTACGAGTTATTTATCCTCTGCCGTTAATAACGGAGATAGGAAAATATGTTTGCTGCAAGGCTAAAAATAAAGCCATGAACCAACAGCTACTACGTTATGCATGCATAGCCGTAATATCATAGTTCGACCTTTATCTGTCAAATTTCATATTTTTTTAATTTTCACACTTTTGTACCGATTTTCCCGAGCTTAACCTAAAATATAATGTTGCGCATGAGTTCAAGTACATTATATATGTAGTTTCATGTCCGTAGACCAAAAGTTCTAGAAGGAGGTTGGGAGGCAAAATGTTTAAAAAATATATATACCTATTTATATATCTATAAAAGTGGAAGTGTATATGAGTGTTTGTCTGTGTACATTTCCCTACCGAAAAAAAATTGTAAATGTTCGGTCTAGACACTCGAGATTTGACATAAAGAGTATTGAGATTTGGGAAAATCTTTTGAATTGGTTTTCGGCCATAAATTTTGATGTAAAAGGGGTCAAAATTCAACGATTTGACTTTTGAAAAATAAACCAAACTCCTCCGCCAATTTTGGTTTTGGGTATAAACACTTGAAGTTTCAAATGTAGGTTGCTTGGACAAGCATCAAACTTTTTAATTTGATTTGAGCCCCCAAAAATCAACGTTAAGGGGTCAGACTTGGGGTCATTTTGTAAAATAATGTACCTCTGCGGTCTCTTCAAAATGCTCAGCCAATTTCTGCTCTAAATCTTTGAAATTTTAAATAAAGGGTAATCAGAGATAGAGCAAGCTTTTAATCGGTTTAGGTTGAAAATTTAAGCTGCCAAGGCGTCAAAGTTCAAAAGAGTTTACCTTTGCGGTGTCAAGCAAACTACTCAGCCAACTTTTGGTCTAAATATTGAAATTTATACATAACGGCTATTGACATGTGGAAGGCGTTTTAATCAGTTTTTGGACGAAAAGTTGGCTGCCAAAAGTTCCAAGTAGAAAGAGTTAGTCTTTGCAGATTCTACCAAATTCCTCCGCCAATTTTGGGTCTAAAGACGACATTATAAATGTAAGAAACTTGGGCATGGGTAAAACCTTGTATTTTGATTTGAGACCAACATAATAAATGGCAAGGGGTGAAAATTGGGTCAAAATTTAAAAAAAATTAGTATCTGCGGTCGCTACGAAATTACTTGGACAAATTTTGGTCTAAAAATTTGAAACCTTACATAAAGTGTATTCACACGTAGGACAAGTTATGAACAGTACATAGGGCCCTAGCAAAGCCGGGCTGTACATCTAATGTATATATATATATATATATATATATATATATATATATATATATATATATATAGAGAGAGAGAGAGAGAGAGAGAGAGATAGATAGATAGATATACATATATATGCATATATAGAGACAAATATATATACATATATATATACATATGTATATATTTATATATACACACATACTTATGCATATATTTATATATATATATACGCATACATATATAGACATATACATATATGAACTGCTAGTAAATGAATATATATGGAATTAGTTTTGCGTTTACTATAAACTTTTTCCGAAATACCTGTACACACACACACACACACATATATATATATATATATATATATATATATATATATATATATATATATATATATATATGGCAATTGCTTCGTTTTAACAGAGGTTAATTGTCAGCGACAACCAAACAACATTCGTTGCCCCGAAGATGACTTGCACAAACTGACATACATATAGCAATATTTTGTGTTGAAACTTGTTACAATTCTGGTTTATTTTTTTTCACTGCGTGTGTGTGTGTGTGTTTTTTTTTTATAGAAGCTGGTTTTGTAGAGGAGCACTCCAACTGTTCAATTCAATGGGCAAAACCGAAACATTACCTTTCCGAAATTTTCTCCCAAGTTCAGCATGATCGATTCTTTCCCTCGATAAAACTTCAGATCCAACTCTTAAATAGCCACCTCTTTTCAAGCCGGCATTTTGCCAGGGTGTCCCAATTTTGAACAGAAATCGTAAAAGCTTTAAACTCCTCTTCATGCAATCCTTGAAGCGCTTTTTTTTAGTAGATGTTAAGGGCTTTTCCCAGTTTTAATCTCACCGTAAATCAGCTGTTTAGGTTACCTCACCTCATCCATTCGAACAACATGACTTACCCAGCGCAAGCGAATCCTCATCACCATTGCTTCGATGCTCAAACACTCAGTCTTCTCGAGAATAAGCTGTCAGTGACTGCCATTTAACATTTAGACTTCGCCTGATACATTTCTGGTAGAATCTCTCGTGTTGCTTCAAGTGTCGACGTTGTGTTGTCCAACATTCAGGGGAGAAAAGTAAAACAAAAAGTGCACAGGTCGAGTAAACACTGATCTTGTTTTTTGGTAGAAATGCCACGATCACACCACAGCCGCTTTTCTAGTTTTCCAAATGTCGTACTGGCCCTTTGGATGCGAAGACGTATTTTCGCATTCAGAGAGCCATCTTTAGAGACTGGTTTACCTTAGTTTTTCCCCCACCTAGATATTAGTTTTAATGTATTGAGCATCAGGTGCAAAGGTTACTATCACTTTCGACTTTCGTATTCTTATATATGTATATATATTAATTCCCAGTTTTTAAAACAATGTAATCACCTGGTCATCGAAGATGCAAGCAAGCATGATCCACAGTAGTTTATCATTTTATCATTCACAAACAGTAGTGTTTGAATATATGGTTAGGTAGCAGTTTTAGTCAATTAGAAATGGTTTGAAGCTAAACTGCTCACGCATTATTCGACCAAATTTTAGACAATTATTACAGTTTATGGATCGCCTTCTCACCTGTATTGTGAATATTTTATTGTTCAATTTTCGATGTTAAAAATCGTAAAAATATGTAAGGAGGTGAGCGACGCTTTTTATGACTTGTTTCCATGGCAACCACGTCGCTTCAACGACTACTGTTGCTACGAATTCGAAACGAGAAGTAACAAGTAAAAAGAAGAGAATAAAAACATGAAAGGGAGATAATTGGGGATACTTATTGAAAGCAGACGAGTGGCGTACATTGTTATACTGTGTTTATGGGGGAAAAACAAAAAGACCGAAATTAAACAAAGAACAAGTGAATTTATTGAAAGCCTGGAACAATCATGGATTACAATAGAAAACGGCGAGCATGAAAAGTAATATGGTTAAGCTTAAACATGGAAAAGTAAAGAACTAGTTGTTTAAACTGAAAAAGAAAAAGAACAGGATATTCTAGTAAAAAATATAATAATTTCATAAAATATTGAAGAATAAGGATTTATTTTTAAATTCAATTCATAACATTATATAATCAATTCTTAATACTGCAATCTTTCAAGTTAGAAATTTATTATATTTTTTACTTGAATATCTTGTCCTTTTCTTTTCAGTTTTAATAAGTAGTCCTTTACTTCGTCATGTTTATGCTTAGCCATATTAATTTTCATGCTCGCATTTTTTATTGTAATATGTGTTTGTGTGTGTGCGCGTGTGTGTGTGAGAGAAAGTGTGTGTGTGTGTGTGTGTGTGTGTGTGTTTAAACTCTACGTGTCCACATACGTAAGCATCTATAGCCTAATTTCTGGAGCTTTCCATAACATGGGTAAATTGCAAAGTAAAGGGGAGAGCATTTGGATAAAAAGGATAGAGCCGTAGACAATAAGAGATATAAAAAGGAATAAAGGTTAAAGAAGAAATTGATAGTCTAAGAGAGAAAGCAAGAAGGAGCGAAAAAGAAGGAAAGGGATGAGAGATATGAAAAAGAACGTGTACATAGATTGAAGATGAGAAATTCATAGAGAATAAAGTTTAGATAACAAAGAAGAAAATAGAAAGAAACAGAGTGAAAAAAATGGAGGCATAAAGCAAAAAAGCGCACGCGAGTGAGATCGAGAGAAAAAGAGAAAGAAAAAGACAAAGAGAAGCAGATTCTTTTTTTCAATCAAGGACAAGTCCATTGCGACTCCTATTTTTTTATGTCGTTGACTGACACTCCATTGTACACGGTGAAAGATAAAATGTCCACGAGGGAATTTCATGTTTAATCACAGTTCTATATATCGATCAGACCTTCAAATCCCCGCTTCAAGGACGTTCTATAGACTTGTGTCACGTTCAGAAGTGATGTGTACTAGTTTTCTGCTAATGATTATGCGAACTGTTTATAAAAGTATACAAAATATACCCGCCACTAGGCGGATCGATGGTCTGTCTGGCAATGGCAGCAGGGAGGGTTTTTTTGTGTGCGTGTGTGTGTTTTTTTTATAGAAATCGTTCTAGACCAGGCACGAAGCCACTTAATGAAAGATTATATATATATATATATATATATATATATATATATATAGTAATTTATAAAATATATATGGCAATTAAGCTACACTGAATATTCTGCGTTTCATCCACTATAGGATTCGTCAGGCTTATGCGCGAATTCTGTGGTTGCTTCTAGTTTTTATATATGTTGAGGATTTCTAGTTAGCCAATCAGCTTTCTAGTATCCCCCACATAAATCTATACTTTCGTATATTAAATTTATGTGCGTAAATGAAGTAGTTATATATATATGTATATATATATATATATATATATAGTTGAACGTAAAAAAACGACATTATTTTTGCACCATATATATATATATATATATATATATATATATATATATATATATATATATATATATATATATATATAATGAATCCTATATTGATTTTTATATATAACGAGGAATAACTTTCCCGGTGGAGAAATTCGCACAAAAGATAAAAATATATAAAAAATAATATATATATATATATATATATATATATATAGTAATTTATAAAATATATATGGCAATTAAGCTACACTGAATATTCTGCGTTTCATCCACTATAGGATTCGTCAGGCTTATGCGCGAATTCTGTGGTTGCTTCTAGTTTTTATATATGTTGAGGATTTCTAGTTAGCCAATCAGCTTTCTAGTATCCCCCACATAAATCTATACTTTCGTATATTAAATTTATGTGCGTAAATGAAGTAGTTATATATATATGTATATATATATATATATATATATAGTTGAACGTAAAAAAACGACATTATTTTTGCACCACATATATATATATATATATATATATATATATATATATATATATATAATGAATCCTATATTGATTTTTATATATAACGAGGAATAACTTTCCCGGTGGAGAAATTCGCACAAAAGATAAAAATATATAAAAAATAATATATATATATATATATATATATATATATATTATATATATATATATATATATATATATATATACAGTAGCTGCCCCGCATCCGGCCTTGCCTAGTCGTATAATGTGTACAATTTATGCAGATTGCGTATGATGTATTATTATAGAATGAATCCTATATTGATTTTTATATATAACGAGGAATAACTTTCCCGGTGGAGAAATTCGCAAAAAAGATAAAAATATATAAAAAAAATAATAATAATGGTAATATCGTTCACCAAATTTCGTCTGTGTTTGTTTGCAATATCAGGTCAGCTTATATTTGGGCTTGATGCTTGTAAAACATAGTCTTTCTTCCGTTATTAATAAAAGATTATTCTTATAGGAGAATATTTCACGTTACACCGGCCGGTTTAATGTAAATATTCTCTGTAAAAAGTCTTCGTTTTTATCTATGAGAGAAAGATTTTTGAAATTGTTGGCGATTTTTACGTGACCTTTCCCATAAATACGTGTTTTTTTTGTGTGTGTTTTTTTTTACTAGAAACACTTCTAACTAGAAAGACTTCACGGAAACTGGCGCATTCAAATTGAACCAATAAAAAACCGTCTAGCAAATGAGGTTAGTTGGGCACAGAAATAGCGTTGGTTATGGAAATTTCTCACAGCATTTAAGAATAATTTGAAGCTTGTTGCGATATATATATATATATATATATATATATATATATATATATATATGTCATTGATATAGCCTCACTAAATTTATGTGACGAACATAAACAACGGATTTGAAATGATAAATAAAATAGTGATAAGAAATCCTAATATCTGCCCCCCTCCAAGACTTATTAGCTGGATTTCTATCAGTATTTTTAGACTTTTAATACATTGTTGACTCTCTAATACCATGTTCTAGATCGGCTGTATCGTTTTCATTTTAACTTACCAATTCGACACTAATTATTTTTTAAACTGTATGAAAGCGTCGAAGGTTAAAACACAGAAATTTGATCCAGATAGGTAGAAGAGTAATTTATCCTGACCTGGTAACATTTACTTGTTATGCATTTGAATGTTTGACCCTTTTTCGTTTTTTTTTTTTTTTTTGGCGTCTCTGCTAAATACCTGATTTTTTTTTTTTATTCTCCCAAGAAAAAAACAGTTAAAAAATAATTAATGCGACATATTGTTTGCTGCATCTGAAGAAGTTCGGAGGTTATATCAGCCGAAACTTTGTGCAACTAATATTTGAGATGGGAGCAGTAGTCTGAAGAAGCAAAAGATTACGAAAAACAAATAGTGTTTTGGAAGTTATGTGTTCCGTAAAGATTGACTGAATGTGTTATAAACCATATGGCGTTGGAATAGTTAACGGGTATTCTGATTTTGCATCTCCGGAATATTAGAAAAGGTCACGTATGAATTTGATAAAACTGGCGCAGCAGAATTAGCGCACTGGGGCCTACAAATCATTCCCGAGCAGAACCGTCGTAATTGCCTGTTAGGGGTACCTCAAGCGATTTTCATTAGACTATTAGCATTCTCAAACGGAATGTGACGCCTGAGCGATTGAAACTATTGAGATTGAACAGAATCTTATATCAAACTGGCAGAGCGGGAACAAAATAAAAAGAAAATTCAACTTCTGTCGGACTAATTGCCAAGGACGTATCAATGATCGGTCTGGACTCACTTAGACCAACTAATGAACACTTTAGTAAGTAACAAAAGCGAACTTCCTTTAAAATCAGAAACATCGTTGATGGCATCGATTCATTTATTTATTTATTTATTTATTTTTACAAGGTGGTCACCACTAATCAAGGCCCGGAAGCCACTCAGGGATAAGGGTTATTACAAGTACGTTAGTGTGGAGATTTAATGAAGTGTTTACTTAAGAGGGCGGTTCATTAGAAATTTTTTAACGTTGGGGACATCCAAGCTGTAGTCAGGTGGGAAGCAGGCAGACGGAACAGATTTCCACAGGCGTGCAGTTCTAAGAAAGAAGCTTTGTTCATGGAATCCACGTTTTGATTTAGACACAGATAAAGAGTGGGGGAAATTTTTCACATTGGATTTAGCTAGACGGGTGTTTTTCGTGAAAGATTGGCGAGGGGGAACCAGAGATTGGAGTTCAGACGAGCACTTGTCATGGAAATAACGATAAAACAAGGATAGGCTCGCAACGTCTCTTCTATGGGAGAGAGATTGCAGGGTAAGTAAAAGGGCATCCCCCACTAAGCCACGAAGTCCATTTTGTACTCTGTCAAGGCAGGATAGGCTGTTTTTAGCAGCTCCTGCCCAGATATGGCAGCAGTATTCCATCATTTATTTGTTTTTTTTGTTTTTTGTTGTTGTTTTTTTTATTTTTTGTTGTTGTTGTTGGATGGAAGTATGTTCTTCGTGTGTGATGTTTTTGTTGAGTATCCGATGTTTATTTATGAATGGACATTGGCTTTTTGTATGAAGGTATCAGCGTGTGTGGTATTTCAACTGACAGTCTAATTATGTTTGTCATGTAACGGGGATGTGGAAGGTTGGCACTCCCCCTCCAACAAATCGATGAGATACAGTCCCTGATGAATTTGGTCGAAGAGGTAAAGGAAGATAACGATACAAAGAAACGATTATATTTTTTTGTATCTCACACGCCAGTTTTGTCATTTAGGGCTGTATAATTTGTTGAGACTTTAGTACCGAGAATAAGTTTGATTTTCTCACTGAGAAATTACAAAAATCCTGTAGACATTTGAACTGGGAGGGGCAACTTTTGGGAGAAAATAGCGAATACTATATATTAATTTAATACTATACAGGTCTAATATAAAACAAACGAGACACAATATGACAATATAATATTATAATTTGGGCTATGACAACAACAGCATATTATTTTCCTTGTTTTGATTCTCTGGTATATATCCATTAATATCTTATACGTTGTTATATATTATGATGTGTTTCTCGGTTGATTGTGTCTGTGTCGGATATATATATATATATATATATATATATATATATATATATATATATATATATATCGTGAGAAAAATAAAATACTGTATGTTAATTTAATATTATATAGGTCTAGTATAAAAGAAACAATACGCAATACGAAGAATTAGAGGTATACGGAAGTATAAATTTTGCGTATATGTTCCTTGGAATTGCAGGAGTGATTCCATCAATTTGGACTCAATTCGTTTCTGTATGTCATGGTATTTTGTCGCAAATTAAGTCAGATCGGTCTTAATATTAGCAAGAAAACAGGATCCAGATGAATAGCTGCTTTTGATATTCTATTGACTTTTTTAGCGATATAATAATTGGGGCTATGACAACAGCATATGCTCTTCCTTGTTTGGATTCTTAGGTATATATCCATTAATATCTTATGTATTTTTTATGTAGACTGATGTGAGTGTCGGTTCATTAACTGTGTCGGATATATACTAGAGAATCCAAACAATGAAAAGAATGTGTTGGAGTCATAACCCTAATAATCATGCATTCTGTTATTTAGTAGAGTAACAGGTAAATTCTAAAAAGGGTGGAATTGCTAGTACAAAAGAAAATATTAATTTCTACGAGATTTGCTTTTTTTAGTTTTTTTTTTTTTTACAGCTAACCAACTCGTTTCGTTTTTTTTTTTTTTTTGATTCCGAAGCCATGATTTTTTTAGAAAATGCTTTAGGCCTGACTTTTTTATATCTTCAAACAATAAATAAATATGTTTTTCTAAAAGGTGGGGGAGCGCACGGTTTTGCTCGGTCGTAAAATACGCTTAGATATATGTTATGGGGTTAAATTGTCATACACGAAGGAATACAGGATTTTTAGGAACGAAACATGTATTCACATATATTACAGGCAAAGCGAGTTGAGTATATCGATTTCTCAACGGTAAGACGTTTGCACACGTCCAGCGTGATCGCGTGCCAATCTCAGACTGCCGGGCACCGCTCTCGATACCAGAAGTGACGTCACCAACGGAAAAAACGTCATAAGATAGTCCATTAATCCCATGGAGGGGCGTTTCCAACACCCGCCTCCCAAGCTTTTTGTTCGTAAAATCTGCCAGTACCTCTTCCTTTTAAGGTTTACCATCAATGGCTCGGTAAATGTTCTCTTACGGAACGACCGTCGTAGTTCAGGTGTTGGTTGAGGATGTTCAAGATCAAAGGTTTCGAAGACAGTGTCTATCGACTCATCGTCCAATGGTGGACTGTTGCTGGTTTCAACTGATCGACACCATCTTAGTTAGTTCTGGTGATATATACCATGTCATCGACTCTCTTAGTAATTGTACCCACCTCCCAGAATGATGTGTTGTTTTTATAACTTTTGAAAAACACACTTTCACCTGGTATGAAACGTTTACATAAGTGGTCACTCGTTGCCTTGACTGTTTGACAAAAAACGGATCTCACTTTCTGCGCAAGCATCGTTTCTGCAGGCGAGGCTGCTGTTGGTGTGTTCGGGTTGGGTGTAATCCTATACACGTGTAAAAATTGTTGCTTTGGCTTGGGGTATTCTTTTGGCGCGGGTTTTTTAGCTTACGGCTTTGTAGTTTCAGTTTTTATGCCTCTTTTGGCAGATTCTGTTGAAGCTTTCGTTTTCGATTTCTCTGTTGCTACGAATGGGACGTTTCGTTTCTTCTTGAAAACGGGCAGAGTGTTTTCTTTTAGTTCGAATCTTGCTATAGCCTTTGTACATTTTCCTATTCCAGGTGGGAATACTTCTGGAAATTCCTCTTTAAACTTGTCCTTTAGTTATTGCGCTTCCGTAAGCGAGTCTTCTACCCTATGACAGAATTTATTTTTAAGTTGGCCCCACAATTCGAATCGCTCCATCCAATCAGTACCAAACAGATTTTCGGATGTCATATGTACATACACTTTCAACTTTTTAGTAACACCATTCAAGCTCACTGGGAGTGTGAGCTCTCCCTCAAATTCCATTTTATCCCCTGTCACAACTCGAGCTTATTTGTTCGTCTTCCGCATCGTTGGTTTCCTTAGCATTTTCCACGTCTTAAAGTTTGATGGGCAGGTCTGATCTAGAATTCAATTGTAGATACACAGTTTTATTTGCGATGTTAACTGTGACATATTTGCGCCGGGTTTTATCCGAATCCAAGTCGAATCTAGTCTGTCTGACGCTGTCACATATTTATATGCCTTCCTGCCACATATTCATATTTGTAAAAACAAAACTCGACCAATGTTTCCCGCGACAGCGATAGCACGGGCGTGTAGGAGAGCCTGGTCTTATGACTGGGTGGTACTTATTAGGTATAGCCTGAGTTTTCTTACTTCCAGCTTTGCTTTTTCGGGGTGAGTATTTTTCCGGTGTGAAGGTCGTCCTTCTAATGGATGTTGCGCCTGACTCCTCGATATTTCTCGAATTGTTCCTTACGCAGACTACCAGTTGACAATCCTCGGCCAACTTCTGGAGGCCCTGTTCGCTCTCAAGTCTAGAAGGAACACGTTGTCTAATCTCATCGTTTTTGGATGAGACTAGACCCGGCCGATAAGACAGAAATCATCGCAGTGTTTATTTACAACGGACGCGAAGGTTAGGTAGTCGTCGTCGCTTTTTTGCAGATTAAAGCACTTCCATCTTCTATGAATGAGCGTAGAATTCGGACTGAACAGTTCGGATAAAAGTTTAACCGCTTCAGAGAATTCCAATTCACTCGTCATTCTAGGGAGAATATAATCCACAAACGTGCTATGTTCTGTGATCGCTAATTTCCTCAAAAGTAGGCGAACTTTCTTAGCGTTGCTCCACTCTTTACAATCCACGGAAAATAAGTCCTCATATCTCCGATAAAAAGCGTCAAACGTCCCCTCCAACTCCAGTTGGTAGTTGAACGTTTCTATATTGTACTTTGGGAAAAAACAAAAATATTTTCCTTGTGTTCCGTTCTATCGAATATTTTTAAAGATAGCTCTTCTTGTCTCTGTTGTTAAAGTAACATTCTCTCCTCCAACGCGTGTTGCCTTTCTTGAGATTGTAACTAAAGCGGTTTATCATGCTCTTTTTAATTTTCCTCAGCTTTCTGCTGCTGGTCCATCTGAGCCTTTATTAGATGTATTAATTTAACCTCCTCCATCTTTTAATGGCTTTTCCAACCGTACGAAAAAAAAATTCCGTTTTTGACCGGAGAAGAGAGATAAAATAAATAAAAAAAAAACAACAGGAAATGGCATTTCCTTGAGTGTTTGCGTATGAAGAGGCGGCAATTTATCCCTTGCTTCTTGGTCACAACCTTAGAGATAACCCAATATGAGGACACACTTTTTTTTCTTTTTCTTTTACTTGTGAAACAAAACAAGAAAAATGTTATGTGATACACTAGAAGTGCAAAAGAATAAAAATAATTGTGGAATTATCTGGAAGTTAACCAAAATGTCTAGTTTTTATTTATTATTTTTCATGTGTGTATAGAGGGGGGTGAGTTGTTTCCATTCGGCAGAAAAAAAGTTTTCACTTTAGACCCGACAGTTAAAAATAGAATATTTCAGAAAATTCTACTTAATGAAAAATAAACATTTTTTTAGACCAAGTAAAACGAAAAGGTAAAAAAGAAAAGAAATATATTTCATTCTCGTTAAAATATGCATAAAGTTAGCAGCAAAAACAAAGTAAAAAACTTTTCACTTCATTTGAAAAATGTTCAAATTTGCATACGCCTTAACAGTCGACATTTTACGATAGAATTCTTCACGCGATGAAAATTAGGTCAGCATTTTCATCTTTTTTCTTTTTTTCTTTCTTCTTTCAATAAGCAACCAACTTAATTTTTAAACATAATAAAACATGCGGTTCGCCAAGTTCTTTTCAGTTTAAATATAGAGACACAGATTACTTACAAGTTCATCGATAGCTTTGCCACGAGTTCGTTTTCTTTTTAGGACATAATTGCCAGCTAAATTCTTAGCTTGTAAATTTGAAGTCAATTAGAATTTTTTTTTTCTTTTTTATGGAGTTAACTCGTGTGATAGTCGAATCTTCTGCACCAGTTGTTATGGGGTTAAATGGTAATAAACGAAGGATTTTTAGGAAACGAAGATGTATTCACATATATTACAGGCAAAGTGAGTTGAGTATATCCATTCCTCAATGGAAGGGCGTCCAGCTTAGTCACGTGCAATCTCCGACTGCTGTGCACCGGTTTCGATACCGGAAGTGACGTCATGAGATAGTCCATTAATTCCATGGAGGGGCGTCCCCAACAATAGGAGCCTTTAATTTGTCCAAAGTTCGAATATTTTATTATTATAGAGTCGTGATTTCAAAATTAAAAAAAGTATTTGGTTGCCATCAACTAGAATTGAAACCGAAAGCAAAACTGTAGCATTCCAAGCTGGTGACGACACCCCTGTGACACGCATATAAATTGATTTTAAATTTTAATTAAAATTAAACTAAGATAAATAAGAAAAATGTGCGCCGATTATTTTTTCAATTTTGACCCATTTTTAACCCCTTAAAAACTATTTTAACTATTGTTAACCCCTTAAAAACTTTTTTACCCATTTTTAATCCCTTAAAAACTATTTAAACCATTTTAACCCTTTAAAAACTGTTTTAACCGGTTTAAGACCCAGAAAAGAACGTTCCTTTAAAAATATCCAATCATTTGGGCACCTAGAGCTATCTGCGACTTAGTTTAGGTAGATATAGAGTTATAAAATATAGAGGCAGACAGACAGAAATATTGTCTTTTGTATATTAGATTTTGGTTGTTCTGAAGAAAAAAATTGCTGTTTTAATTTTTTAGTTTACAGAGCATGATTCAGTATTGCAGATAGTAAGCGAAAAACAGTTGCGCATATTCAAATGGGACACTACGTGCAAATAAAACGACAATAAAAAGAACGTGTGCACACACCGACGATCATGTGCAGCACGTTCGTGAGCACGTTTCAAACGACGTTAGAGAGGCCAGAGAGAAGGAGAGCTATCACGGTTTATTCCAGAAAGTACCACAGAAAAAAAAATGTTGTTACACGAAAACACGAGTAAAAATCATGTTTTGTCTTCGTTCCCTTTGCGACGTAGACTGCATACGACGTCTCGTGGGTAAACGTGTATAATGGTAGACAAATACATCAATGTTCACTGT
>NC_136497.1:124598295-124690795 GCF_053919585.1 Euprymna scolopes | reverse complement strand
CTCAACCGGCCAGAGGCATTATCCCTACCTCTGATTTTATCGGGTATCAATATCTTATGAAATTCTTATGCATTTTCCGCTTTTCGTGGTACAATAAAGTTTGATCTCAGCTTTAAGCATCGGCAGTCCTGCCATCGATTAAGAGCACTGTTATTCACTTATAAATTCGATTTCCGTTATTTTCTAAACTACTTTGTTCGTAAACTGACACATCAAAATTCAGTCAATAACTTATGGTCAGGTTATGTCATATAACCATGAAATTTGATTCATCTTCCGAGTTCTGTCGAAAATTTCCGACGGTTTACGGAAAATTCGTCGCTATTTATATTCTCCATCTATATAACAGAGAGCTGTAAGCACATCAAATGTTTTGTGGGCACTGATCTGCATATCACAGTTGACATGCAACCTGTTGCGCCTCATCGTCATGAAGAGTTTTACTTAAAAAATAATAATTCCCTACACGTAATGTGTCTTATCTGACCGCCATGCAGTCTTGCTTGCCATTTTTTTTTACAAAATTAAAACGACTTAAAGTTTTAATGTTTCAGTGTTCAGCATTTATCTGAATCTAAGTAGGAAAATGCAGACAGACAAAAGCACCAGATACGGTTAAAACCTCCCAAATAAAACAAAATAAATTATAGCTTAGCATAGCCTGTGCTAAGAATGAGCGTCTCTTTTGATTTTTTAGTTTTTTTGTTAAATAAAGCTAAAAAATTTTTTTTAAATCTAATGCAGTCATATTTAATAATTCTTTTCACAATGGCAGGATAAATAGTCAATTATAGACGATTCAAAAACTAAAAACAAAATTGCTACAGTATTTAGAATTAAAATCATTAATTTTATAGTACATACTTTATATATGTATACACATATGTAAGCATATAGAGTAACAAAGCCTATGTTAAATGTCAATAGCCAGAGTTTTTTATTTATTTTTAAATGAAAATTCAAATTAATTTTGTAATAGTTTCGCTCTTTAAAAAAACAATTATGAATAAACATATTATTACAAGGTCTTTCATGTACTACTTACAAGAACACTAAAATATCACTCCTGAAAAAAATCGCCGGGCACAAAAAAGAAATAATTGCATGCATTTAAATATTAATTAAATCTTTAAGAAAACTAAAGGTTATATACCTTTGGTTAGTAGTCAGTAGAGATTTTAATAATACGCCATTTTGATGCCTTCTTTTCTTTATTTTGGATTCTACTTAAGGCTAATAGATAAGGTGAATGCTCTTTGCTTTAACCATAAATTTGATATTCTGTCTATGGCAGGGGATTATTTCGTAATTCATAGTATTTAGAAACGATGAGCAGTACTGGGTTAATAATTAATGCAGTTACAGTCCGACTCATCTAAGATGCAAGTCATTCTTGTCCGACCCATCAATCTATATTATATTTCTTTTAGCCTGTATTGTTTGCTTGTCAGTTTATTTTCACATATTCTCTGAAACTATTATGTCGATCTGGCTGAAATTTTGTATGGACGTTTGTTATGATCATGTGCAGCGCACTAAGTATTATTATGGTATCCGTTTGATGTAGAGTTAATATTAATAAGGGTGAACACAAGGTATAGTATTTAATGTAAAAATGAAGATTAATTAAACCATATACAACAATCAATTTGGCATAAAGCACTTATTTAAAAAAAACGGCTGTAACATTAGTCTTTTTTATTTGGAGTTTTAGTATAGTACGTTTATAACGGACACAATTTATAACATGTTGATTAGAATAAGTTCACATTATATTAAAAAAAAGTTCACACAGCAGTTCATCTAGATCGATGCAGTAGTTTTCGAGCTGGGTCTGACCTTTACTGCTGATCTGAAATAGAACACGTACATCAAATCTGTTGCTAGGGATGCTGGGAAAATGGTGGGATCCTTCTACCGCTCCAGAAGATATCTCACTGCTGATGCAATTCTCTATCTGTATAAAAGCCAAGTACGTCCAAGGATGAATACTGCTGCCATATATGGGCAGGAGCTGCTAAAAACAGCCTATGCTGCCTTGACAGAGTACAAAATCGACTTCGTGGTTTAGTGGGATATGTCCTTTTCTCTTCCCTGCAACCTCTCTCCCATAGAAGAGACGTTGCGACCCTGTCTTTGTTTTATCGTTATTTCCATGTCAGGTGCTCGTCTGAATTCCAATCCCTCGTCCCCCCTCGCAAATCTTTCACGAGAAACACCCGTCTGGCTGAAACTACTGTCAATAATTTCCCCCACTCTTTATCTGTGCCTAAATCCAAACGTAGATTCCATGAGCAAAGCTTCTTTCTTAGAACTGCACGCCAGTGGAACTCTCTGCCGCTTTCCTGTTTCCCACCTGACTACAACTTGGACATCTTCAAGTCCAACATAAACGAACTCCTGACAAACCGCCCCCTTAAGGAAGACACTCTATCAAAACCCCCAATACTATTGATTACTACAATACTATCTCATTGATTACTGCACACGCAATAACCCTTATCCCTGAGTGGCCTTCGGACCTTGATAAGTGGTGACCCCATGTAAACAAAGTAAATTCAACTAACAGTCTAAAAGAAATGCAAGAATATAACACAGGCTTATGTTTTGACGAGATAAACATCTAATCAGTTTATAGTAATCGGAAAGATTCGCGAAAAATCAAAAAGAGACAGAGAACGGAGAACATTAGCACACGCATGATTTAGCCTTAACTAGCCTGGGTGCCCGGCGTTGCCCGGGTGTGTTGAGCAAAACAAAAGTGGTAGTCGTCAGGCAGGCTAGAACCCGTACTGCGAAGGAGGAGAAGAACCTGAAAAAAAATCGTGACGTCCTTGTTGTTGCGTCCATCGCCAAACCGGAAGTTACGTAGGTTAAAATTAAGGCTAGTCAATCGAGGAGAGGGGATGACTTTCGAAAATATCGGGGGGGGGGAAGCGAATAATCCCTGTAGAAAAGTGCCCAGTTAAGGGTTAGTGGATTAATGTTTTTAGCCAATTTTTCGATATTTGTCGTCCGAAGGGTCAATATTCAAAACAATACCGATGTTGTGAAAAACCGTCGCCACTGTCGAAAGTTTTAGGCATACATACATACATTTAAACAGACAGGTGAGATTTATATAATTGATTACAGGAAATGTAATGCAAGTATTCTGTATGATGCTAAATAAAATATGGATGAATATGAAAAAATCTACAAATAATCCAAACACACGTAACGGACTTTAGTATCTGAATCATCGACATAAAATACACGTGCACTTTAACAAAAATATGAGGACGTACCAAATGTAATGCCTTCTATATTTTATTTCGCCCGAAAGAATCAGAGGGGACAGCAAATTGCATTATTACGATGGATAAACTCATGCATTCATAACCTGAACGTTTATCTCTGTATTGAAGATATTGCCGGTTTGAGATTTTAAGCATCAACACTGTCATGGGCATGTGTCAGAAGCAAAAATGCGTCATTAAATTCCTCGATGGAAAAAAAAATTGAACCAATCAACATTCACCAGCGAGTGTTGACCGTATACGAATCGGATGTAGTTAATGTCAAGACAGTTAAGTGAAGGGATTGTCGATTTCAGAGTACCGTCGGAAATGCGATTGATAAAGCGCGCACCCGACTTTTAAAAGACGTTGTAAATATGCACTGAGAATAGTGGTGATTATCTTTTAAAAAATTAATTTTGATGCACAGAATTATCGCTCATTTAATCGTACCACCCCAAATCTTGGTAGCTCTTTCATGTTTTAGTTATATTTTAATTCGCAAATAGGAGCAATTTCTTTTGGAACTGCTCTCGTATGATGCACGCGGGCCAAGAAAGTGTAGTATATGTTCTTCAGATGCGGCACTTCAATTTCTTGTTCTTTCTCAGTGGAGGCGAAATCCTTCAAAACTGAGACAATTTTAATTTTTGCTCCTTTTCTCCATGTTAAAAAACGACCCTGGTGTCTAACTGTCCCGTGGGGAGGCATTGTAAATAGGTACTCTCGTATGATGCCAAAAAATATGGATGAATATGAAGAAGAAGATACGTAATCCAAGCACACTTGAAGAACCTTATTCAACGCTTTAAAAGTATCTATCATATTCGACGCAAAATGTATGTGTTCTTTAACAAAAATATATACATGTACGTTTGTATTTGTAAGTTGGTGTATGTTTGCGTATGCACCTTTGTTCGTGTTCTTGTGTGTGTACGTTTGCGCGTGCATTGTTGTGTGTGTAACTTTTATGTGTCTGCAGTCAATATTAAAAATAAAAACATGTCTTTAAAAGAGTTAATGACTATTTGATGTATTTTTAAAGATCAGAATACGCCTCAGGTATTTAATTATCCACATTAGAATCGATGGTGATGAAGGTAATTACAGACTTGAAACATATGTTGTCCTTTATAAATTAAAAAAAAAAAGCAGAGAAAATATTATCATAGTTTTTGCTGATTCTTTAAATTTTTAATACGTGTATTTTTTCATTAGCTTAGGAAGACATAACTATAGATTACTGTTATATGTGCGGGTGCGTTTCATTATTAACGCCAGATTCTGTTTGCTGGCTCACTACATCGTCGCGCGTAAAGACATATATAGAGATTAAGTCTTCCCTTTCTTGATAGCTATTAAGCTGGCTGCATGGATAGAAGGGTTAAAACTTTAAAGAAGATTCCTGCATAGGTTCGAACCGTGCGACTGACAGAACAGTCATATTCTATACTTATGTATCCTAATAATAGTTAAATTATATTTATCATGTTTTCTTCTTATTACTCTTATTCTTCTTATTATTCTTATTCTTATTATTATTATTATTCTTATTATTCTTATTCTTATTATTGGCGGCTTTAACACAGGTAATCAAATATATCTCATTGAAAACAACCTGTGGTGTTCCCCGGAAGCTGAGTGACAATAAGCCTCTCCAGATTTCCAGCACTTTCCCACTCTTTCGATCCCATTCGCAAACGAATTTGCGTTATCACCAACAGCCGCTTACTATTGATTTACGCTATATATTATCTATATATCTATACAAGTGAAATTGTCTCTGTGCACCCACATTTCCCTACAAAACTACTGTCAATTTTCAGTCTACAGACTCAGGATTTGACTTAAAGGGTTATTAAGATTTGGGAAAATCATTTGGATTAGTTTTCAGCCAGAAATTTGGCTGTCAAAGGGTCAAAGTCCAACGATTTGACCTTTGAAAACATTACAACACCCCTTTGTCACTTTGGGTCTAAACACTGGAAATTTTTGATGAAGGTTATTTGAACATTGATTAAACATTGTAAGTTCATTTAAGACGAACAAAATAAATGTTTAGGGTTCAAAATTGGGGTCAAATTTAAAAAAAAAAAATGACCTATGCGATCTCTACCACACTACTCAGCCAATATTTTGTCTAATCACTTGAAATTTTGCATAATGTGCATTGAAACATAGGGTAAGCTTTTGATCGCTTTTTGGCCTAAAATTTGGCTGGCAAGGAGTCAAAGTTCAAAAGATTTGACCTTTGCTATCTTTAGCAAACTATTCAGCTAATTTTGGGTCTATACATTTCAAATTTTTGAGCGAAAATTTTGCTGCCAAGGGGTCACAGTTGAAAGAGTCGACCAATGTTGGGTCTAAACAGTTGGAATTTTAAATATAGGTTAACTGGACATGAGTAAAACTTCTCAATATATATATATAATTGTTGAGCTCGATTAAATCCGACGATATGAAATAAAATGGAGGTGGAAGAACCTGGATACTCAACGTTTCGCACGATTTATGCGGGCTTCTTCAAGAGGGATTTTTTTCTCTCATAAAATGTATATATATATATATGTATATATGATATCTAATTTACATAAGGAAAACACGTTGGTCTCCCCCATTATTATATATAGCCCCAATCCTCCGACTCTCTCGTCAATGACCATCCCTCTTGAAGAAGCCCGCATAAATCGGGCTAAACCTTGAGTATCCAGGTCCTTCCACCTCCATTTTATTTCATATATATATATATATATATATATATATTCACATCAATTTATGAACAGTACTGAGGGCCCGATCAAAGCCGGGATGAACTGATAGTATATTATATGAGATAGGTAACCATATTTCAGGGTATTAAACAAAGTGGTTTTTATATAAACTTTAAAATTATTAATATACAAGATTTAATTAAAATATATTAATTTTATGGTTACTTTTATTAAGATTATGAAGCAATGTATAAGAATGTAAGTAAAATTGAATCGCAAAATTACTTGGATATATTTTATATTATGTACATTTTTTGCACTTATAAAATTGCAAGTGATTTATTATTTAGCAATTAATACGCTATAAATATGCTTTTAATTAAAATTATTTTAAAAATTAAATTTCTAATTAAACCTTTCTCCTTAATTTCTTAGATATAATACATTTTTATATAATCTTCATAATTAAAAAAGTATTTTTATCTCATTTTTATTATCATATTCGACTTAATTTTTTAATAAAAAAAATAATCTGTAGCATGTCTGTAATTAAAATTGTTTTTCCTTTCATAACTAAGCTTGCGTAACATAAATTAGGTTGTTAGTAATAAAAAAGATTAGTATAATTTGATTTTAAACGTAAAAATCGAAATATAAAAACATATATTTTATTCTTATTTCGCATCTTTTTCTTTATTTCTGTGTTTCTCATTTGTATTTCATTTTCTTGGAGCTGTAAAAAACAATAGGTTCCACAATAGTTCGGGGTCCTGGATACGAAAATGCAACATCGTTAAATACGGTTCAATCAGGTCCTGGATATGACCTTAAACTATATCCGATGGTGACATTTGTCTTTGGGGAGTCTAGAGCCACACTTTAATTGCCATTGCTCCCAGGTCCACTCTGACCCGGAGTGGTAGTACCTGTTAGGGTTCCAACTATAGGTAAAATAGAAACTGACTTGAAAAAACAAATGTACTCTATTAAAAAATTGTTCTTCAAAAAACCTGGATTCGGCATTGAAAAGAAGTGTTATGTCGTAAAACACAAACAAACAAACAGACAATAGTTCGGTAGATCTCGCCTTAAGACGACTGCTAATATTGCGATCACATAAGAAGCCTCTTGATTCACATCGACTTGATATTTATCAGTTCATTTAAGAATCCAAGAGAGCTTAGTGCAGAGCTCGAATTCGGCAGGATAAATTTTTATTCTATTAGGTTGGTGTAAAAATAATATATTTCTTTTACGTTCAACTATATATATATATATATATATATATATATATATATATATATATATATATAAAGTTTAACGTATGTGTGTGTGGTCACGAATAGGCTCCTATATGGTTGACTATTATAGAAAACTGATCATATATAATGATAGATGTATCGAGACACAGGAATGAGTATGTTTGGTCTGGTATAATGATGATTCATTAAAATTGTGAGGTCTACGTACGCGCCTGGTCCACAAAGTATGTAAATAAAATATTTAAAAATTAAAAAAAACGTTTACAAATGTTTTTGATATAGATGTACATAATAATACTTTGATAAGTATGTTTTAACTTAAATAGGGATTGTATAATAAAATTGTGGGGTCTGCATTCGCGCCTGGCCTCCATAGAATGGAAATAGGCACAAACTTTAATAAAGACTTTTCATATCTATATGCGTAAGTATACTTTGATAATTATGTTTCAGTTTGAAGAAATATGGTATAATTAAAATTATAGATGTTCGTTCGCGCCTGACATCCATAGAATGGAAATATGTCACAAAGTTTAACCAGTTTTTTTTTAATATAGATCCACAGAATATTGTGATAAGTGTTTCAGTGTGAACAGATATAGTATAATAAATTATGAGGTTTATCTATTTTATTTTTACTTTCATCATATTTTGCTTTGGTTTTGATACCCCCAAATTCAACCCAAATTTACAACCCTTCTTTTTCAGAACCTATCATACTTTCATAAATCAGAGTCCATTTTCTGTAGGCGATTTTTGAATCCAGTCAACGGCAGGTACTTTTGCTAGTATATATATATATAACATTTTTTTTCACCAACCTAATAAATAACCCATATTCAGCTACTGCAGTAATATAACATCCAACTGCGGAATGCAGTCTTTGTATTAATCCGACAGATAACTGATCTTTTTGTGGGTCTAGCTTCATGTTCGACTGTAACACACATTTGCATACGTAGACCCAACACGTTATAACGGAGTACGTTGCAAGGAATTTAGGACCAATAAAAAATCGACTAGTTTTTTTTTCTTTTACTGCGACATTTAATTCCTCATTTTCCCGTCACGCCTCACTTCTTGTTACGACTATGACGTCAACCCCGTCTTTAACGTGTTCGGTTCGTCCTCTCTGATGCCTGTACTCTCAAATACTGTTCTGAACGTGCTACCAATTGTGTTCCTCTTTCTCTTGCACACGTTCTTTTTATGTTCTTTTGCTCTATTCTTTCTGTGACAACATTTCGAATTGTGTATGCATTTGCATACGGTCGTCCGCGCTCTGTTAACATACTCTATTATAATAATAACAGAACCCACGCCATCAAACACAAAAGAAAAAAAAACAGTCCTGAAAACATGGTTCGCTTTTGAAAACTGATGTAATTTTCTTGCAGCTTAACCACTTAATCAAACGTAAGAATTATGAAAATGATAAACTTTATTTGCAAATGTCAGTTTGACATTCATGACAAGGTTAGTTCTTTTAAGTGCGGACATTTTTTTACTAAGAGGTCACTGCGTGTAAAGACCCAAAGCTAATTCGAGTTTAGAGCTGATGAGCACCACATGACCGGTGAGAAAACTCCGTGGTTTCGGTAATACTGGAAATTGGGTAGAAATTGATTGCTTAAAAAGAAACGACCATTTTTTAGTAAGGTGGGAAGCAGTTCCACTGTATTGTGTTTCTTATTGTGTGTAGTTCTTAGAAAGGAACTTAGCTCATAAAAGCGTCGTAGTGTTTAAGATACAGATGGGGAGTTTGTTAAATTGCATCGCAGAGATGTCCTTGTAACCCCCATATATAGTAACTTTATATTCTGAAATGCTCACTTAGCCGGTATTGACCATGGTCAACGATATTTAATATACTTTATCTAACGAAAGCCTGTGTCAACATTATTATAGACGGGCTTACAAAACAATGCTCTTTATATAACAACACGTTATTTCAAAAGATACTATTTATTCAAATTTATATAAGGTATTTTTATTTCTACATTTTTTTCTTTATTTTCATAGTAACTTTGCAAAATGCAACCGTAAACAATCTCTATTTCGTTAGATTTTGCTTCAGGCGATGAATATGGTCGAGTGCCTCCCCAATCAGATAATATATGGCCGTTCGCTGGGTTTATACTTTCATAGCTCGTCCCTCTGGAAGCTATCACAGTTTTGTTGGTCTAACCATATCATAAAAGATACGCAAGTAAAACTCATTTTAATTGGAAAACTTATGCACATAAGCAAACAATTCCGTACGACGACAGATAAATTAGCTATCGTGTCTCGGGCGTAATCATTTAATCATTTTTTTTTCTAATACAAACTGATATACAATATCTCATTTTTCATGGAGTGCATGCATCTGTCCATGCGTATTTATATGCTCTCCCTGGCGGTTTAGATCGAGGATAGAGTTTTAATGTGGGAATATGTAGCTCCCATAATAATCTCGATTAGGAAATTTTTTAAATGCCTCATTATAGAAGATTTGTAGTATTGTTGTCACATTTAGGCTATTGCATCTGCTACTAGTGTCTCACTACTAGACAGGGTTCAAAAGAGAGTCGCCAACCTGCTAGGTCCTGGACTGTCAACCAAGTTTCAGCCTCTGACCCATCGACGAAATGTTGCATCCCTCTGCCTGAATTCTAATGGTGAATGCCCTGATGAACTGCAATGAACTGCAAACACTCGTACACCATCGCCGTAAATACACCCAAAAAACCCGACGAGCAGCAAAATTCCGGGTCCCTGCTTCCCCAACTGTACTGACATGTAAAAGTTAAAGTGTAATGTGAAAAAAATCTTGTGCCCAACTACCTATACTGTACCCCTATATCTTACATCCCTGATCGTTTTTATCAGAAATATCGCTCTCAGAATCGAAATATTACAGGACAAAATAAGGTAAGCAAACTTACCCAAAGTAAACCCCAGGTCGATGATATATCCTCTCTAATTAAACTATATTCACTCTCTGTTTCTCTCTCTCTCTCTCTCTCTCTCTCTATATATATATATATATATATATATATATATAAAGTGAACGTGTCTGTCTATCTGTGTGTGTGTACATTTCCCTACGAAACCACTCTGGTCGTTTTGGAAGAGAATGGTTTACGAAAACAGGCATTAAATCAACATCATAAAGGATCTTTGGGGGAGAATTAAGGAGGTATCTACTAAAATCATCCTTAACAAGTGAATGAATTTACACCCTCTGTTGAAAGGAGGCTGATGGATTAGATTAAGAATGGAGAGAAAGCGCATAAAGGCTTAAATTGTTTCCCAAATTTGTATTGTTTTATTAATTGTTGTTTGAGCAATAACCGTGGTTTCCTTGTAATATCTTATTATTATTGGTACTGTTATCATAATGACACAATCTTCCAAATTAAATTATGTTTAAAAATATTATTTATTTGGAAATAAATGAGTCTTGCAAATTCTTATGGTCCATATTTCTTCCTGAAATGTTTTTAAAATTCATATTTTTCCCCAGAATATGTTTATTTGGTTTCTTTTTTTAGAAATTCACTTTATATATTTGCTTATAGAACAATGGGTAAATACCTATTGTGTTGGAAAATAATGAAGCATAAATTTTTCAGTATATATATATATATATATATATATATATATATATATATATATATATATAGTCAGCTCGGCTATATGCAATCGAGAGAATTTCAGTTCCTTATATAATATTTTAGATAGTATTATTTAATCTTTTTCCCGCCAAGAAAAATGCATTAAGTTGTGAACACGATTTTATTACCAAATTAAATATGCATAATAATCATGCTGGCTCTCGTTAATGTAGATTTAAATTAAAATACATGATCTCGTATTTGAAATACGGTCATCACGACGATCTCGCGGTAAGAAGCTTGAATTCGAGATATTCAGCGTTGGCGTATGAATTTTTCGACTGGTGGGAGTGTTACAACATTCATGAGTGAAAATAAATATTTGGATACACTCCTAAATAATTATTAAGTATCGTGGTAGTCGATCTCTTTTCAAGTATTGTTTCTCGTAATTATATTCTATGTCTAGGGAATCTGAGAAAATCTTAGGCTGATATTTCAGAAATAACTTTTTATAAGTTTGGATTTCTGTCTTTAGTTTGAACCTAAATACGAAATTTCGAATATATAGTCACAGAATATCTCATTAAAAAAGTTAGTGCCATAACAATGATTTGTACTGACACGCAGAAATTCAAGTGTAATGTAACCATATATCTTACTGCCCAGCTTTCTTTATAGTATCCCTGAAAATTATGTCGCAGATATTAGCCCTCTACATCAGTTGAACTGTGCGTTGTTCGGTGGAAAAATGCAATGTATACAAGGTGGAATGATAAATTTGTCCCTCTAAAGAAAACGACACTACAGCTTCTTTTGTTAACTTTTATTGAAAAATATTGTTTCTAATAATATAATTATGTAGTAGAGATAACAGCCGTTCATTATAGCCGCATTTAACTTAAATCACCGCCTCGATATGGGTCCGGAACTGAGAGCATGCCTTTTCTATAATCGCCGGTGAGAGCTCGGCGAATACTCGATGGATGGCGGCGATCAGGCTAACTTTGATATTATGGGATGTTATATTGGTGATGTTCTCGACATATGATGAAAGGAAGTAGTCCAGCAGTTTTAGGTCGGGGAGGAGTGAGGCCAGTGACAGAAGGATACAAAGTCGTAGCACTCCTTATGATGTTAAGCCTGGGTTTCTTTGGACTTGTGGCCTGGCACCCGAGTCCTTCTGTCACACTGAGGATCTACTAGTGGCCATCGTTTTACACCAGGAGATAACTACACTCTTGAGCACATCCGGGTACACTTTGGCGTTGACTTTCAAACCGACTTCGAAGAGATGAGGTGGCATGATGTAGCACTCACTTAAAAGCACATCAAAGACAAGACCCGTAGGCGAAAACTTTGTTTTCATCACCCCGGGCACATCCTTATACGGATTTGCAATTTTAGGGTGTTGGCAACGGTCCTATTGTCATAACTTAGGTCGGTAGAGTTGTACAGCGGCGCATCTCCAATCTGCTCGTTGAATATTGTATCATTTTCGGACATGATAGAAGGCTAGTAGCTTGTTTTTAACAAAAAAAATGGAATCATGTTGTCTTTTCTATGACAACAATTTTATCGTTCCGCCATATTTAAATAAATATATATGTATACATTAACAGTAGGGGACGTCCGATTTTACCTGGGCGTAAAATACGCTTAAAAGTGATATTTTAATTTGTCCAGATTTTGTATAAATTACTATAGAGTCGTGATTTTAAAAGTAAAAAAAAAAAGTAAGATACCATCAGCTAGAATTGAAACCCAAACTGGACCAACTTGACACACATAAAACAGATTATTTTTTTTAAAAATAAACTGACATGCGTGTACAAAATGTTTTACGATTTGTTTCCAATTTGACCCAGTTTTTTACTCCTTAAAAACAATTTTAACCTGATAAAGACTCATAAAAAATTTCAATCTTTCGCGGTCAATAGTGCCGCTATTCGACTTTTAGGCTCGGGGAAGATAGAGTTTGAAAATATGGAGACGGACAGACAGACATATATCAGTTTATATATTAGAATATATAAGATTTATTGTTCACATTGTTTTAGCGATATTAACAACCTTTTCCCACTAACTTAGTGTTTTTTAATAGCTATGAGCTCCTCTTATATGTATATATATATATATATATATATATATATATATATATATATATATATATATAAGAGGAGCTCTTATATATATATATATGTGTGTGTGTGTGTGTGTGTGTGGCTTCGGAAATCTTTTTACCTGAATACGATGTACAGCATGTTAAAAGTATACCTTTTGTTGTAAAAATCTAATAAATAAACATCTTAAGAAGTTCGTGGGGACAGGATATTTTTATGGACACATTATTCGTAAAATTGCCTACCCACTAACGAAGCAGCAGTAATGGAAAAATCCAGGAAATAAACGAACGTTATAAAAAAGAAAACGTGAGTCTTTGAAGTTTCAACAAAAGTTTACACTATATATATATAAAAATAGGTCGCCCTTGTATTTTATGGAACGTATTTATTTTTATTAATCAATATTATTTTACGTGGATGAACTTATACCTTTAGACACGCGTGTTTCTGGCTTTTAGCATTCGTCAACACAGGTTAGGATCGAACTCCTTACATCAGTGTCCGCAATCTTATACTGTACCGATGTATCATAGTCGATCACCACTTTAACGCACGGTTTTCTATCGCTTATAAAGTTAAGATTTGTCGATGGCATTTTATATATATGTTTCATGGTAAACAACTGATGATACCTTGAAAAATAAAAAAAATGGTATTATAGTAAATTCGAGAGAGTTGATGCAGTGATTGCAGGTGATTAAATGACTTACTGACTAGATGGTTTTTTAACGAATGATAAAAAGTAATTTTTTGTATAGTTTGAATGTTAAAAACTTCAAAGACTATATATGTGTGTGTGTGTGTGTGTGTGTGTGTGTGTAGTCATTGAGATACAGTCCTGTTTCGTAGTATCACAACTTATCAGTGCCGCTGGACTAGGATTGAACCTCGAACCATCGTGTTAACAGTCAGCAGTTCTACCGATCGACCCACATAAATAATCTCGCCGAATGTATATTTAAACAAGCATCCGTCCACCGCTTGTGCAGTGCTCTAATCGCTTTGTTTATAAACAACGAGCGAGCGTCGCATTTTTCAGCCAATTAAGTAGCGGGTAAGATTACTTACGACAGTGCTCTACCCAAAGAGGGGGGGGGGCTTAAAATATTTGTAGTCATCGACATACAGTCCTGTTTCGTCGTATCACAACTCATCAGTGCCGCTAGACTAGCACCTACTATAGTAATTAAAAAATACCTACAGACATTCGTGTTTAATATTCTCGGGAATAATCAATGCAGTGTATCACGATTAACACAGATCGATGGATTCGAACCCGGCAACAGAATTTATCTATGGCTTCATTAGCAAGGACCTAATCCGTTCGGCTAATCCGTTAATCGCGAGAAATCCTGTTCAAATGTAAACATTTATTCTTTTAAATGCTTTTAACGTCTGTCAAACTGATCAATTATTATATGATGGTCTGCACATATGAGCTAAATTGACCGACTTTTTATTTCAATTGAAAGTGCTTAACGACAAGAATCGAGTTTCGTAAAAGGGCTGGCATAATTATTTACTATAATAATTATTAAATACTTAAAGACACTAGTGTTCCATCCTTTCGATGTCACGATTAACACCAGTCGATGTATCCAAACCCGCAGTAAATGCCATATCTGGCTTCATTATGAAGGACCCAATCAATTCGGTCACAGTTAAACGCGGGAAATACACTTTAAATTTAAACATTTATTTTTAATTTTTTTTAACGTCTGTCAGAGTGATCTAATCAATATATGATGATCTATTCCATGCGTTGGCGAATGGTGGTTTTGTAGAGAGAAATGTATTTTTCTACCGCTGTAGAGGAACACAATTTATTTGCAGAAGACTTCCAAATATTTTATGCTTGGCATTTTCTATTGCCTTAAAGTGTAACATACACTGTGACGTTTAAGATAGATGCCAATATCGTTGACAGTAAATTCAAACAGCTATGCTAAGTGGAATATTTCGAGATAGACAAAACGAATTCAGATATCTGAGACATGCTCTATATTAAAAAAAAACTATCAACAACTATATTCGGAATAATATGTCTTGAACATGTTTCTTGTAAACCAAACTTCAGAATTTTGTCAAGACTCCATTCCAAAAGTGTCATGAGAAAAATAAAAATAAAAAAAGTTAAAACACTATATATTAGTTAAAAGTGATACACTATTCTTGACAATTAATCGACTCCCACTAACCATGATAAGTAGCAGTATTTTGTTTACAAGCATGTGGGGAAGGTCTCTTGACAATACAAATCAGCTAGATTAAACAAGCGTATGTTCCATTATGCGTTGTGTTGTCTGCGAATTCCATAGGTTGCAATGATATTTGGATGGTTTTTCGTTCAATTAATCAATGTCGTCATCTTCGAATTAATTTAGTAAGAGAAAATTAAAATAAAAAGAACTAAATATTTTGCACGTCCTAAGTAATTATCTCGAACGTCATTTCAGAGTTGATTTGGCAGACGAAATTAGGGGACAGCTGTGTAGATATATTTGCGAGAGAAGGCATCCTTAATGATACGTCGAGTATAATCGTTAGCATGTGATACATTTCTGGCTTCATTAACAACTTGCAATAGGATCCAACAAGGACACCAATTAGCGTCAACGGTGCTACATCCTTATATAATATATTACATATACACATCTATATATAAATTTTATACGCAAACGTATGTGTGTGTATATATATATATATGTGTTCGTGTGTATGTGTGTATAGGGTGTCCCAATAAAATGCCTACACCTTTTAAATGACCATAAAACTGCAGACACTTTGTTCACACCTTATTATTTACATTACAGGTATCGTTGCGTGGTTTTCCATTAATTAACCAATTCCTCGATCGAACACTTCCCCGGGTTCCTACATGGCGCTACGAACAGGATACATGGACCGATTTTTTTTTCGGATACCGGTATCCCATAAAATGTCGTTGCTACATCTATTCATTCTTTTCAGCAGAACCGCATCACAACTGCGGAATTCTCCGAACTTGACAAGGAGGCACTCGCTGACAAGCTGGGTATTCTTAAAATTCTTAGACTGACTTGAATACACACAATCTGAATCATCTGAACCATTGATTGTTAATGATCTAGCCGAATATCTATTTGAGAAGATCTGTATGGATTATTTTGGAATCAAGGAAACCACTATTTAGTGACTGCTGATAGATTCAATGGCTTGCCCATAGTTCACCACATGGAAAATTCATCCACAGGTAAGGTTCTGGTTGATGCGACAAGAGAAATTTGTTGCACATACGGAGCTCCCCAAGAAATCAGTTCTGATGGTGGTCCCCAATCTCTGAGAGATTTCAGTCATTTTTGTCAGCTTGGGATATAAGGCACAGACTGTCCTCTGCCGGGTACCCGCAATCAAATGGACGCGCCGAAGTGGCGGTCAAGTCAGTGAGACGCATCCTTCATGACAACATCGGCCCAAATTGTACTCTTAACTGCGACAAAGTTGCCCTTGCTCTCCTGAAATTTCGAAACACACCAATATGTGATGTCGGTGTGAGTCCAGCAAAGATCTTTATCCAGAGACAGTTGAGGGATGGAATTTCAATCAATCCAATCTACTATCAACTACACCCAGAATGGATCCTCACTGCTCAAAAACGTGAAGAGTTAACATCGAAACTCAACACATCTCAGGAGAGGAGATACAACGTTGGCACCAAAAAACTTGAACATCTCAATGTTGGAACAAATGTGGTAATACAGAAAATACAGAGACGACGTAGATGGAACAAAACCATTCGAATTGTTGAATGCCTTCCATACAGACAATATCGGGTTAAAATCAATGGTTCAGTTTGTATAACTCTCCAGAACCGCAAATCCCCCCAGCGTCCACACTTTTTCTCGTCAAGGCTTACTGTACCCAGATGTGACGGTCGTACCTGCAGAACAACCAAATGAGTCCGACACCACCCTCATCAATCCTCCAGTCTTTACGACGAGTCAAGCTACCACGACTGCAAAGGCCACAGTGAAGCATAACACACCCAGAGTCATAAAGAGGTTGAGACCACTAAACAACCCAGGCCTCGGTGAACTATGAATTATAGATGGACTGTTTACTTCCATTGGCAGCGGAGATGCAGACACTTTATTCATACCCTCTTATTTACATTACAAGTATGGTTGGGTGGTTTACCATTAATTAACCAATTCCTCGAGAAACCTCCTCCCCCAGTTCCTATAGATAACGAATTGCTTATTCACTAATTCTTAAACTAAGTTTGAATTTTGTTTTAAGTTTTTATTTCTTAATCATTCCCTTTATTCATAGGGTGATAAAAAAACTGGAACGTTAACAATCTAATAAAATAAACAGTGATGGAAGAAAAACATTTTATTTATTGAGACTGTAAAGAAATAAGGATGGAATTTTCAATAAAAAAATACCTACTGCACGAATGGTTCTTAGAAATTTACTGAGATTGCTCATCAACTGATGTAACATCGCGAATTCTCTGTTTTCACTCATTAAGATTCCATGAACAAAGCTTCTTTCTTAGAACTGCACGCCTGTGGAACTCTGTTCCGTCTGCCTGCTTCCCACCTGACTACAACTTGGATGTCTTCAACTCCAACGTTAACAAATTCCTAATGAACCGCCCTCTTAAGTAAACACTTCATTAAATCTCCACACTAACGTACTGTACTTGCAATAACCCTTATCACTGAGTGGCTTCCTGGCCTTGATAAATGGTGACCACAGTGTAAAAAAAAAGTTGATTTGTGTAAGCTTTAATCTGGAGATAACCCCACAAAAAAACTCACAAACGGATAAATTTGGCGGCGCTAGGGACCAGGCAGCATTACCGAATCTTAAGATAACGCTATTACCGAACAATTCTTGTAGAGTCTTTAATGATTGCCAATACGTGTGTGATGTTGTTTCATTCTGTTGTAATCAGTGATCCATGGTTTATAAAATGGCAAAATGTTTACTTACTTAAGGTCACTATCTTGCAGTGTTGCTACTTTCTCCTGCCTCGAAATGCCTATTTAAAATCCCCCCTTTCTGTTTTGAAAAGACCATCCTGTGATAAAGTAACAGATTTAAAGGTCATAATTGTTGTGGTGTCCCCCACATCTTCTATAGCAATGTCTACCATCTGTTTGTCTCGCACATATTGCATATTTGTTTACCATTGCACTCGACTACATAAGCGTTAACTTAATGATTCCCGAGGCGAACACGTTGCATAGTAAGTCGCAAAAAAGACAAAGAATAGCAAAGAAAAAGAAACTAGCTGCTTTTTCAGTTTTTTAAGAGAATACATTTAATCACGTAACGCATGACTTCTCGTTGCGGCTGTGCCGAAATCCACGTGTCTAACGTAATCGTCTTCTTTAACCAGCTCGCTCTTTTTTCTAGTGAGTTTCTTCTTTTCTTTAACGTGACGTCACTTCGCACACAGATCGATGTTTGCATATAGCCGTCATACGTGCCTCCGGGCTCTGTGACATTTTGTTCGAAATGTATTTTATTTATTTCGTACCGTTCTTTCGGAATCCGTCTTTTTTTTTCACTCCTTTTCACCTACGTTGTTTTATTCATTGATGCCATCCAACGGTGCTTTTACTTACTTATAAATCAATATTGAAGTCATATTTTATTATTTTTAAGGTTGTTCTTTCCTACTGATCTTACAAACAACACCCCTAAGTATTATATGTATCCAGATAAAATGTTATAATAGTATATGCATTATACCGATTTAAACTTTAGAAACCCTCCAACCCTACTAAATACTAGTAATGAAATAGCAAGCAACTGTAAACATGAAATTTATCTTGCTTTAGGATGACAATACACGGGACAGCTTAAATGAAACAACAAAATTACTAAAATATTAACTACCAATACAAAGTAGAAAACGTAATCCAAGCAGGCACGTGTAGAAATAAGGCCGCCTATTAAGTCGACACATACGCAAAAAGGTCAGTCAATCCGATTCAAAAAATAACAAAAGAGAATATGACTGCCAGCTGAACATTTGTTTTAATAAAACCCTTGCATGGAAACGTAAGCCGTGGGTTGATTTAACAAAGAATCTGATTTGTTAGTTAGCAAAACTAAAAAAAAAAAAAAAAAAAAAAAAAAAAACACGTGCATATATAAACACTCTATATACAAATATGTGCCTTTTAACTATACCATTCCTGCTATGGTTAAAAGACGAAACATCTGTAGAGCTAATTGCCATAAATATATTTTATTAACTCACTGTATATATATATATGTGTGTGTGTGTGGGGGGGGTGTATTAGTGTGTGTATTATGGTGTGTATGTGTGCGCGCGTGTATATGTTAATAATGGAACAGTCGCTAGTAAATTCAATTCTAGAATTCTTTGGCGTTAACAACTGGAATTACATCTGTATTTCCTTCCCTTTTCACCGCATTTATGCTGATTTGGATTTTCTTTACCATTTCTGTTGCCAACGGAAACCGATACGGTAGAAATCTTCCTTTTCTTCCTTTACAACTGCCAATTAGGTTAACTCTCCTGAACAGCCTCATCGATAACCTTCCGCACAACCTTTACATTTGCATGCGTCCTAAAACATGTGCGAGACGCTCTGTTCGTCGGGCGGTTTTGTAGATCCATCATATTTCCGTTTCAAATATCATTTTGTCTTTTTCGAAATGAACAGATTTAAAGGTCACATTTCTTGTAGTCTCCCCCGCATCTTCTATAGCGATGTCTATCTATCTGTTTGCCTCCCACATATTGCATATTTGTTCACCGTTACACACGTCTATATAAGCGTTAACATAAAGACACTTCAGACCAACACGTTGCATACTCAGTCGCACAAGATACACAGAATAAAAAATTTAAAAAACTCTAACTCCTTTTTCAGCTTGTAAGAAAATACATTTATTCACGCCACGCGTGACTTCTCGTAACGACTGTGATGAAATCCATGTCGCTAACGTGATCGATATTTTAACGCGCTCTGTCTCTCGTTTTTTATAGTAAGTTTCTATTTTCTTTACCGTGACGTCACTTCGCACACAGCTCGGTATTTGCATATTACCGTCGTATGCGCCTCCATGCTCTGTTACATTTGTTCTAGAAGAATTCTCTTTGATGAACTTGCTGCACTTGTGCCACCTCCAATGTAAACATCTCCGACCCACCCGACAATCAGCAAAATGCCAGCCCATCACTGTATACGTCCCGAGATGCCGGAAAGCTTTCTAGCTTTATTTGGAATTTCCTTCATGCTCCTCGTTTCCTTGATTGTATTAAAATGCAGAAATTTATATCTAATGTAAACTAACATCTTGCTGCACAACTTCCCCCACCTTGAATTTCAGTGTTAATAAAGCCCCTTATTCACAATAGCCCTTACATGCCATGAGGCTTGTTAGGGGTCAATATAAATATAAATAAACAATAAATAAAAAAAATAATAAGCAAAAAACTATATGTAAAAACAACAATAAATAAAATAAAGTTTTAAGATAAATTTGCAGAAGTTGTTTAAAGTTAGCTTTCCTCTTTATATATATCGTATAAGATTTGTGGTTTAAAGTTAGCTTTCCTCTTTATATATACTAGAAGATTTGTGGTTTAAAGTTAGCTTTCCTCTTTATATATATCGTATAAGATTTGTGGTTTAAAGTTAGCTTTCCTCTTTATATATATACTAGAAGATTTACCCAGCGTTGCCTGATGATAAACGTAACGTTAAATTCCGTGCAAAATGAAGTTAAGAAAAAGAAAAGGACAGAGACTGAGACATGTGCATGCGAGTATTATTTTTTTTATATGTAGATCATCATTTATCAAGGCCTGGAAGCCATTCGGGGATAAATATTATTGCGTGTACAATAATCAATGGGATAGTACCGTAGTAATCGTTAGTATTGGAGATTTGATAAAGTGTCTTACTTAAGGGGGCGATTGATCAGGAATTTGTTTATGTTCGACTTAAAGACATCCAAGTTGTAGTCAGGTGAGAAATAGGCAAACGGAAGAGAGTTCCACAGGCGTGCACTTCAGGCCTTAGATTATGGTACCTTTAATTGACTTTGTGTTGAAAAGAAAATGAAATTGCGTCTGCAGTTCTTAAAACATATTCCTCCGAAATAACTGATTCACTTATTTCTTATAAAATAGACAATTCTCTTGTCGGCATTGGTTTTCATGATATTTTCCTAATTAAATTTTTTTCTTGGAGAAGGATATCGGATACTAATAGTTGGGATCACGTAAACCTTGTCAATATCCTAAGTTAAAGGGTTTCTTTAGAATTTCGAGGTTCCTTCAATATGTATTTTTTGTACAGACATTGAAAATTGTCATATACTTTGTAAATTAAGTATGTTATTGCTATATATCTCATGAGATGACTGACCAATTTGTAGATTTTCAGGTTAAAAGGAACAGCTAGAGCAGGATTTGGAATACACCCTACTATAACCTGATTGGAAAAGCTGGTGAATTTCATAAATGCATCTGGACGAGAGGACACCTAGAAGAGTGATATACAATAACATTGTGTTTGTAACTATAGAAAATGCAAGAAAAAAACGTATGGATTAGCCCAGACTGTTTTTGCGCCATCTTGCATGAATCAAGCATCAGATTTTGAATGGCATAAGAGATTTAAAGAAGGCAGAAGGGTTGTTAGAAAGGATGAGACGAGTGAAAGAAGTAAAGAAGTCAGAATACTCGAGTTCATTTGTCAAATAAATAAATTCATGGATCAGTGCCGTCGCCTGTCTATAGTGACAATACGTGCATAGTTTGATGTTAGTGTGGGAACTGTGCTCACAATTATTCGCGAGGAACGTAAGATGCGTCTCAAGGTTGCTCAGAGAAGATCATACTAATTGACCAAGATAGGAGCCAAGTCAGGTCCTCATCCTTCCAGACCTTAATTCCTGTGACTTTTGATTATTCATCAAGTTCAGGGAAAACATTAGAGGCTGTAGTTATGAGACAATTGGGGAGATGAAAAAGGTTGTGGCAGAGGTCATTGACACACTCACACAAGAGGACTTCAATGGGGTCTCTCAGAGATTATTTGGAACGGTACAAGGGTTTTGCAGCTGGAGGAGGTTATTTCGAAGAGGACTAGGCTTTACTGTGTGTCCTATCAATAAACGTTCTCATACGAACAAATCTGGAAACATATTTAAGGCATCTCGTGACTTATTCGCGGTTGGCGCACTCAAATTGTCAATCAGTGTCGTTAACAAGGAACCCCCAATCAACTTCCTTAAATAAGTTACGAACGTTATATAAAAAATATTTAAGCAAATAAATAAAACTCGAACCAACTTAATTTACTAAAATGTCTATAAAAATTCTCTGGTTTCAATATAAAATCCATCTTTTAAAAAAGTCTATATTCCGATGTAATAATTATGAAATAGAACTTTTGATGTTTTTTACGCTTAATTTCAACTATAATGTCTGTTTGTCTGGCGGACCTAGGTTTAAGATAAGATAACAATTGTCTGACAAGCTTTACCTAAATATACCATTTCTGTTAATCTGCCGTATTTATGTTTGAAAAATCTATTTCCGTCCTTCAGCTGTTTTCGGACATTTTTAATTTTTAAAATGCAATGTGAAAGATAAATTCAGTTTGAATAAACAAGAAATTGTTCCTTATGAAAATATTAGGTAAAAGTACAGAATTGTTAACAAAACCATTATTCTATTTTAATTATAGTTTTCTCAATGATAACGCTATTATTGCAGCAGAGTTAGTAAATTACATGAGTCCCAGAATTTCCAGGTTTGTCAGATCTATACGGGTTATAATCAGGATACGGTTCTGGGGTTCGGGAAGGAGTGAATCACTCTTTCGATAACAGCACGTTTCTGCCCTCTTCTTTTCCAATCGACCACACCTGGCCTCTCGCCACCAATGTCACACCGCACAATCCGAACGTCAGCAATACAAAATTCTTTTTAAGAGATGTTCACGACTCTTTTCTCTCTCCTGTCCCAGGGAATTTTTCCCTGCTTTTATGTCCTATCTAGAAAAAAAGGAAGATATAGGGGAAAAAAGCTTCTCCCATCATGCTCTGCCTTGCCAAGATGCCCTTCGTGTATACAAATGCACTGGCCATCCTTTCCTTCTTCTTTCCCAAAGAGGATACAGATACGCCCGGTACGTTTCTCTTTTTTTTTTCTTTTCTAACCATATGCCCCACAGTTAACAATACCTTTACTCGATTTTAATTATAGTTTTCTCAATGATAACGCTATTATTTCAGCAGAGTTAGTAAACTATATGAGTCCCAGAATGTCCATAGGTTTGTCAGATTTATGTTATAAATAGCATATAAATTAGTTTGCCAGATTATAACATCATTTTAGTTTTTTTCTGCCATGGCCAAATTTTTTTTTTTTTTTTTACATTTTCACCCCAAATAAAGCACATTAACATTTTGATGTAGTGGGCTACTATCAGGGACCTAAAATTCAAATGTACTATGTAGGGAGTTTAGCAGCAAGATATCTGTTCACATTACACTAGAACGTCTACATGTCAGTACAGTTGGAGAAGCAGGAAATCGGAAAAGAATTCCAGTCTACCAAATATGAAGGAAGAAATTATTAGAGTAGACGGCCTTCCTACATCCAGGGATTTCCACTGTGTAGGGGTGGGACTTCGCTTCTTGTGGTGTTGGCCGGGCGTATTTTCGTTGAGGGGTTACAAGGGCTTGTAGTTCGTCAGAGCATCCACCATTAAAATACTTGTAAAATAGGAAGAGGGATGCAACATTTCGTCGATGGGACAAGGGTTGAAGCATAGATGACAGTGTGGGACCTATCATGTTGGCGACTCTCTTTAGGACTCTATCCAGGTGTGAGAGACTAGTAGCAGATGCACTCGCCCAAATGTGAAAGCAGTACTCCATACATGGGCTAATAGTGGTTTTGTAGAGGTGCAGTATACTTTCAGGCGTAAGTAACTTTCTAGCACGGTAGAAAGGACCCACCTTCTTCGCAGCAGCCTTGACAATGATCTCGTTCTATCTATTCCAACTCATGTATCATGCGAACGTTAAGACAAGGAGATTGAACGACGTAAATAACATTTACATTTTCCTGTTGAACATTTACTTAAAGTAGCATATCAGTTAACATGTGAGTTTTATTTTTCAAATATACTTTCCATTAGTCTGTCACGTTAAAGTTTGAAATAGACTTCAAGTTAGTCTGTTGCGTTTAAAGTATGAAATGGCATTTCAGTTTGTCTGTTGCGTTTACAGTTTGTATAGCATTTCAATTGGTCAGGTGCGTTTAGAGTTCAATACGGTATTTCAGTTTGTCTGGTATGTTCACAGTTTGATATAGTATTTAAGTTTATTATTTATTTAATTGGAATTCATTATTGAGATGATTATTATTTATTTATTTAATTATTGCGGATTATTATCCAACACCTAATAAAGATGAGAATAATAGTATTCAATAAAAGAAAATAGTATTTCAATTTGTTTGTTACGTTAAAAGCTTGAAAAAATATTCCAGTTTGTCTCTTGCGTTTAAATTTAAAAAAAAAAAAAAACATGTTACTCTGTCCAGTTTCATTAAATAGTATTTTTGTTACGTTACGCTTAGGTCTAAAATAGTATTTTTCAGTATTTTGTTGCGTAACGTTTAATATTAAAATAGCGTTTAAATTTGTCCGCCACGCTGAAGTTGCAAATAGCATGTCAGGTAGTCTGCCACACTTAAGTTGCAAATAGCATGGCAGGTAGTCTGTAACGCTTAAGTTGCAAATGGCATGTCAGGTAGTTTGTAACGATTAAGTTGCAAATGGCATGTCAGGTAGTCTGTAACGCTTAAGTTGCAAATGGCATGTCAGGTAGTCTGTAACGCTTAAGTTGCAAATGGCATGTCAGGTAGTCTGTAACGCTTAAGTTGCAAATAGCATGGCAGGTAGTCTGTAACGCTTAAGTTGCAAATAGCATGGCAGGTAGTCTGTAACGCTTAAGTTGCAAATAGCATGTCAGGTAGTCTGTAACGCTTAAGTTGCAAATAGCATGTCAGGTAGTCTGTAACGCTTAAGTTGCAAATAGCATGTCAGGTAGTCTGTAATGCTTAAGTTGCAAATAGCATGTCAGGTAGTCTGTAACGCTTAAGTTGCAAATAGCATGTCAGGTAGTCTGTAACGCTTAAGTTGCAAACAGCATGTCAGGTAGTCTGTAACGCTTAAGTTGCAAATGGCATGTCAGGTAGTCTGTAACGCTTAAGTTGCAAATAGCATGTCAAATAGTCTGTAACGCTTAAGTTGCAAATAGCATGTCAGGTAGTCTGTAACGCTTAAGTTGCAAATAGTAATCCGTCGGGTTTAAGTTTCAAAGTATTTCCATTAGTCTTGTTCGCTTAAATTACAAATAGCATGTCCGTTAGTCTTTCACGTGTAAGTATTAAGCGGCATTGTAGTCAGTCTGTCGCTTTCAAATATTGTTTTTGTTTAGTCTGTAACGTTGTAGTAAAAATTAGTGTTAAACTTCCGTTGTCACGTTACATATTGAACTAAGTGCAAGCGTGAGTAAACTACTGAACTGAAAGGGACGGTTAAAATCTATAAAAAAAATGTGATTTTATTGTAAAAGATAGCCGGTGAATGATTGGCACCCGGTAGGATGTCATGTCACTAGATTGAACAAGATAAGATATTTTCTTATGAAAAGAGAAAAAAATACTTTTAGAGATGTACTTTTATTTATGTATCCAACAATCGCTATACATATTTAAATACCAGATCATTTTTTTTTCTGTCACGCTGTAATGTGTCACATAATTTTCTTTTCTCTCATACACTTTTTTCACATTGTCTATACTTTATTGCGTCTCCCTTCACAAGGGCAGTTAGAGATAATGTTGGGATTATTAAACTCGTCCGAAGGAGCACTCTAGTGTAGGGAAAACATTTAAATGTACATTAGTGTAGAAGAATCACTCCTTAATTAAACGAGGGGCGAAAATGTTAAGTGTGGTATACGAACATAGTCTACGCTTTTCTCCTAGCTAAAGTCTTAACTATACGTGTTATGTAATAGGTCGAACGCAAGAAAGTGTCCATCTATCTATTTATCTATCTAACTGGAGAGATGGATGGGAGATGAATCTGAAGACTGTCAAAATATGGGAAATTATATTGTAGACAAGTTACCGGAAGAGCTCGTCAGCTGATCGGATCTACGTGTATGTTACGTAGATCAGGTTAGCTAGAGATGATTGGGAGTTGGAGTTTGGAGGTGGAGCAGAGTAGACGGTTTAACAGGTCGTCTCCTTTCAATGGGAAGAGGGCTTACGTGTCTCAGAATGGCGACTTAGAATTAACCATGCAAGCAAAGATATTCACTTTCTATTCTTCTGCGATCGAGACGTGGAAAGTGAATAAAACTATATAAGACCAACCAGCGTTTTGGGGAGTGAATGAATATTGGTCCAAACAGGTTTCAGCCTCCCCTCCAGGAAGAAGATGAATTCCAGGTTGACAAGATCAACGGCGCATGAAGTTCAGTTATGTGCAAAATACATGGTTCACACACACATATCTGCATATTAACAATTAGATATGAATAGACCATAAATAGACAGCAACAACATAATTCTAGGGTTCAAACAGTGAAGAAGCAATGACAAACATTTAGCGACACGTATACACAGCAGGATGAACCCTTCGTCTCAAGTACGCATGTAAACATTTAGTCGATGATAAACCATACACCGCTTTGCTGCCTTTTAGGTACGCCATAATATAACATACGGCACAATTATCTTGATAAACACGTTATTGCCAGATCACCGAAGTTAAGCATCAATGATCCTAGCTAGTACCAGATAAGTAACTATTTGGGAAGACTAGGCGCTGTATGTACCGCGTCGAGCTGTAGAAATATTCAGGTTGGTATCTGGGAACGCGTTTAATTCACTGGGAGAGAGATTCACCCCCGAATCAAGAACTGGTGCACTCTGGGATTCTCTTCCGGTTTCCTGCTTCCCGAGATGATCATGGCTCTACAATTTGGAGAGCCGTGGTCGCCAACACTGTTAAAACCGCAGGGCTTCTGATGATGATGACAACGCATAAGCTGGAAATAGAATTTTCATCGCTATACGCGCAAATTGCATGGCCACAAGTTACGAATCGCCGCACTAATTTTTCCTATAACGCACTTTCCGGGAACCAATCAAATTTCTCCATTACTTCGTTTAATAACCGTAGAAAATGGATGACATTTCACCGGTTCTTCAAGGGACTTCTTAACCTTCAACGACTCGTATTTTATTAGATTTTTATCCGCGCCTGCGTGTTTTGCACACAAGTTCGCCGCTATCTCCTCGTTGAAAACGAACTGGCCGTCCGGTTGAAAATTACGTGGTTGTATCCGAGGAACTGATGTTCATTATTTGCCTTTACTTGACTATTGCAATATTACCGTAACTGATACTGCGCACATTTATCTCTGTATTTAAGTTATAAAATGCCGAAGAGAGGTTATAAAATAAGCAGCAAAGAATAGCTAATTTAACATACATTCGTTTTTTTTTTTATATTTCTTTTACTCTTTTAGTTATATGAACAAACTAAAATGCAATTTATTCAAAATTTGAGTCCGGGTAAAATACGTAGGGGAAAATGATATTGAATTTAGAAGACATAAAACCAGACATGACTAAGCTAATAAGAATCTAAATATCTATATAATAATGAAGTTGAATGTCTCTGTGTGTGCGTATGTGTCTGTACACGAAATGGCTTACAATTATACAAAACTGACCAGATACAATGATAGAAGAGGTACCAAGGGGCATTTTGAACAGTGGTGGTTGATTAACAGTGTGTGGTCTGCGTACGCGCCAGCTCCGCAAAGAATAGAAATAAAAAACAATAACAAAAACTTATAAAAATTACAATTAAATTTACCAAAATGATCCAAGATGGTAAAACTAAAGCATATTTATAAATATTAAAGAATTAATATTTATAAAGTAATCTAAACGAGATATAAAAGTTCGATAAAACCAAACAGAAGATAGAGCTTATAATAAGAGCAAATAGTTAATAAAGCATGTCAAAAAACACTTTGAAAAAAAGAGTTAAAAACATATTTAATTTGAAAAATAAACACTAAATAAGTGGATAGTCCTTAATCCGCGGAGTTTCGAAGAAATACTTTCCTTCTCATCAGAGGGTAGGAATTAGCAAAATGCGGCATCGGATTTGGCATACAAAGGTATTTGATGAAACTGCAATTAAGTCAAAGATCTTACTTGATAACAAAAAGTGAAACAAAGGGAATATAGTGAAGGAAAATGTGATTACACGTGAATGGATAGTCTGGTGAAAGGTAAAGTATCCAATGATGGTTAAATCCAAAAATGTAAATCCAAGAAAGTTAGTAAAATTTCCAGTCGCACAAGTAAAATCCAAGGAAATCGCGTAATTGGAAGATGGTCCAAAATAATCGAAAGGCCGAAATCCGTGGAATAATTCACAAGTAGAAAAGGGAAAAGAATTCAAATAATATTATTAAAATATATTAAGTATTAATATAAATATATATATATATATATATATATATATATATATATATATATATATATATACTAGCATTTCAGCCCGGAGTTTCCCGAGTGTTTAGTGGTGTATGTTGAGCAAAAAAAAAAGTGGTAGTAGGAATGCAGGCTCGAACCTGCACCGTGTAGGATGAACAAAATGGGAAAAAACGTGACGTCTTTGCTGTTACTACAACCGTCAAATCGGAAGTGACGTAGGTTAAAATTAAGCTAGACAATCGAAAAGAGGGGATACATTTCTAACATATCGGCGAAAAAAGTGACCCCTGCCTGTAGAAAAGTTCCGACTTGAGGGTGAAGAAATAAATATTTTTGGTAAATGTTTCGATAGCTGTCTGAAGTGTGGGCCTTCAAAATGATACTGATATTGTGAAAATCCGGCGTCTGTGTCGAAATTTTAGGCAGATATGCAAACATACATACATACATGCATACATTTATATATTGTTGCTCAAATTTTCGACCCAAACCGATTAAAAAGCTTGCCCTATCTCTGCATACCTTTATGTAAAATTTCAAATGTTTAGACCAGAAATTGACTGAGTAATTTGGTGGAAAGCTCAATTTTTTAAATTTTGACACCTTTTATGACCCTTTGACCTTGATGCTTTGGGGGTCAAATCAAGTTATTAAGTTAGATCCATGTCCAAGGAATTTGTATCCAAAATTTCAAGTGTTTAGACCATGAACTTTATTTGAGCCACAACATAATAAATGGTAAGGGGTCATAATAGGGGTCAAAGTTAAAAAAAATAAACTTTTTTTTTTTTAGCTCAACATACACCTCCAAACACCCGGGCAACGCAGGGCTGAAATGCTAGTATATCTATGAAAGTATACGTGTCTATGTGTCTGTATGTCTGTGTACATTTTCCTACGCAATAACTCTGTAATTTTAAGTCTACAGGCTCGAAATTTGATATACAGAGTACTGAGATTTTGGAAAATTTTTGGTCGGTTTTCAGGCAGAAATTTGGCTTTTAAGGAGTCAGAGTTCAATGATTTGACTTTTGAGAACTCTACTAAACTCCTCCCACAATTTTGGGTCTAAATGTTTGAAAATTTAGACATAGGTTCCTTTGGTATGAATCTAAGTTAATAACTTGATTTGAGCTCAAAACAATAAATGTTATGGGGTCATAATAGGGGTAAAAGTTTTAAAAAGTTGACCGTTTTTTTTTGTTTTTTGTTTTGCTCAACATGCACCTCAAAACACCCGGGCAACGCCGGGCGTAAATGCTAGTATATCTATACAAGTGAACGTGCCTGTGTATCTGTGTGTCTTACTATGTGTCTGTACATTTCCCTACGCAATAACTCTGTCAATTTTAAGTCTACAGACTCGAAATTTGATATACTGGGTACTGAGATTTGGGAAAATCTTTGTAATTCGTTTTCGGCCAGAAATTTGGCTTAGAGGTCATAGTTCAACGATTTGACCTTGGAGAACTGTACTACACTCCTCCGACAATTTTAGGTGTAAACACTTGAAATTTTAGATATAGGTTCCTTGGACATGGATCCAACTTAATAATTTGATTTTAGCCCAAAACAATAAATTTTAAGGTTTCATATTACGGGTCAAAGATAAAAAAAATTGACCTCTGCGGTCTTTACCAAATTACTCAGTCAATTTCTGGTCTAGACATTTGAAATTTTTCATAAAGGGTATTAAGAGATAGGGCAATCTTGCAAGTTTGGGTCGAAAATTTTTTCTTACTAATATATAAATGTATGTATGTATGCACATCTGCCTAAAACTTCAGAGGCGACGGATTTAACCAAGATCAGTATCGTTTTGAGGTTTGACCCTTCCCACGACAAATATCGAAAATTTGGCTTAAAACATTAATATCTTAGCCTTTAACTGGGCACTTTTCTACAGGGAGGGGTCACTTTTTTCTCCGATATTTTTGAAAGTCATCTTGTCCTTTCCATTTTCTAGCCTAAATTTAAACATAAGTAACTTCCGGTTTGTTGGTGTCGTAACAGCAAAGACGTCAGTTTTTTCCTCCTTCGCGGTATGAGTTCAAACCTGCCTTCCTACTATCACTTTTTATTTTGTTCAACATACACATTTAAACACCCGGGCAACGCCGGGCTGAAATGCTAGTAAATATATATATATATATATATATATATATATATATATATATATATATATACATATATATATATATATATATTCGATTAGCGTAATTGTTAAAAGCATTGAGTGTCGTACATGCGGTCGGGTTTCGATCCGATCCTTGCTTGAAGTTGTTGCCTGTCTAGCCGCACTGATGAGCTGTGAAACAGCGAAACAGTACTGTATGTGGATGACTATATATGTGCGTGAGTCTGTGTAAAGATATTTAACCGATAAACTCTTAAACTACTGGTCACACAACACTGAAATTAACAAGAAAGAGTAAGCATACACCAAAGATTGTTTATAACAAGCACAGTCTTTGTTTGGATGGATAAATAACGCGTAAAAGGTATGTCGGCAAGTTTAAATGCACACTGTTCATATCACGTTAACTATATATTTCTGTTACTTTACGCTTGAACAAATTCATTTATATATAGAAGTGGTTTAATTTAAAATCTTTCTTATCTGTCGATAGCTCAAACGCCAGAAAACGCGCATGAAGCGCTAACTGTTTTAGTTTCTAGTCTATCTGATGGCATCCAAGTCGTTTTATTTTATTTTTTAAATAAGTACTATGTATTAATTACAGTATAATATTCAATAGAGCATTGTCTTTATATTAATAAATACGTAATCTTCACGGATAAAAATGTATTAAAGCGCATTGTACGATCTGCCCCCCGCCACCATTTTAATAAAACTTCATACGTGTCTAATTTACGATTCAGTCTTCCAGCCGGTCATGTAAGGAACCTGTAAAAACGGAAACGCACACTATCATACGATTAATTTTAAATGCAGCGGTCCACTGTCTCTCGTGTTTAGAATGTATTTTTTTTTTATGTGTAAAGTCAACCTTAACACGCAAATAGGTCAAGTTGACATGGCGCGTTAAAATTCATTTTGATTTTTTAAAAAATGTTTTTCTTAATTTAATGAATTTCAAGCTGTAATTGAAACCACTCGTCTTGTGACGGATGATTGGTTAATTGCATTGACATCTTGTTCCTTACGTAACGTGATGAAGAATGCCGGCGCGAATTGCGCGAGATTTGGCAGTAAACAGTACAAGTACCTAAACAATTTTTACAAACATTTTTTTTATATAACCGAGAGCTCTTTTTAGTATCCTTGTTGTTCCCTTAAGTGCAATTGTTTATATCTCTTTTGCACGTGGTTCACCAGGAATATTAGTTAAGTAGGACTTTAGGTTTTTCTTCATAAGCCCTGTGGCACCTATAATAACTAGTATGCTTGACATCTCTCTAAGATTCCTGTTTCTTTTTATATCATAAATAAGACCTTGATATTTGATCTGTTTCTTGTTTTCAGCTCTGTTCAGACCTTCATCATTAGGAACATTGACTTATAGAAATATTGCAACTCTCTCTGACTTATTCCGTATAACTATGTCAGGTTTCACAGCAGCATTTTCAATGTAGGTTGCTGTAGGGATTATGTGGTTGTAATGAATGGTATATAAGTCATTTTCAACTGTTTTTTTATTTTCAGGTTTGTTAAAAAATAGAAGCAATCTTTATTCACAATTACGACACGGGTGTATTATGGTGTATACACCCGTTACTTAAAGAACATTCATTGTATAGTGACGGCTTGTTTAAGAAGACAATTTCCTCATCAAATGTGTGATGCTATACCATTTTCCATTACAAAAATGAATAGAATATTAAAATATTCTATTTATAAAGCTTTCGGAACAATCTGAAATAATAAAGAAAATTCGGTGTTATGACATTCTATAGAATATTAAAATATTCAATTTAGAACGTTTTCGCAACAATCTTTTTTTTTTTTTACACAGTGATTACCACTTATCAAGGCCCGGAAGCCACTCAGGGATAAGGGTTATTGCAAGTACATTAAGTTAGTGAGGAGATTTGCTGAAGTGTTTACTTAAGGGGACGGTTCATTAGGAATTTGTTAACATTGAACTTGAAGACATCCAAGTTGTAGTCCGGTTGTAAGCAGGCAGACGGAACAGAGTTCCACAGGCGGACAGTTCTAAGAAAGAAGCTTTGTTCATGGAATCCGCGTTTTGATCTAGGCACAGATACAGAGTGGGGGAAATTTTTCACAGTGGATTCAGCTAGACGGGTGTTTTTCGTGAAAGATTGGCGAGGGGGGACAAGAGATTGGAGTTCAGATGAGCATCTGCCATGGAAATAACGATAAAACAAAGATAGGCTCGCAACGTCTCTTCTTTGGGAGAGAGGATGCAGGGTAGAGAAAAGGGCATCCCCCACTAAGCCACGAAGTCTATTTTGTACTCTGTCAAGGCAGGATAGGCTGTTTTTAGCAGCTCCTGCCCAGATATGGCAACAGTATTCCATCCTTGGACGTACTTGGCTTTTATATAGATAGAGAATTGCATCAGTAGTGAGATATCTCCTGGAGCGGTAGAAGGATCCCACCATCTTTCCAGCGACCTTCTCGATTAATTCCATAGTGAAACACGAACAAAGACGCTGTACTAGCAACCGCGTTAGTTTTCAAACTGCTAAGTTTCCGACTTTCTGTTAAGAACTCCGGTACTGTTGCTAAAATGGAAATCCAGCCGAACGAAACGTCTTAAAAGCCAAACAGCGCGTCATTTGAAGAAACTGGAATTTCGGTAATTACAAAAATTTCTAATTATTTTCACACTTACCAAAGAACTATATTTTTATATTTTTCTCAGATTTAACCATACATAAAACATTTGAATTTTAGTTAGTATTTTCATTTCCTTTTACCATCAACACTATAAATCTTATAATCGCTCCCAAAAAAAGTTAGAAGCAGTAGTATTACGAGATAGTATTTACTTATAAATAATATTTGTATGCTTTGTTTTATGTTAAAATAAATTATACTGTATTTTAACTCCAAGATTTTTGTCCTTTCATTTGTTGCGCGGTCATATACCTGGACATACACGTAACAGTCTGTAATGACCTCAGATACGAAAATTCTCCCTGGGGCGATAACCGGATGACGACAACGATGAGAACTGTGTTTCTAAATGAAAGCAAAAATAGGTGATATCGATCGTTTGTTATTCGCGTGTACTGGGGTCGCAATGCCATTAATGATTCAAAATTGTTAATTCATAAGCAACGAGCAAGATACATTTAATGCTTAACATGTTTTATATGAACATTAATAATTCACGGAGATAATAGGCGTGAAAGATCGGCGTACAGGATATCGACATGGACTAATAGATACGGATTGGATTAGTGCTTCGTACAAGATGGGGTTGCTCTCTAAGTGGATTGGCCAAAGAGATGAGTGACCTTTTGTCCAAACAACGCATTTAATGGATTTTAAACAAGAATGAACGTAAGATAAATGCGTCCATTCAAACTGCAATGTCTCTCTCTCTGTATATATATATATATATATATATATATATATATATATATATATATATATATATATGAGGCAAAATGTGGGTGCACAGTTTTGTATGTCCAGCAAAGGCTTTTTTCGGGGAGGGGTCTCCGGGAGGGGGTACAATTTCTTAGAACTTTTTATAGACCCCCTAGATTATAATATCTATCATTTGCCAAGGGACGTCGTGTCTAGATTTATTTTGATCGACTATTATAAAATTCGCGCTATTTCGCTGTGTCGCCTGTTTGTTCGGCTTTTTAGTATAAAGCAAACTTAAGTTGCAACTGTTTGTGTTTCTCGGCGTTCGCGCCGGGAACGTCCAGAAAGCAAATCAGCTTTGATCAATGCGGTGAAAACCATCATAGAAGACAATTGCTTTTGAAATAGACACCCCCATTTTTTATGGGGAGCTGGTTTTTCTCCCCCCCCCAACATCTTGGGGAACCAAATAGCCAAAGTTGGGAGGAACTGCCTCGTAGCAAAAATTAACTCCGGGATATGTCTGACTGGGCTTCAAAATGTGCCTGGGCAACCTCATCTGCATTCCTCGGTAAAGGATTTTTACTAATCTCAAACAAATAAGGCAAAGCATGAGAGGCTGAACCTCCTAGAACTGCACAGGACCAACACTACACCGCAATCAACAGAGACCAGGTAATCACAGTAATGCTTTCATTTCTTGAGGATTGATGTGATTTATTTTATTTTTATTAATTAAAAAAAAAAAATTAATATTATTTTACAGACTAGACTACTTTTCGAGCGGTTGTAGGTTCGATCCTTGTCAATGAAGTCTAGCTATACTGATGAGGAGTAAACATGCATGTAGATGACTTACTTTTATGCACGTAATAGTTATTAATATATATGTTTATCTATATATCTATAAACGTGAAAGTGTCTGTGCGTCTGTGTGTGTACATTTCTTTACGCAATAAATTTGTCAATTTTTAGCTTACAGACTCCAAATTTGATATACAGGGTGATGAGATTTGGGAAAATCGATCTGATGTGTTTTTGGCCAGAAATTTGGCGATTAAGGGGTCAAAGTTCAACGATTTGACTTTGAGCACTCTACGAAACTCCTCCGACAATTTTGGACTTACACACTTGAAGTTTTAGATATAGGTTCCTTGGATATGGATCTAACTTAATAACTTACATTGAGTCCAAAACAATAAAATTTAAGGGGACACAATAGGGGTCAATGTTAAAAAAAATCGACGGCTTTTTTTTTTGCTCAACATACACCTCCAAATACCCGGGCAACGCCGGGCACCCATTCTAGTATATATATATTTCTTAAAATGATATATAACTTGGCTCTATATATAACTTAAAATGATATATAACATGGCTCTATATAACAATGAATTAATCAGAAATTATATAAAATTAACAATTGAGAAAACGGTATTGTTTTTGCACCAACCTTATATATTAATGTGTCTACATTACGAAACCGTTGCTGTAAAGAATTGATCATGCAGAAATGAATAAACAGTAAGGTGTCTTACATATTGTGAAGTTTTATATAGACTTTATGTAATCATGTATATATATATATATATATATATATATATATATATATATATATATATAGCTTAGAGAATAGGAGAATAGAGTAAATTCAATTCTATATGATGAGACTTAACCGGGATAATATAAAGCTCAACAAGTTTCATTGGAGCTTATATAGGAAACAATAAAAGTGGAAAATGAAGTCACAAAAACTATATATATTGGTGAATATAGAATGGTTCATTTATTTAATAAATGCATACAAATATTTATTTGGGGGATAGAGGATTATCAAGAGACTGATTTATCCTGGCTTACATGTCCCCTCTACCCTTCAACTAAATGTTTGTATACCTTTATTGAATAAATGAACCATTCTATATTCACCCATTTATAGTTTTTGTGACTTCATTTTCCAGTCTTATTGTTTCATATATATATATATATATATATATATATAAAGCTGAATGTATGTGTGTGTGTGTGTGTGTGTGTATGTCTGGACACGAATAGGCTCCTATATGGTTGAGTATTTTTTTAAAAAACTGATTACATATAATGATATATGTATCGAGACACAGGAATGAGTATCTTTGATCTGGCAGAACGGCGGTTCATTAACATTGTGGGGTCTGCCTTCGCGACTGGTCCAAAAAGTATGGAAATAAACAAAAATAAAAAGTAACAAAAAAACGTTTACAAGTGTTTTTGATATAGATGTACATAAGAATACTTTGATAAGTATGTTTTAACTTAAATAGGGATGGTATAATAAAATTATGGGGTCTGCGTTCGCGTCCAGCCTCCATAGAATGGAAATAGGCACAAACTTTAATAAAGACTTTTCATATCTATCTGCGTAAGTATACTTTCATAATTATGTTTCAGTTTTATGAAATAAAATTATGAGGTGTTCGTTCGCACCTGACCTCCATAGAATGTAAATATGTCACAATGTTTAACAAGGTTTTTTAATATAGATCCACAGAATATTATGATAAGTTTTTCAGTGTGAACAGATAGGGTATAATAAATTATGAGGTTTATCTATTTTATTTTTACTCTCATCATATTTTGCTTTTGTTTTGATACCCCCAAATTCGAAGCTATCTATTTAAAACCCTTCCTTTCCATAACCTATCATACTTTAGTAAATCAGCGTCCATTTTTTGTATGCAACGACGGGTACTTTTGCTAGTATATATATATATATATATATATATATATATATATATATATATATATATATATATATATATATATTGGTTGGGGATTCGTCTTTGATTTATATTGTTCGGGGTTATAAATATCAAATTAAATGTGGAAAAAAGCATTTTTGCTATTGTTTGTGTTATGTCGTATGCCTAATACTCAGTAAGCCTCCATGCACCCCACCAGTGATAAATTGGAGAAGGTGAGCACCAGTATTCCGCCGACGACGACGTCGATCACGAATATAAATTCTTCTGACGATGTTGCATATCATTTATGGCGTCGTGACGACGGTCGTCATCCCACATAAATATGCTTTACCAACATGTCACCAACGGCGATATGCGGCAGAAAGAAAGAAAAATAAATGAACAAAAGTGTTTAAAAAAAAAACAAGGAAACAAAAAGACATAACGGCATCGAGTCATGAAAACAAAAGACTCTGGAACAAACAGAATCACACATGTGGAAAAGAATATGAACGAAAATGAATACACGACTGACTAAACAAAGTTTACAAAAACAAACGCTGTTTAAAAAGAGACACTACACAACGAAGACACGCCGTCGCCATTGTCAAAATCGTTTTCGTTTTTACTTATTTTCTCTGCATTTTAAACATTTTCCCTAAGCATCAAGTGATAAAAGATTTCGCATTACAACCTGAAATGTCTAAACGATTAAATATCATTCTTAGCATGCGCACCCGGAGCTGCTCGGGAACGAATACGCACATTTTATTCTTTCCCGATGCTTTGAATGGTTTAATCTTTTCCGCTTTTTTTATCTATTTTTATGTAGTGGCTTGAAGCTTACAGTAATATTATTATACTAGCAGTATTACCCGGCCTTGCTCGGTTGTTGCTTTCATGCCTTTTTATGATTCTTTTGTAACTTTGGTAATTCGAATATTTTCCTTTTTTGTAATCTTAAAATTATTTTAGTAAATTTCAGTTATATTGACACCTTACTGATCAACGTAACCCCCACACAGTGGACGCAACCAGCCAGCAACAATCAAATTTGTCTGGTTTGTCCCCTTAGCAGCTATTCTTCCTATTCAAAACCAACTACTTTGGCGAGGTTTTGGGGGCCATGATTTCTTGAACCGCGTGCGAAGGAAACCACAGGATCAACATCGACTATCTATTCATTGTAAAAATTTATGTAGTTGCCGTTGTATAGTTCTACAATTAGTCAACTGTGTCAAATAATTCCTTATATTATGTTGCCGGACATACTACTTGTGCTTGGTTGTTAGGGCTTATGTTTTGTTAAACTGACATATAGGAAACCTCTGAATACATTTTCACTAAATATCTGTGTAGATTTTTTGACAGTTTCTTAAGTATCATTTGCTTCTTCAGTGAGTGCCTAAAAGCAGAAACATAATTCATTATTGCACTGCTAAAAAACACGTGAATTTTAAAGTCTTATAAAATTCTTTGCGGTTAATAAAAGACAAATAAAAAAAATTACGTGTTTTAACCTACAGACCACTTCATGCAAAAAAACAAACAAACAAAAAAACACGTTATCAACTTACCCATTGTAGAATTTTCACGGCTCCTTGTTCTATCATTGTTGCTAAGCGATGACATGGAAAAGATGAGAGGAAGGAAAACGACACCTAAAGCACTTTTACATGTCGACTTTTATTAATGATGTAACTTCTTCACGCGGTAGCTTAGTTTTTGAATGTCTAACATAGATAATAAATAAAATTTGCTGTGTTTTTGAATCTATTTACAACATATAATGTCCATCGCCAACGTTATTCTTACATACCCGTATAAAACTACCTGACATCGAGCTGTAAGATTCTGTTGGAGAATGGTTACTAGACAACACGACACAATGGGTTGCTGGCGTAACAAAGAAATATAGAATATCCATTGTAGTTATAAGAGAGCAGGCGGTCAGATATAGTCATTCAGAGTCAGTAAGGATCAGTAAGAGAGTCCGGGAAAGTCCAGTAAAGCGGACCGGAGTGACTGACAGAAAAAAAACAAAGAAGCGAAGGTGAGGAAAAGATGACAATGTAGCAGCGTTCGCAAACAACGAATTCCAATCAGCAACTGGAATAATAAACGTCTTATATTTGTCATCAACCGCAAAGTAATGTTTGTCTTCATCGTTATTTATAATGAATTTTGTATTGAAAGCCCTCTTCCAAATATTGACTATCTTTCTCTTCGATAAAGCATAGCTCACCTTGTTTTAATAATTTTATTAAACTATCTCTCCTATTATAAAAGTGCACCCAGGAACACAACAAAAGCAATCCTGGTTATAGACGAGCGTCAAAAACAGGCATGTGTCATTGTACTTCGCCCGTCTTTCTAGCTCTTCAACTTTTTGAGTTGAAAAGTAGGAGGCGTGAATTTTTGCAGGGCGGTCATCTTTAAAAATTACGAATAGAAATAATGAATTGGTTCGAATTGATCTTTTCCCTTATCTAATATTCTTCTTATTTACATGGGAAGGGGACAGCTATTCCCTGTAACATATTTAAAACTTATTACAACAAACTTCTTTATATACTCAGTCATAAATATGCGAGCGACTACATCAGAGTTAAGTAATATGCACCTCTCTTTAAAAACGAACATTAACTACTTATTCTAATAAAATTATTGATTTCATTTCATTATTCGGTTGAATTCTATTCAGGCATAGTTTCTACATTCTGCATAATTGCGTAAATTTAAAGATGAAATTTTCCTGCACACAGAAATATTTTAATATCTCTTTCTCTCATATATATATATATATATATATATATATATATATATATATATATATATATACTAGCGGCTGCGCGGCCTGGCACACACGACCCCCAGTCAAACACAAAATCGAGTACACTCAACATCGTCGTACCATCCACGCTTACCATATGAACTCGGAGTATGGGAAATTGCCATATGCACAAAACAAAATAACTGAACAAACAAAAATACCATAACTACGGGTAAGGATAATGAGTACACGTTGGATAAAATGATGGCTAAATTTATTACGAACTTGCCAGAATTTGAACCTGGAATCTTTTGATTCGTATTAGACGTCTTATCTATTGCGCCACAAATCCTGTCTGTATGCCAAAAGATGCTACAGGCAGTGCTAAATTCCGTTGACATGAGCAGGTAACTTTTTCGACGTTTCCACGAAACAGCCCCAAAACCCTTATTTCGTTTTTTTTTTTTTTTTGTGTGTGTGTAAATCAGCGTTGTTCGTTACGAACTATATATAGATAAGGACAATCGAAGGACTCACGCCTTTGAGAGGAAAAAAGAATTTTTCAATTCGTGCACGCATTCGAAATATTTATTGGTATATATATATATATACATTAATAAATGAACATTTAGAATTTTATTATTATTATTATTATTATTATTATTATAGACAAGTGGCCGTGTATGCGAACGTCTCTAGCGAACACGTCGCTGAATTAGTCTGCAGGGTACAAATTTTATATAGAGTGTATTTGGACCTGTCTCACACTTGAATTTGTATTTAGCCGGCATAAGTCGTTGCTAAGAGGTAAGCATTGAAAACCGAACACTTAAGCTTAGCAGGTGTAGTCGACTACATCTGTTCGCATACACAAACCTACATTTATAAGTTAAACAAGTTTATTTTTTTAATATTAATATCCGTAAGTCTAAGGGATGAGGCTAGAGAGTTGTATGTTTCCGTTCCGATTCTAGCTGATGGGACCCAAGTTATTATTTTTACTTTTGATATCATTGTAACAGATCTCCCGCTCAGGTAAGCAACTGATCTCTAACCTCATAGGAAACTGTGGCTCGTGATCGTTTTCACCGGGAGATCTTCGCATAAAATACTCAGCGTCTCAGCTCTATGTTGATTTCTGTTGAAAAGCTAACAAAGCTTCGCATGCGCGCCGGAAAAGAAAGATAGACAGACTCAGAGTTTATAACTAAGAAAAAGTTAATTTCAAGAGGGTCACGGCATATTATTCGGATATACTAGGTATGGTATTATACTCGAAAATAAATTAGATAAAAGGGATAAATAAGGGGTGGGACGGACAAAAACCCTATCGAGACGCATTTCAGCCAACTCCTTTTCAAGATTAACGTTAGCAAATTGGAGAAAAAATAGTTTAAAAACGTGGCCAAAAGACCATAAATTAATAGCGAATGTAAAAAAAATTGTAAAGGGAATAGGAGAAAAAGAAACAAGTTATAAATTATGGGTATGCTCTCTTTGCTTACACAGAGATTGTTGACGCAACATAGAAAGATATAGAAAAAATACGTATTGATTCGATTGTTTCGTGCGGCCTTGTACAATGCGTTAACTTTTCTATTAAAATCTTGTGTTTGATTTTAACACATTTTTTTTATCTGCTGAAAATATGAACTGCATCGGGCAAGGTGTTAATTAATTTAGTTGCCTGAAATCCAGTCATTTTTATTCGTTCCAAATTGTTAATTTAAATGTCAATTAAAAATATTGTGCCGCATTGAATAAGAATTAAATTTAGAATTTTTAATAATTTTTTTTTTCTTTCTGACAATGTGTTTAGGTGTGGCGTGAGGTGACATTTGAATTATTACCAACTTGACTTAAAGACAAATAATAAAAATATCATGAAGTTAATGAATACGTTGTAGCAAAAATAAGATAGACGACACTAATCATTGATGCTTCGTTGTTGCATAAGACGTTTTTGTTTTTAAAGAACATCAAATAATTTTTAGAGCAAAAGTAAGCTCTTGTAGGACTCAAGCTCAAAGTTTGTGTGGGGATCCCTTCGACTGAAGGTAGCGTGAAATTGTTGCAAAATTACACTTCATCTTTTGACCCAATTAACTACATGTCTGATGGCCAGTTTCCTTCAAAAGAGTCCGGAGTTAGGTTTCGTCTGTTTTGATTATGCTTCCGGAACTAGGAGCATCATTGGTGTCAAAATTACCGTGTTTGAATCTGGAAAACCAATCTTGAACAGTTCTCGCAGCTTTATCGTTTTCTTCTTGTACGGCACAAATATCCTCGGTCACTTCACTCGCTTTTTAGTCTCGATTAAAGGCGAAGAAAAAAGAGCTGTGGAAAATGTGATTTTTTATCTACTTGAAAATCCATTTGACTGTTCCGAAAAACGTGAACTAAACTACATGAGCAAAAGACGATAACCATAATCTTGCAGAAGAGAATATGTGCTTTCTAATGATATATAGCACTAAGTTAAACTAAAAAATATGTTTTAGACGTTTTTTATGAAACAACAATAACTTTTGCAACAATCTGATACATTCAAATAAATGTTTTCTTTCATTTTATATTTTAAAAACTGATTAACAGTCAACAGTGGCATAATTTTACTGGTTCCTCTTATTTTAACCAATAAAATGATATTCCTGCATTCACTGCGAAAATTTTAATGGTTTATTTTAATTTTTACCAATGAGTTTCTAGTCCTAGTTTCTAGCTCATGAATTTGATGTACTACCGTCGCTTAAAAGAATTTTAATGGTTTCTCTTTATTTTTAGTCAATAAAATTCGAACTCTGCTTTCGCTGCAAAAAAAAATGGTCTCTTATTTTCCAATCGATTATAATTTATTTTTTACTGCTAAATATTTAGCATTTGATTTCTAGCCAATCATATTCCAATCCTGCTTTTCCCATAAACATATTTTAATATTTTGTCAAAATATCATAATTGAAACGAATATTTATATAAAAGCAAGACACACTTTTAAGTGTCTTCTGATCTCTTTATTATTTTTATTAGCGCATTATCTTAACCTAAATGATTATTCTGATATTTAATGCTTTAAAATGTTATATGTGTATGTGTGCCATCCACAAAGTACTGTTTCGTTGTATCACATCTCATCGGTGCGGTTAGACTAGCACTTTTCCCTGGCCGTGGATTGAACCTACAACCATCGCGTTGATAGCCGGCAGTTCTAATAGCTGGACCATTGATCGGTGCTCGTAAACGACCTCATCAAATGTCCATAAATAAAAATCTGACTATCGCTTTTACAGTGCTACTGTTATAGAATGGAGACAGAGAGAGGAGGGAGTATGTAAATTATATTGTAGACACGTTGACCGGAAACCAGGATCAACTGATCGGATTGCATGTGAGTCATGTGATCAGGTTAGCTGAATCGTGGAGATTTGGTTTGGGCTTAGAAGGTGACGGACGGCTTTACAGACGTCTCCTCCCCCTCACTGGATAGGCGGACGCTGACGTGTGTAGAAATGAGACCAAGAGAAACTACACAGACAATGGATTCACTTTCCATCCTTCTGCGAGACATCTGAAAAGTGAAATAAACTATAAAACCAACTCCTTGCCTTGAAGTGAAATGAATCCTCGCCCCAAACAGGCATCAATCTCCCTTCAAGACACGAGATGAATCCAGATTTACCAACATCCAACACGCAAGAAGGTATGTCTAAAATACATTACCACACACGCACACAACAACATATGAACAAATAGACAGAACAACTAGATGATCACACACGATCCCCTTTAGTATATAACAAATACAATTTTTGGTGCAAGTGGACCAGTCCACCCGTACATAGATGGAAAGAAAAAAAATCGAATCTGGGGATTTACCGTGGGGAAAAAATATAGCCACAAAAAAAGAAGAAAAATAAACACATTAAAATTATATATAGATAGATAGATTTATGCTAAATTAAGAAGAAATAAGAAACAAAAACCGATAGCTCGATCGACATACAGATAACGAATTGTTGATTTTGAATATGAAAATTGAAAACACAGAAGAAACGAAAAAATATTAATACAGACAATGTGAAAACAGAAAAAAATATTAACGTTACGGTTTAGAAAATAAAAACAGGAGAAATTGAAAAAACAGATATATCGATCGACATACAGATAATAAATTGTTGATTTTGAATATACAGCCAATGTGTAAAACAGAAAGAAAGAAAAAAAAGAAATAGAAAAGAAATATGAATTTAGTTACATTGTGGGTGCCTGTCACATTACCGGAGAGAACGTCAATCAAAAATATTTGTTATGAGCTAGAAGTTACACAATTATACACACTGAAAATGTTGCAATTCTTAGACTGTAAAACTCGGTGTCTTTTGTGAAGAAACAATGAACAGGCTGCCAATGTGAAATTTTGTTTTCTCTAATTGTACTGTTTTTTTCCTTAGGGTTTTTTTTTCTGGTGTGGAAAAATATTATTCATTGTATGTAAATCGATGTAAACTGTTTATGAAATGTTAAAATTTTTTAGATTAAGGAAAAGAAGCTCTAGAGTTGGGTGACGTGGACAATTTTAGATTCCATCGATTTGAACTTGTTTTGTGAATGATTGTCTGGAAGTTTATAAGTAAGTCGTTTTTTTTTTTTGGTTTTTGGAAACGACTATGTATTTTAATTGTAAATGTTTGTGCATTTTTTGTAAACGACTGTGATGTTTTTATATATATATATATATATATATATTCTGGAGGTGGTAGAGGTGATGCAGCCGACTTCAGAATTTGATGACGTGGACAGAATTGGGCTTCCACGAAACTGTGTTTTGTTATTTGGAGGTGTATTATTGGTGAGATTAGACTTTGTGAATGTTTATAAGATTTTTTTTTATTTTTAGTCTATAATTGAAGTTTTCTCGAATCGGTATTGTGCGGGATTTTCTTGTACTTTGACATGTATTTTTTTCGCAGAATGGAGGAGGAGTGAATATTTGCCTTGTGGAGTTTATTAAAATAATGTAAAATATAAAAAGTAAGAACATGTTGTTAATAAAGTAATAATAATAATAATAATAATAATAATAATAATAATAATAATAATAATAAAACTGGGGAAAAGAGACAGAAATAAGATTTAAGCAGTGTAAGAAATAAAAAAGACACACTACTGGTTTGAATAAGGTGTCAACTAGTTCCTAAGTTTTGGAAGAGTCAAACGTTCAGTCGATATTTATTCTAATTTTCGAAATGGTTGTAGAATTTTTTGCATCATTTTTCTTTCGTGGGATTATTCTCCGGATGTGCAGTCATTATATTGATATACACATTAGAATTGAAATGATTTAGGAAAAATAAGATGATAATGAAGATGGTTGGTCTAGAATAAATTAGAATTTTATAGTGGGACCAAAATAGCAATTATATAAGCGGGTATTTTTGAGAAGTTTTTACAGATGTGATAAGACAAAAGAAATATTTTCTTTTTTAATAATTTGCTTTTTGTGTGTTTTTTTAAGTCCATAAATATTTTTTCGCAAGAAGAGTACCTTTCCGGGAAAGCATAAGAGATGCCCCATTCGGAAAATAAAATGGACCCTGGGGAACTGAGTGCTTGAAAAAAGCTGGTCGCATGTGATGATTCCAAACAGGAGGTAAGACTTGGGTCAATTAATTAGAGACAGGCGTGGATAGGATACGAGAATCATTAAAGATAACAGGGATCTATGAAAGTCGGCACCGTAGCCAAATCACATATTGCTTAATGAGGTGAGAGAAAAGTAAAATATACCGTAGGTACGTAAGAAGATATAACCTTATATTTTTTAGAGATGCATGAATGCTATATCTGCTGGATCTTGGAGGATCTGATAGGGGAAAAGAAAAATCACAAAAAATTGGGGCATAGCTAGAAATTAGGCGCAAATAGGAATCATGGCGTAAGGTTGGGGGTTACTTAGTTAAGGGTGATATTCTCTTAATCTTCATCAAAATTACAAGAGTCCAAGCAAGGATATCCAAGTGAATCAGTGTGATAAAAAGGTATATCTTTGGAAGCCAACTACGAAGATTAATTATGAGCTTTGAGATGTCCCGGAAAAGATAAGAAAGTTACACAATAAAACAAAGCCAGACTTAGAACAACCGGGCTATAGATACGATCAGGGCACTTTTGGATGTAAGGAGTCGTCAATTTCGACAGAGGTAAAGTGAGACCTCTAATTTACGGCATAAGGGTAGCTGGATAAAGCAGCTGACGTTGATCAGGGGAGGAATATCCTACACCCAATGCCAAATAATAATAATTGTGAAGTCAGTTTGAAAGGGCTGAATAAAGAATTTTTTAGCCTGATCTTTCTTAGCCGTGTGGTTGTGTAGATATAGAAAAATGTATCAGAATTTAAAAGTGCATACGTATTTTGAAAATATGGATAGAAGGAATCTTATAGAATGGAGAGAGAGAGAGAGAGAGAGAGGGGGGGTAAATTATATTGTAGACACGTTGACCGGAAGTCATGATCAGCTGATCCGATTGCGTATGAGTCACGTGATCAGGTTAGCTGAATCGTGGAGATTTGGTTTAGGTTAAGAAGGTGACGGACGGCTTGACAGACGTCTCCTTCCCTTCACTGGGGAGGGGGACGCTGACGTGTGTAGAAATGAGATCAAGTGAAACTAACAGGCCATGGATTGATTTTCCACCCTTCTGCGAGACATCTGGAAAGTGAAAGAAACTATAAAACCAATTCCTTGTCTTGGAGTGAAACGAATATTCGTCCCACACAGGTACCAGTCTCCCTTCAAGACACGAGATGAATCCAGATTGACCAACATCCAACACGCAAGAAGGTATGGCTAAGATACATGTACCACACACACGCACAACGGCATATGAACAAATAGACAGAACAACTAGACGATCACACACGATCCCCTTTATGATACAACAACACTATATATAAAATCAAAGAAGTAAAAATGAATTTTATTAGCCTAAAGCTTCTGTAAATTTTAAGTAAATATAAATATTTATATTTATATAGTAATCCCAACCAAATAAAGCTCAACACGAGCAGGATAGTTAAATAGAGTACATGAAGTTATTCTGCGACAGGTTACTTAAATCAGATTTATAAAAGTTTTCTTAATACCCGAAATTTCAAAGAAATACGTTTTTTTCTCATGACAAGAAAATATTAGCAAATGATTATCATAGCGAAGCTGTGAATTTGCTCTTAATGCATTAATTACAACCGCATTACATGAAAACTAATCATAAATGCAAAAGTAAGATTTTAGTGCAAAGAGTTCATAAAATGGGGAAAAAGAAATGAAAAATAATATATGCAGCTCCGTATAAATGAACTTCCGTATAAATAATCGAATTCATTCAAAGGGTAACGCAACACAAAAAAATATATATATACATATATATTGCAAGCAGACAATGATATCTTGATAAATGCAGATTTCGTACTTATTATCATACATATCGGACCCAATATACAGTAATGATTTAAAAGTGTTTTTTAAAAATTACCCGTGCGCCAGCACAGAGAACTGAAACCAAAAGCGATTTATTTTTGCCTCTGAGCTATAGAGACATGTTTGCTGCAATAAAAACATGAACCAATAGTTACTATGTTATGTATACCTTATATATGAAGTTTTATGTCTGTAAACAAACAACTCTAGGAGTTTCGTAGGCAATTTTTTAAAAACAAATATATATAATATATATATATATATATATATATATGCATACATAAATACATATTGAAAGAGTCTGGTGTCCTTTATAAACTCCCTACGCAAATATTACGCAAGTATAAATCATGTAGAATATCTTCATGAATATAATTACACGTAATAGTTAAACAAAGATGATCATCCCATTACAAAAGCGAAAAAATTAATACACTTTTATAAATTTTACAAAGTAAGGCACAAAAACTTCATTTAAATTGAATCAAGAAATTACCTTGGATTAATTTTATGTAATGTACATTTTGTTGCAATTTAAAAACATTATCTTTCATCTAGAAATTTATGATATAGATATAAAATTTTCAATGATATTTTTAAAGTGCAACAGAATGTACATTGCATAGAGTAAATCCAATGTAATTTTTTAATTCAATTTAAATTAAATTTTTATGCCTTACTTTGTAAAATTTATAAAAGTGCACTTTGAAGATAAATAAATTTCAAATTGAATCTTGTACCTTTATTTTTAAAGCCTATAGTAAAAACATTTTGTTTAACAATTTTCATGCCTTGGATGAAATGCTTTTCTAACTTGCATATATATTCATGCATATATCAAACGCGGTGGGGGTTGGAGTTGGGGTTAGGGTCAACAAAGGCCACCCTGTAAATGTTTTAACCATCGTCACTTACTAGAGTAAAGTGCTGACCTCTTAAAAAAATGTCTGGGTGGTCTTTAGGTCCGATTATTCGTATTAGCTTTCAACCGCTTATCTAGTAAGTGACGAACGCGTGGAACATCTGGCTTACTCCAAAGCGTATCGGACTAGGCGCAGTAAAAGAAATGCATAGCGTCTCCTACTAGATATAATGATTTGCCAATGTCTGACCTTTTCTGTAAACGAAAACGCTTATCTTTTGGTCGCATTTAGCGTGTGTTAATATTAGAATTTTGTTGAGAAAAATTCTTGCAAACAGAAAATCATACACATATTTTAATCACCTTGTGGAAACCTTGTTTTTTTTTTTTACTCTGAGGAATTATTTTTCTGTTACACGTTATTATTTTATAATTAGTACAAGCAGAGATACACGACGTTGCTCGAGATTGAATGATGATCAATAAAATTTTTACACTACCATATTTTGGTGTCATTAAAATCTGTTTGGTTGTTTTGATTTACGACATATAAAGCATTTTCGGGATATTTTATTCCGAATCCATTTATTTTGAAAATAGTATTCATGTTGCATTCTGTTATTTTGTAAAAGGTTTTTATTCTTCAATCTTTTATTATCTTCAATCGCTAGTTTGTAGTGTTTGGTTTGGTTGTGTTATAGTGGATTTTATCTTTTTTTTTGTTCTCTGCTCTGCAGAACATGAATGAGTTTTGCGATGAAAGAGGGAAAAGGTTACAGTATTAATGTTTGGTGAATTTTAATTAGACAACCAGTCAGCAAGTGTGGGAGACAGAAAGAGAAAATGGGAATGGAAAGAAGGAAAAGGGAGAAAAGGAGGGTTGGTTTTGGTTTTGCAAAACATATTTAAGTTTTGCAAATGGGAAGTAAAAAAAAAACATCAATGTAAGGTGCATTTCGTCTCAGGAAGCAAATATCTTCAGACAGCCTAATCTGGTAGCACGAGTTTAAATCTTTGAAAGCGCATACTTTTCAATCAAATCGATTGACTTCCTGTTGTAAGTAAGGGGCCCCATCACGGTGCAAGGAAGTTTTACATGCCTCTCACAAAATCCACAATACATTGAAATTAAACAAAAAGTGATATTACTAGAAGCCTGGAAAAATCATGGTTTTCAAAAAAAAGAAAATGAGAGCATAAAAAGTAATATAGTTAAGCTTCAACATGGAAACGTAAAGGACTAGTTGTTAAAACTAGAAAAGAAAATAAGAGATTCTAGTAAAAAATCAAATAAACTAAACTACCCATGACCCGTTGGGTCAGTATTTTATTTTAGCTATGTAATTAATGTATGAGCGTGACACTTGTGACGTAAAGAAAATAGTATTTTGTGACAGAACAGAAACATTTCTATGAAAGTATATTAAAATGAAAAAAGAATATAGATTTCTATGAGTCTTTCTGTTTATTATAATTTATTATTTAAAAAAAAAAAAAATTACAGCCATTGAATTATAAGTGGTTTGCCATACTTATAGATAAATGTGCACTGAACAGATACCATAATACTTAAAGTTAAATTAAAATTTTGATATATCTTTTAATTTAAACACACAAAAGGAAACAATTCGGGCGTAGACAGAAAAACAATACGTTTTATTGTCGCGTTGATTATTTGTAACGCAAATTAAAAGAAATATATGTTCGAAATTATTTATTTATGTTCGTAGTGTACAAGAAAATGTATGAATGTATTTTTTAAAGAAAGGTCAAATTCTGCAAAAGTAGCGATTTGTGTTTATTTGTTTACACTGTTATGATTTTATGTTTATGTACGCATGCACAACCGGAAGTCGTACACCGGATGTGGATTACAACATTCGTTACAAAGTCATTTAAGTTTTATAATTATATAGATCTATAACATAATATATTGAAGCATGAGGATTTTTTTAAAATTCAATTTATAACATCATATAATAATTTCTTAATGCCGCAATATTTTATTTTTCTCTTGTAATATATATATATATATATATATATATATATGTATATATATGTCTTGGAAGTGTTTAACCTTTAAAACTATACAAAAAAAAGATTTCTATCATTGTTAGAAAGACATTTAGTCAGTAAGTCATTCAATCACCTGCAATCATTGCATCAACTTGCTCTATCGAATTCACTATAGTACCAGTAATAATTTATTTTTAAGGGATCATCAGTTGTTTACCATGGAATACTGTTTCAGGGATTATATATATATATATATATATATATATATATATATATATATATATATGCATGCACATGTGCGTATTCGTTTATGTTCAATGATGCCCCTATATCTGTGCCGCAAAATAAACATCAGAATTGGTTTAAGAATCCTTACAATTTTTTCGGATGGATACTTGCAAGTTTTTAACACAAAACCTCAAAGAGATAAGAATGACTCGTTGAGAAAATTTACTTTAACAAAAATTATGCAAAATGTTCATAAAATTGAGAGAAAGACAAATAAAGAAGAAATTCCGAGCGTTTCAACGCTTAGGGGTACAATCCAACAGAGTTTCCGGTCACGATTATGGTCTTTGGTGTGGTTTCAAACGATGGCCGGATAATGCCACCTCTTGTGTTCAAAATCGGTTTGAAATCAAGATTAAAGTGTTCCTTGATGTGTTGAAGAATATGGTAATCCCCTGGTATATTCAGGTGGCTGCTGGCATACCCCGGGTGTGGTAGCAGTACTAGGCGATAGCCTACGCCTAAAGAAACCCAGCAGTGACTTCAGAAGGAGGGCTGAGACTTTGTATTCTTCTCTTATTGGCCCTATCCTCTCCCCGCCGGACTACTTCGTTTAGTTATACGTCGAGAACATCACCAACATAACCTCCCACAGCACCAACATCAGCCTGAGCGTCGCCATCAGTTGCGTATTCGCCGAGCTCCCGCCGGCGCTTGTGGAAATAAGATGCTCCTAGTTCCGGACCCGTATTGAGGCGATGATTTAGCCCGAAGGCGGCTACATTGAGTAGATTTTAAAACTTTATATTATATATATATGTGTGTGTGTTTGTGTGTGTTCTCACTTTTAATGAGTGATGTATACGCATATAATAATTTTTAGATTAAAACACCGAAGGCATTACAACACTACTACCACCTACTTTTGTTTTACTCTGCTTAAATAAATCAGGAGAAAATGCAATTGGTACTATTATGATGACTATGCATTTATTACCTTAAAGTTTCATCTTTCACTTGTAGATATTTACGGTGTGAGACACAAAGAAGGAAACCTCTTGACATAGACATGCGTCAAAAGCAGAGATCAGTCAGTGAATTTCTTCACGCTGAAAAATTGAACCGATTAACATTCAAAGGCGTACGTTGATCGTTTACGAAGCCGATACACTCGATATCAGCACTGTGAGGAGATGGTATCCACGATTTCAGAGTAGCGACAGAGATGTGAGTGACAAAGCGCTACCGATCGTTTATAACCGAGGCATTAAAAGAGAGCGGCAAAAGGGCATTAAGAATGGTGATGAAAAGGCAGATGCAGGAATATAGATTCTGGAGTACAAAATGTCGCTCGTTTTAATGGTACTACTCCCATTCTCGTAGCTCTTCTACGTTTTAGTTTTGTAGTTACTTACTTTTAGAACATAATTCTGTGTAAATTAAAACTTTGGTCTTTGCTGTGTAACGTAATCCCCCATTGAGGAGCGTTAGAACTTAGCTGAGGTAGCTTTGTATTCCTGGGTGACGCCAGATAACTCAAGGATTTAAGATAGAGAAGAACAATATACAGATTTTATTTCATGTCAAAATAGATATTGTTTGAAAACCAGAGAAATATATTTTTACGGCTAAAATTTGATAACAGGAAATTTCACTTAGAATCTTGTCAGGCCTTACATGAACCCAGGGTCGGATGTCAGAATTGACATCTGTCCTTGAAAATTATACTTCGATTTCAGTGTGGGAATTGTACCCACGCAAAACCCTGGGGCTTAAGATTTCGGGGAGATTTCGTGGCGAAATCTTATTGGCTTGGGAGAATTTCCAACCCCATCCACTTACCTTACTATATATACGACTGTCGTGCGAAAATTAATGAGAAGAGAAGAGTTTCAGAGTTGAGTCGAAGAGTGTTTCAGATCAGAGTAGAGCAGAGACGTGCCCCCTCCCCACCTCATCCATCCGTCGGTCGCTGTCTGCGAAGATAGTTGAGACTTTGAAAAGAACTTACAAAATCTGAATGAGAATTGTAAAAACATTTGTACATAATTTTATGAGAATTAAGCTTTTGTATATAGACTACAATCGTTGTCTTTCTTCCTGCCTGCCGCTTTGATATTCGCTTTTAGCATAGCAGATTATGTAACAACCTCCGAGGAGCCTAGACGACACGTGCCGAGAATCCAGAGTCCTAACTACCTCCTCGAAGGAGGCGTTGCAGCTGGCCTTGAAGTGTTGCCATAGATTGCGGTGTCATTTGCATAAATGTCTACGAATGATCTAAGATTGTGATTTGGAAGATCATTGATGAAGATTAGGAGAGAGTTTTGCCCAGGATAGAACTATCCGCATATATTTACTTAATTGCTTTTATTACCATGGTGTGTACGGTTATCGTCAGTGGGGAATCTTTAATTTACAATGTAGAAACCGCAAAAGACTGCAAACCCCATTTTTCACTTAAAATACCTGAATTGGATCATGACTATAAACATACCCTTCAATAATAAACTTATAATTTAATTAGTAAAAAATGAACGGCTAGTGTATTATTTAGTTTAAGTTTTACAAAGCGATATGCGAATTAGTTAATCTTACGGTGTCGAAAGCCTAGATATGATTAGTATATAAAATAACGTTGCTGTATTTGAAAAAAATGGACTTGGTATTTTAATCTCAATGTCAGTGAAAGAAACGATCCGGTGCTTGTGGGAAATTACACTTATTACAAAAATACAGAAAATCTTTAGTAAGCCGCATCCATTACGGAACAAAAAACGTCATATTCCAAAAATCACATGAATTAATCAAGTAGTTTCTTATTTTATTAAGATAATCAAATTTTACGGCTGAGCGAGTTGCAGTGATTTCATCGACCATGTTAAAATAAAAAATGCGTGAGCCAACTGCATTTGAAGTATCTAAGTAAAAATCAACCTTATACCTAAATACAGTTTAGTATTAAAATCGCTAAAAATCGTAAATTTTTATTTTCCTCGTTTAAGTAAACTACTTGGTTCATTTTCGGAATATGACATTTAAGTAAACTCATTTCGGAATATGACATTTAAGTAAACTCATGGTCGGCATATAACGTTTAAGTAAACTACTTGGTTCATATTCGGAATATGACGTTTAAGTAAACTACTTGGTTCATATTCGGAATATGACGTTTAAGTAAACTACTTGGTTCATATTCGGAATATGACGTTTAAGTAAACTACTTGGTTCATATTCGGAATATGACGTTTAAGTAAACTATTTGGTTCATATTCGGAATATGACGTTTAAGTAAACTATTTGGTTCATATTCGAAATATGACGTTTAAGTAAACTATTTGGTTCATATTCGAAATATGACGTTTAAGTAAACTATTTGGTTCATATTCGAAATATGACGTTTAAGTAAACTATTTGGTTCATATTCGGAATATGACGTTTAAGTAAACTATTTGGTTCATATTCGAAATATGACGTTTAAGTAAACTATTTGGTTCATATTCGAAATATGACGTTTAAGTAAACTATTTGGTTCATATTCGGAATATGACGTTTAAGTAAACTATTTGGTTCATATTCGGAATATGACGTTTAAGTAAACTATTTGGTTCATATTCGGAATATGACGTTTAAGTAAACTACTTGGTTCATATTCGGAATATGACGTTTAAGTAAACTACTTGGTTCATATTCGGAATATGACGTTTAAGTAAACTACTTGGTTCATATTCGGAATATGACGTTTAAGTAAACTCTTTTCGGAATATGACGTTTAAGTAAACTACTTGATTCATTTTCGGAATATGACATTTAAGTACACTCATATTCGGAATATGACGTTTAAGTAAACTACTTGGTTCATATTCGGAATATGACGTTTAAGTAAACTACTTGATTCATATTCGGAATATGACGTTTAAGTAAACTACTTGATTCATATTCGGAATATGACGTTTAAGTAAACTACTTGGTTCATATTCGGAATATGACATTTAAGTAAACTACTTGGTTCATATTCGGAATATGACGTTTAAGTAAACTACTTGGTTCATATTCGGAATATGACGTTTAAGAAAACTACTTGGTTCATATTCGGAATATGACGTTTAAGTAAACTACTTGGTTCATATTCGGAATATGACGTTTAAGTAAACTACTTGGTTCCTATTCGGAATATGACGTTTAAGTAAACTACTTGGTTCATGGGCGGTGCTTGGTCCTTCGGAACTCATCCCGCTGAGATTTTAGCTAAGACATCTTAAGATGACTTTTGACTGGTGGTACGATTGAGACCCTGTTCCTGATTTTATTTTTTGGTATTAGAGAACATCCGAGTCTGCCCAACCCCTCTGCCCCTCATCTTTGTTTTCTGATACCCCCGGTCATCCCCCTACTCAGAGGTCACCTTCCAACCCCCTCCTTCTGTTGCTTTATTTTCTCCCACTTCCATTAAGGCTTCTTCCCCAAACCCTATTAGGGATCGCCCTGCTTGTTTTCGGTTCCCTAGAAAACAGTGGGGGGGGGGTCTAGTCACATAGCGTAGTACAGAGGGGGGGCTAAGTAACAACCCAGTAGAATTTATTCTTTATTTTCGAAATGAACTTTTTTGTTGCTAGTTTTTTTCCCACTCCACGAACATTTAATACTGATAAATTCAAAAACTTTTAAATCTCTAATGAAATCGAACTTTATTTTCTCACACATGCATATACACAAAAAAAAATATGCACACACAACACACAGATAAGTTTATACAGATTGTAAATATGTTATTTTTTACACTGAACGCTGGGGTTCTTAGTTAGATTAGGGTCCACAGAGTCAATGAGGTATTTTGGTAAATGTTGCCAGTCAAGAGTAAGACTCCAAACTCATCAAGACTAGTATCTTGGATCATATTTTTACAACGTTTCGACTGATGTAACCTCTAACCTGAAGGTGTGCAACGCTTAATTCGGCAATCTATACAATATACGAAAACAAGATAATTGTGATATCTATCTGCGCCAATATCTATTTTCACATTACTTATTGCTGTGTATATTTGCAAAGTTATCTATTTAATTGTTCATGATAAATTTTAAAAACTAACATTTATCTTATTATTAACCTGGATGCCTGGCGTTGCCGTGTGTTTGAAGGTGTGTATTGAGCCAAAAAAAAGTGTTAGTAGGCAGGTAGGCTGGAACCCGTACCGCAAAGGAGGAAAACAATGTGAAAAAAAGGGATATCTTTGTTGTTGCACCCATTACCAAACTGGAAGTGACGAATGTTTAAATTAAGCCAAGTCAATCGACAAGAGGAGATGACTTTTGAAAATATTGGAAAAAAGCGACCCTTCCCATCAGAAAAGTGGCCAGTTGAGGGTGAAGGAAATTAATGTTTTTAGCCGCGTTTTCGATATTTGTCGTCCAAAGTGTCGAGCTTCCAAGCGATACCGATCTCATGAAAATCTGACGTCTCTGTCGAAAGGTTTAGGCAGACATTCAAACATAGATACATTTAAACAGATAAGTGAAACTTACATTATAGACTAGCGGGGTTACTCGGCGTTGCCCAGGTGTGGTGAGGTGTAAGAGGATACATCAAAACAAAATGGAAAATAAAGAACAAGCGACGGTAATAACCCTGTTTAAATATATCTTTTTTAAATCGGAAAAAAAAACTTAATGTTGGTTGGTTGATTTTGTTTTACGGCATATCAACCCTTTTTAGGTTATTTAACGCCGAATCAAATGATTTTGAAGAACAATTTTTTAATAGAGTATTTTTTTAAGTTGGTTTCTATTTAACCCTGTGCCTAAACCTAAACGTAGATTCCATGATCAAAACTTCTTTCTTAGAACTGCACGCTTCTGTTTTCTAGCTTTCCAGCTGTCTATAATATGGTTGTCTTCAAGTCCAACGTGAACAAGTTTCTGATGAGCTGTTACACTTAAGTTAACAAATTTACCGAACTTCAATTACTATCGATTACTATATTGTCATTTTGACTACTGCACACTTTATAACCCTTATCCTTGAGTTGCCTCTCGGCCTTGATAAGTGGTGACGCCTATGTAAAAAAAAAACAGAAAACCAACATAGTTGGGACCCTAACAAGTACTACCAGTCTGTGGACCTGCAAGCAATGGCAATTAAATGATGGCTCCACACTCCTCAAAGCCCGCAAGCCTCACCATCGGATATAGTTTAAGGTCATATCCAGGACCAACACCAAATGTGATGCAAAATAAAGAATAAGTAAACGAAAAAGAAATTTCCCTGTTGAAAAACAAAATTCATCGAACGTGATAGAAAAAAAACGAACGTAAAAATGGCATAAATAACTTGAACTTGAAAAATCGAAAAAAAAAATATCTGATATCTTGACTCGAACGTGATAAGATAATGAAGCTGCCACTATAACGGTTGGTTTATGATAACGTGAGCGAAGTTAGGCCGTTTTTTAATCTAATTGAAAAAAGAACGTTTTTGCGCATACGTGTTTGGCTAAATTGTCACGATGAAACGATTTTTTGCTACTCCTCCCTGTAGAAAAGTACCCATTCCATTGTGGGTGAAGGAATAGATGTTTTTAGTCAAATTTCTCGATATTTGTCGTCTGAAACGTTCGACCTTAAAACCGATACCGATCTCCTGAATATCTGTCGCCTCTGTCAAAATTTTGGCATACATACATACATACATACATACATACATTTAAACAGACTTTTGCCCTTATTATAGATTTCTATTGCCGTTCGACGTGTATCGTATGTGATTGCTTTCTCCGAGTATTTAAATTGTTCTCACAACTTCACCAACGCCTTTTGGATAGAATTAAACAAGATGTTATCAAATAGAGACCATAATAAATAGAACAAGTAAAATGATAACAGTTCACAAACAGTATAATAAAATGTTCTTTAAACTTTCAACTTTGTATTTAAGTACTCTCGAATATTTCTTTAGGGATTTCTTCGTCTCGGATATCTTTTCGCCCTTCGTTTTAATTACCAAACTATTGCACCTCCTTAAACAAGATTATGAAACAAACCCAAGATACACAACTGAACTCCTATTGATAACAATATGGCCGCCAAAAGGCAAGAAAAACGAACAAGACTATTTCATTTGTTTATGCGCGTGCGCCGAGATTTAACAATATGGACGCCAAAAGGCAAGAAAAACGAACACGACTATTTCATTTGTTTATGCGCATGTGCTGAGCTTTAAAGATGTTTTAGTTCAAATACTTTATCAGTTTCTTGAATTTCAATTTTATTTCCCTCTTAAATCGAAAAAAAGCTAGAAGGGGAATCTTATTATTTGATAACAGATGAATATTTGATTTGTTGGTTTTTCTGTTCTTTTATACGTAAATTATTTTGCACCTCTATTTACTGTTGCGAGTTTTGCTTCAGAATAAAATTACGCTGCATATCTATGCAGATAAAACACAATGCCTGTCTGGTTGTGAAATAAAGATTATGGAAATCGACATACCTATGCAGATAAGTTTTTTTTCCTCGCTCTGACATTTATACTATATGAGAAGCCTATTTTTTTCTATTAACGTATTTATTTGCTTCCCCACGAAAGCAAATGTGACACAAGGCCGTTAATTGAAGCATCAGAACATATGGGATATATTTGCATCCCCTCGACAGCAAACTAGACGCAAAATCGTTTTTCAATGTGAAAACAATTCAGCTCCCCTAAAAAAGGCAGTGTCCAAGCAATAATAATTGCCTCAGTATGAAGGGTTTTCCCTACATTGACCGAGGACCAATTACTTCAGTGAAGCATGAGAACAGATGGTATTTATTTGCTCCCCCACCGAGCAAATTAGGAACAAGGCCGATTTTTAATGTGAGGAGTGAAGGGAGGGGGAAGGGAAAAAGGGGACCAGCTCCCGAGAGGTGGGAAATGAAGGCTGGTTAAAAGGCAAGGCATGTGGGGTTGCCCCCACATCTGGTCTTTGCTAGTCATAGCTAGTCATAGCTTGCAGTATCTGCCGGAACAGATGGTATTTATTTGCTCCCCCACCGAGCAAATTAGGCACAAGGCCAATTTTTAATGTGAGGAGTGAAGGGAGGGGGAAGGGAAAAAGGGGACCAGCTCCCGAGAGGTGGGAAATGAGAGCTGGTTAAAGGTCAGGCATGTGGGGTTGCCCCCACATCTGGTCTTTGCTAGTCATAGCTAGTCATAGCTTGCAGTATCTGCCGGAACAGATACTACACTTTGATCTTGGCCCGAAGGCCAAGAAAGAAAAAAAGGCGGATAATTATTTGCTTCTCCATTGAGAAAATTAGTAACAAGGCCGTTTTTTTAATGTGGAGAGTGAGGTGGAGGGGACCAGCTCCCCCAAGGGGGGGCTGGATAGTGACAATTGGTATGAAAGGTTTCCCCTACATTGACCAATACCCGATTGCTACAAGAGTAATGGTCTTGTATGTGGGGTTGCCTCCACATATGGTCTTTGATTGCAGTATCTGCCGGAACAGATACTACACCTTGATAAGAGAAAAAATATCTTGGCCCGAAGACCAAGAAGAAAAAAGTCGAACCTTTTCTTCTTTTTAAACATTATTAAAACAAACTATTTAATATACTTAATGGATATGCGAGCGACTTTATGAAGGTGAACTAATTTGCAGATTTTTTTGAAAAACGAACGTTAATTAATTACTTATTTTTTTGTGGTTTCTTATTAGATGATTAGTTTAATTTCACTATTATGCTTAATTCTATTTATGCATAGTTTCTACATTCTGCATAGTTGCGTAGAATTTCAGATGAAAACATACTAACGCATGGGCATATATATATATATATATATATATATATATATATATAAGTGACCTTGTTGGGGGGGATTTTCTACCAAACTCATCTCTAAATATTTAGGCTATATAGTTGAAATTTAATATTTTGACCTGTGTACACTTTCGATTTGGTGTTTAGCCGATGGAAAATGTTAATGGGTCAAAAATTGAATACAAAAATGTTTAGAAAATGTAGTCGCGTAAACGCAGCTTGCACGTATAAATCATAGTTTAAACAAGGTTATTTATTAACTTTTTTTATATGTAGAGCGTAGCTCAGAAGCTACGTGATGAGGATGGAGAGTTGTATGTTCCGGTTTCTATTCTAACTGGTGGCACCTAAGTCATTTATTTTTAAACTTTTCGAAATCACTACTGTATACTGAGTACAATCTATATAATTATAAAACTTAAATGACCTTGTAACAGATTTTGTAACCACACATCCGGTTTACGACTTCGTAAATAAAATCGTCACGATCGTCCCAATTGTTTTTTTTTTTCGCGTTTAAATTATCCAAACAAAAACTTGTTAATACTTTTTGCTTTTTTTTACATCGGTCATTTCCGCATTGTCTTAATTAGTTTTATTGACCTTATTATTAACATATAAATTAAATATTTTACCCAATGGTTCATGTTTGTTTGTTTAAGATAAATGAAAAAAAAAGTTACATTTCATTTTCATTTTCTATTTAAAACGCCAGTTTTAACATGGGGAGAGTGTTTTTAACTATTCTGTACTTTCAACTAAAAATTTCATTTAAAAAAGATATATAAAAATTTGAATTTTCCTTTAAGTATTATGGTATCTCTTCAGTGCACATTTACCTATAAGTATAGCCAACCACTTATAATTCAATGGCTGTAAGTTTTTTTGTTTCAAAAATAAACAATTATAAACAGAACGACTCATAGAAATCTATCTATATTCTTTTTTCATTTCAATATACTTTCACCGAAATGTTTCTGTTACGTCACAAAAAACTTCTTTACGTCACAAATGTCAAGCTCATACATTAATCCCAACGGGTCACGGGTAGTCTAGTATACTCCTTATAGTGAAATTGTCTGTGTGCCTGTGTGTGTACATTTACCCACCAAACTACTGTCAATTTTCAGTCTACCAACTCCAGATTCGACATAAGGAGTATCGAGATTTGGGAAAATCTTTATAATCGGTATTCGACCAAAATTTGGCTGTCAAGGGGTCAAAGTTCAACGATTTTACCTTTGAAAACTCTACCAAACACACCGCCAATTTTGGACCTAAATACTTTAAATTTTAGATGTAGCGTACCTAGACAGGAGTCAAACTTTTAATATATATGTATGCACATAAAGTCATAAGTAGTAAATCGGGCCCGAGCAAAGCAAGGCTGAACAGCCATAGTAATCGATAAAGAATCGGCTAAACGTATTTTGCCACCGAGCAACGCCGAGTTCTCTGCTAGTACGTAATATATTTAAAATCAACTTAACATGAAGATAGCCGGGGACGCTTAGAGTTTTATTACTAATGAAATGTTTCTCCGCGCCCGTAGTATTTTATATTTCATTATTTCTATCGCTACGATTATATAAAAGTAACTGTGTGAGTTTGTTCACTAGTAACTCGAAAACCGGTAGGCTGATTTTCATACAAAATTTCATGAATGTACTGTATGTACCGTACAGTGTTCTTAGATATGTTTGAGTATCGGAATTTTTTTCGATAAGTATCGATAATCAAAATAATCCGCTGAAAGAAGGAACAGGCGATTTCGACCAAAGTTAACATCTTACACAGCCTAACATCACAAGTGCATCTGAGAAGTTTTATTACTACACAAGCTGAAAAGCCTGACATATTAAATCAACAATTGGTTCTTTGATATGGCCGGAGCGCATGCGAGATAGAGGTTTCCGTTTAGAGCACAATTGCATCATGATATTCAACTTTTTATTTTAAAGTTTCATTCAAGCGATTATATATTGAAAAATATATAATTTTCTATAGCGAAACTACACAATCTACAAATAAAATAACAATAGTTTTTTTTTTATATCACATGATGGTGTTATTCGAAATGAATGTTTCTGTTTAAAACACAATTGCACCATGATACTTGAGATTTTCATTCTAAACTTAAAAATTCAAACCATTATCATAGTACAAGCAGTAAGTACAGGCATATAAAATCAACAGTGAGTTCTTTAATATGAATGGAGCGCTTCCGAAATTAATGTTTATGTTTAGAGAACACCTCAAACAGGATACTTGGATGTTGCATTATAAACTTTATAATAGTTGAACCTATAATTTTATAAAATCGACAGTAGAGCAATTTAGACTAGAATGTATTGTGGAGGAAGTCACTGCGAGGAAGAATGTAAAACCTTCTCTGGTTGCACGGCGATGGGTCCCAAGCTAGCGCGGGTAACTAATCGATTTGATCGAAAAATAGGCGATATCACAGATATCGATGACAATAAAATGTATTGACCATTATTAAATCTCGGACAACGTCGAGTCTCCCTGCTAGTACATATTAAACTAAGGATTGTGTGGACTTACATGAGTGAAAAGTTTCTAAATGATCATATTTTTAAAGAATACCCACATACATAATTTATACTATTTCAAAGTGTTAAGTAACTATAATCACTGAGTGGCTTCCGGGCCTTGATAAGTGGTGACCTTGTCAAAATAAAAATATGTCATGTTTCTGTATTTTTGAAGTGAGGATTGTTTATTTGTATTATTTGGATTCATCTAACTACTGTTCTCATCTTGAGTGTGATTTTTATAACGTTTCGATCGATGTAACTTCCGACATTTTTCGTGTATTTTATCGAACCCGAGAATGTTTATGTCGAACTCGGAAATTTTTACGGAATTTCGAACGGAAACCTTTATTTTACTTCACGTAAGGTAGTGTTGTATAGAGACGTATTAAATCGAGGACTAGACTGTGCTCTACAACAGGATAGCACATGGGGATGCATTGCAGTTCGTATTTACATAAAGTTATCATATTTTATAAGAATATATATGCTTAATACCTTTTGTTTCACTGCTGAGTGATGTGATGAAACATGCAACGACCAACGCCATAACCTATTGAGACACCTGTTCTTTCTTCTTTTTTTACACCACGATTTATATTTTTAAAATATAAATTTATTTCAGCTGTCTCACTGGTATTCACAAAGAGTCTGCATTACGTGTCTACAGGCTTATTCTAACCAGCCTTGCTTCCCGGCTTTAAAGCACGTCTGCTCACTTTCGTGATCAAACTAACTCTTCAAACTAATCTTCTTGACCTCTTGGCCTGTCAGTTACTTTACGTCATCAGCAAAAACGCACTTCTCCTAACGTGTGATGTCTGCAATTGTAGAAGTTCATTTCTTTTAAATTTAACGAATTTAAGGATTTTACTGAAGATGTTTATAGAAAATAGTGATTTTCTATAAACATCTTCAGTAAAATCCTTTGTTACATTTCAGACCAATTCTATTCTCTAGACAATAAATAACTTCCAATATAAACCATTTTAACAATATCACTGGATAGATAGATAAATAGACAGACAGATAGATAGATAATAAGAAATTTAACTTTTAACCATGTAATTATCCAACAGTAGCATGCTCTCGTCCCGTCAGCCATTGTAGTTTTTGGTTACTCGCAGTGAGATGAACCTACAACCTTCAGGAGAATATCACCTTCACAAGTGATTTTTTTACAAGTACAAATTCCCGAGTTCGACAAGATACACCTGAGGAAGGTCGGAGGTTACATCGATCGAAACTTTGTGAAAATGACACTTAAGATGAGAACAGTAGTCCGAAGAAATCAAATAATACGTATAATCATGTGTTATTGAATTTTTGAGGTGAGCATTAGTAATTTAAATTATTTGGAAACTTAGGTTTGGGTATTATTTTATACTAGTATGGAGACTGGATGTTATCCGCGATTAAATGAGGATCAACAAACGTTCCATACATTCAGTACTTTTAATGTAATCCAAATCGGTGAAATCGCCCATTTTCAATAAATTCGATTGATTGCCTGCTCTAGTAAGGAATGCCCCACGCTGCATCAGGAGGAATCGCCACATGCCTTTTTGCAATAACTGAGTCCACAAAATATTCTAGTGTATATTGCAGTGTAGAGAACCAACTGTTGAATTTATACAATTATTTTATATAATCAATTGAAGTAGAGTTTAAAATGCAAAATTCAAGTATCATAGTTAATTGGGCTCTATACTAAAATGTTTTTCGAACGCACCCCTATCTTATCACAGAATATACTGTTGATTTCATACACTTGGTTTTTCTGCTTGTGCAGTGAAAAAAACTAATCAGATGCTCTTGTGACGTTATGTTGCATAGGTATTTTAACTTTTGTCAACATTAGACTGCTCTTTGTTTAAGCAGATTATTTCTATTATCGAGTTTATCATAGGTACTATAAACAATCTATCTAAGCATACTCCTAAACTCGTGTAAAATGTGTGTGACATTTCAAAATAATCGGCGAAGTTTTTTGGTTGGTTGGTTATTTTTGTTTTACGGCATATCAACCCTTTTCGGGTTATTTAATGCCGAATCAAAGATTTTGAAGAATTTTTTTTTTAATAGAATATATTTGTTGTTTTCACGTCGGTTTCTATTTAACCTATAGTTGGGACCCTAACAGGTACTACCACTCCGGGTCACAGTGGACCTGGGAGCAATGGTAATTAAAGGGTGGCTCCATGAAATATTCCCACGTAAAATTCTACGAGGGTCGTTCCCAAAATGATGCATCCTATTTTAGCATTCAAAATCGTTGAAAAACTACGAAGTCGAATATGGTGCCATTAAAACGAGTAAACTGTTTTGCTCTAGAATTTATTTTCTACATAATAACCGCCATTCACAGTGAATTCTTGCCAGCAATAAGGCCAGGGCTGTGCATGAGCATCTGGAGCGCGCTTTATTTCTTATATATATATGTCATCACTCTGAAATCGACGAACCTATCTCCTCTATTTATTGACATCAACTGCATCAACTTCGTAAACAGGCGTCGACGAATGTTGAAAGGTTCATATTTTTTTGCCTGGAAGAAATCCAATGGCGCATCTTTGCTTCTTGTGCACTTTCATGGTAAGAATTGCTTAATTAGACTATAAGACCGTCAATATCTGCAACAGAGAGATGAAACTTTTAGGTCAGAAATGCATAAGTTCGTCATCATAACAAGGCTATTTTTATTTTCCTCTGATCCAGTCGAGTGGAATAAATCTAAGGAGCATTATTTTTGGAACGTTTCTTGTACTAACCTATCAAATCGTTACTATAGTCATCGATTTTATTCTAAGTCGTACAAGCATAACTGTAATTCCTTTAAGGTAACTTACAGCCGCCATTATATTCTTTGATACTTTGAAGAACGCTTCTTTGATATCACGATTCCATTATTCTATTCAGAAGCGCATCTTAAAGATTTTTTTTTTAAATTGTTCCAAATTAGAAAGAATAGATGAAAGGAATTGTCTCGTAGTTTTTTTTACATATATTTTATTCTGTAATGTATTAACTACTTATATTGAATAGAATGTATACAGTTATTACAATACAAAGAGGAAGGAGAAACTTAAATGTTATTCTTTAAAAAAAAATATTCCATAGAGAAGGAAGTTATAGCATCGTGTTCAGGATTTCACGAAATAAATCGTCAAAATTACTCTTGGATAAAATCAATTGAAACTAGCAACATAATAAAAAGAATTCAATTTATAAAACTCATTATGTTTTGTGTCTGTGCGTATTTTATACATTTTGCAAAATCTCCATATGTCTCTTTTCAAATTGCATCTTATCCTAGACTCAAGGTCACAGAGCAGCGCGATAATGGTCAAATAATTGCAGTTTGTTGCAGACCGTTGTGGCTAGTTATCTCTTTAAAATTTTCTAAAAGAAATTTTCTTTCTTTCTGTGTGTGTGTGTGTGTGTGTGTGTGTGTGTGTGTGTGTGTGTGTGTGTGTGTGTTTCCTGTAAACTCGACAACAGCGGAGTCGATTTTATGAAATTTCTGACGAAGGTAGTGTTATTAGATAGGCTTTGTCCCAGAATGGCGATGATGAATATCGATGATCGAAATAACTCTATGAAAGAAGAAAACATGTGTTTTCGACCAAAGTTAACACCTTACACAGCCTAACACCAGATATGGATTTGAGAAGTGTTATTACTATACAAGCCGAAAGAGCCGACATAAAATCAACAGTAGGTACTTTAAATAATAAACTATAATCTAATGTATAAAAATCATTAGGTCTGTTTGTCTGTATCTATTTTATCAAATGTCTATGTGTCTCTATGTTTGTCTATTTGTTCAAATTACATCTTTATCAATATGCAAGGTCGCAGAGTGGCACGGAACAGGTCAAATAAGTTCATTTTTTGCGGACCGCTCTTATATAATGGGTTGTCTGCTAGACATCGCTCCTATTATGTAAAAAGGAATTTTGTCCGTGTGTGTATCTGTGCGTGTGAGAGCTCGTTCTCTATAGACTCGAAAACGGCTGAACCGTTTTTTAAATTAAATTTCACACTAAGGTACTTAATGTGCCTGGAAGTGTTCTTAGATGCGGTTTATATCTGAAAAACTTCGATAAGTATCGATAATAAAAATAATTCGATAAAAGAAAGAACAAGCAAGAACTGGCAACAGCCTAACATCACAAGTGCATTTGATAAGTGTTGTCACCACGCCCTATAACAGGCACGAGGGAAAACAAATGAACACATATCTAAGGAAATGGCAGAAACACTAGAGGATGACCTCCAATCTGTAGTGAAATGGGGACAAAAATGAATGGTCACATTCAATGCTGTCAAGACTAAGCTTGTTTCCTTCAATAACTACAAGAAACCTCTACCACCAATAACAATGGCCAAGAACACATTACCTGAAAGTACTTCCTTTAAACTCCTCAGCCTAACGTTTACAGGGAACATGAACTGGAATATGTACATTGAGAGTCTTGCCAAGGCTGCTGCAAAGAAAGTTAGCTCTCTCTACCGTGCTAGAAAATTACTTACGCATGAAAGTATCCTGTACCTCTATAAGGCCATCATTCGCTCATGTATGGAGTACTGTTGTCACATTTGGGCTGGTGCATCTACTACTTGTCTCTCACTCCTGGACAAGGTTCAAAAGAGAGTCGCCAACCTGATATGTTCTGAACTGTCATCTAGGCTTCAGCCTCTGTCCCATCGACGAAATGTTGCATCCCTCTATCTGTTCTACAAATACTTTAATGGTGAATGCTCTGACGAACTACAAGCACTTGTACCTCCTCGATGTGACTACCCCCAACAAACCCGACAAGCAACTAAGTCCCACATCTTTACAGTAGAGATCCCTAGGTGTAAGAAAGCCTTTTACTCCAATAGTTTCTTCCCCAGAACTGTATGTCTTTGAAACTCTCTCCCAGTATTCTGCTTTTCCAACTGTACTGATATGCAGAAGTTCAAGTGTAATTTGAACAAACATTTTGCTACTAATCTCCCTTCATAATTCCCCTGCAACTTATGTCTCCAATAATAGCCCCCTACTTCCAAGTAGCACTGTGCCGTGTTTGGAGTGAAAAATTGATTAAAAAATATATCACCACACAAGCTGAAAGGACCGACATATTAAGTTAACAGTAAGTTCAATTATACAACAGCGGTGCGTTTGCATGAAGATTTCTGTTTAAATCCCAATTACCCCATGATACCTGATTTTTTAAATTTAAAACTTAAATTCAAGCCATTAAACCGCACAAGTATTTCGGCCATGTATATATAATCAAAATTACGTTATTTTATATGACAGGCGCGTGTAAGAAATTAATGTTTCTGTTTAGAGCAAAATTGAAGCATTATACTTGACTTTCGCAATATTAACTTTAATGCACGCTTTCATATATATTAAAAGTTTATAAAATCTACAGTAGGTTCTCTACCGTGCAATGTAGAATACAATGTATTATGGACTAAAGCTGTGCGAGGAGGCATGTTAAGTTTCCTTCCAGTGCACCCGATGGGTCCCCAACTAGATGAGGCAATCAATCGATTTGATTGAAAACATGACGATTACAGAGATTTCGATGTCAATTAATATACGGAAATGTGGAGACTTCATTGATCAATTGCTTCCGGTAAACGAGGGGTTTCCTGCTAGTATATATTGGATCTAATATAAAAACAGCTGCAATCACCCAACATTGTATTAATTTGGAATGAAAATTAATTTCATATTTCATCAGGGTTATGACGCAGATTCTGTGATGCCAACTAAATAGTAATTCTTCCCAAAATATAAATAATGTGTCACCGTTAATCACCCTGTTGCCTAAAATACAAATTCCATAATTCATAACGATAAGTTCACTAGGTAAGGATGTTACTTACTAGATACATATTGTTGACTCGTATTTCAAAAAACGCTGTCATATATAAATTACATACACATATATATAAATATACATACACACACATATATATATATATATATATAAATATACATACACACATATATATATATATATAAATATACATACACACACATATATATATATATATATAAATATACATACACACATATATATATATATATAAATATACATACACACATATATATGTAAATATACATACATACACACACATATATAAATATACATACACACACACATATATATAAATATACATACATGCACACACATATATATAAATATACATACACACACATGGACGTTCTCTGTAGATTCCGACGTATGAGGTTCGGTCACAACTAACTTGCTCGGAAATCCACACAGATAATTGTGGGGAAGGCTTTGTGTATAACCAACCACATTTCTTGGTATTACTGCTTATTTTTGTCGGTGCAGAGTATACAGTAGACCGTAGGATTTTTCATCAGAGTGTCCTTTTACTAGACGAATGTCTAAACGAAGACTGGGGGCGCATCTCTTAGATACCAACCTGAAAATTCCTACGACTCGGCGCAGTACATACAGCACCTAACCTTCCCAAATGATCACGCATCTGGTACTAACCAGGCTAAACGTTGCTTAACGTCGGTGCTCTCGCGAGAACTAGTGTGTCAACGTGATTATATATCTTATGATGTAGAGCAATTTATTATTTTAAGACGTGATTTATAAACTAAGGCTATTTTTTATATACAGGAATCACCATTTATCAAAGCTCGAATGCCACTTGAGGATAAGGGTTAATGGGTGTACATAAGTCAATATGCTTATAGTGTAGTAAACATAAGTAGTGGAAATTTTGTCAATTGGATTATTTAAGGGGACGGTTTATCAAGAACTTGTTTACGTTGGACTTGAAGACAATCAGATTGTAGTCAGCTGGAAAGCAGGCAAACGGAAGAAAATGCCAGACGCGTGCAGTTCTAAGCTACAAAAAGTCTGTTTTTAACTCGATCAAGGCAGGATAAGCTGTTTCTAGAATCTCCTGCCCAGATGTGCCGAGAGTACTCCATTGTTGGCCGTGCCTGTCTTTTATATAGGTAGAGAGTTGCAGAAGCAGTGAGATATCTACTGGAGCGGTAGAAGGCTCCTACCATTTTCCCAGCGATCTTGGTAATGTTCCATTTCAGGTCAGGAGTAAAGGTCTAGTCCAGAAGTATGTCAAAAAACGAAGACTACCCAAGACAAGAACCATTTATTTCAACCGACGCCAGATTAGCATCGGAGCGTAGATGGTTTAAAGACAGAAGCTTGGTTTTCGATGCATTAAAAGTAACCAGCTTTCCCCATTGTACCATATGGTCAAGACCAGAGGAGAAAGAATCAGAGAGAACTTAGCCGTTTATGGTTTTTGATGTGCTACCATAGATTATAGTGTCGTCAGCATAAATGTCCACGAATGATGTAACGATGTGATTTAGAAGATCATTAAGGGACTCCGGCATTAATACTGTGAGCTGATTTCTGCCCATCAACCACTACTCTTATGAACCTATCAGGGAGAAATGATTTAATAATTGAGAAGACATTTCCAGCTATACCATAGCTGGAGATCTTGTGAAGTAGACCTTTATGTCATACCTTATCAAAGGCTTTTGATATGTCAAGCGCAATTGTCATAGAGAGGAAGCCTCCGTCGAGACATTCACTAATCCTATGAGATATTACTATAAGCACGTATACTGATGATCTAGTAGAACGGAAAACATATTGCACATCAAAGAAGGTTGTTTTTGCTGAGATGGTTGACTACTTCTCTATTTAACACAGATTCCAGCAGCTTGTGATGCACGGGGGACAGTTTGGTCTGTACTGAGAGGGAGATGAGCGATCATCTGAATTCTTAAATACAGGGCGTACTGATGAGATTTTCGAAGGCGTTGGGAAGCATTTCTTCTTAAGACAACGCATAATTAACTTTGTAATACCGAGCGCTACTTCTGGTTGAAACATTTTCAGCACTATAATTGGAATGCCATCAGGGCCAGTGCTTTACTGGAATCAAGGTTTTAATTAGCTTGGTAACACACGTAGAGATATTTGTATGTCGCATAGCGTGTTTTCAGATACACGAGGAAATACCAGGGGTTGGCGGATTTAGTCATAAAGGGTAGAATTAGCTGCAACGATCTTGGAAAGAGTTTGGCTGTTTCTAATGATGACGAGATTACCTCAGGTTCATTGATAATAGAGCACGCATTTTCGTTCAAGATTCTGTTTACCAAAATTGATGTGAATCCATTTTTTTTAAATATATATACATTGGATTCTTGAATCCAATTATTGTATCCTATCATCAAAAATTAAAAATACAAAAAAAAAACGCAAAATAATGGTTCTTATTTTTAGCGCTAAAATCCTCCTTGCGTAAATTGAAAGAAAAAAACACATGAATAAAATAAATACACTCAAGCAGTACATTTTGTTATGTTTCACAATGTTTTTCAAATAAAATCATTTTGCCAAAATTCAAACAGTATTTTTTTTTTGTTTTAATTTTCTAATCTTTTTTATATTTGCTGAGAATGTAGCATTCTACCTGATTTCAGAAATTATCTCGCTATTTCTGAAACGGTAACCAACAAATGTTTTTAAGATTCCGTTCCTTTAAATGCAATTATTTGCCTCTTTCTTCCACATTGTACACCGGGTATCGACTCCAGGTACTTTTTGTGTTTTTTATGATCCCGGTTTTCTTTTAAAATTACTGGAATAATGAAGATTTTTCTAAAATTTCAGTATTTTTTCTTTACATAGTACGAACTTGCTATTTTTATTTTCTCTTTCGCTAAACTCAGCTTAAGCAGACATTATTAGAAACACTGACATCAACTAGGGGTGTTACTTTATTCCTTTTGTTCCAAATTATAATGCCAGGTTTAATTGCTCTATTTTCTATGTATGTAGCTTTCGGAATTGCATAGTTATAGTAGTGTATGACTTGTTTCCAATTGTTAGGTACGGGCAAAAATGGGCGGGTAAAAATAGAGGAACTTAGTTTTAAAAAAGCCGATTTATCATAATTTTTTATAAGTTTCCGACTACTTTTTGATTGTATTTGAAATATTAAATAGTAAAGTAAGTTTCTTAAAATATTTGTACATGTGAAAAAAAAATCATGAAAAATGTTTCCAGACGAGCTAACTAATTCAGCTAAATTTTGAAGTTCAATAAATTCATTGTAAACATCCTTTAAAAGATAAATATTAGTTTTCAAAGATAACTAGTAATGTTACATGATAAGGGCTGTTCCCTTTTCGTGTAAGTATAAAAATAGAGAGATTTAGTTAAAATGAAAATGAAATAGCAATAGACGAAATTCAAACCTCGTAATTTAGGTTTAGAAATAGATTACGCGTGAGAATTAGAAAATGGAATGTAAAACAGCTTAGAGATAAAATAGTTTCAATAAAAGAATGTGCATTGTCAATTTTGTTATGAAAATTCAATTGAAAGAATGCAGCTACAAGATAATTTAATAAACATGTTTTAACATATTGGAAATATAGGTTACTGAGTATAGGTTAAAATTCCTTTTGTAAACAAAGGAAAAAGTTTTGGACACGCATGTCCAGAACACGTGAAAAGAAGACACATGTTTTAACATGTGTATGGCGTCATGGAAAAATGGGAAGTTCTAAAGATAGATAGAAAAACTTTAGAGTTAAGGAGACAGAAGCAGGGTGAGAGACGGATGATTCGAACGTCTAGAAGCGAGACGGTCACTTGTGAAACTTAGAATGAAGCTTTGAATTCTTGATGATGAAACCCACGGCCGGTCGGGAGAAGAAATAAACCAATCATGTGTTTTTATAAACGTCGTCTTTGTGTTATGATTCTAAAAAAAGGTAAAGTGAAAATTGTATTATATGTCTATATATCTGTGTTATAAAATATCATTACATACACATCTCATATCTACATTAAGACTGTCTGAACATTTTCTCCCTCACTCAAGGAGCTTCTCATATTCCATTACAAATCTAAGTAATAAACATGTTCATATATATGAATTGTCATAACACGAACAATCTCTTAACAACATCACTCTCTCAACGACAAACACTCAATAAGACTCTCTCTAAGTCTTACAACATCTGAGTCTTACAACAAAATCCCTCTTCATAAAATTCTCTCTCTCTCGCTAAGTCTCTAAAACTCACTCTAATAAGACTCAACAATAATAAGACCCCATACAACAGTAAAATAAAGTCCTAAGATATTGAATCAAATAAAAAGAAACAGCTCGTTTGTGCAAAAATAGTTTAATTAGCTCTCAAAAAGCAAGAAATTTACCGTTCGCCAAAAACGCAGCAAACTAGAATTTTGTAAACACGATTATAAGGAGGTCCAAAATTTAAGCCAATCGAAACGCTGTTTAAAATCAAGTCATTATAGTAAAAGGAGGTAGGGGTGTCAGATTTCTTTTTTTCCCCAGACGTGCATCCATACATTCCTATTCTGATCGTTTGTATCAATTTTGATCATTTTTAATTTAATTAATTTTTGTGTTCCTGTTTTTAAATTAATATTTTGTTTAATTATTGTTCGAGGTTATATAAAAATTGTGTTACGCCGAAAGGTTCAGATTCTTGCGAGCAAGAAAATTAAAATCTTGCATATAAAAATTATGCGAAATCTGTAAATTAAAAAAAAAAGTAGAAATATGTTTGCTATTATAATTTTTTGTGTGAAAATATTAAATAAACAATGCTTAATGCAATGGGAATATCGGTAGTTTGAGAAATTCATTTTTCTCCGAGTTATATCGAATTCATTAATGATTTAGGAGCTGTTTTCGTAATGTTCATGTAAAAAGTATTTTTTATATTGTTACAAATTACGATGCTTTATTTATATAAAAAAATAAAAAATAAATTCTTGCGTTTTTTATTAACTACTGAAAACCATAAAGTTAGTAAAGGTATTTTTTTAAACAAAATAATACTTTTTGAACCAGATTTAAATAAAAAAAAAATTAGTTAGTTCATTATATTTCGCGATTAGTATTTGATAAATACTGAAACTTTCATTAAAATCGGTTAATTTCCTGATTTTGGTGAATTTTTAAGTAAAGGGAGGAGGCAAAATATTTATACATTTTGAGCATCGGCATTCATTTTGCCCGTACCTACAAATTGTGCTTTAAAAGACTTGCTACTGCACTGGATATTCAACATTTTAAAAAGATGGTCTAGTAAGAATATTACGTTTCCGAATTTTCAGATGTAGATTAGGTATTTATATTATTTGGATTCTTCAGTTATTTTTCTCACCTGGGGTATTATTTTCACAACGTTTTGATCGATATAACCTCCGACCTTCTTTGGATGTTTCTTGTCGAACTCGAGTATCTTTTCGTCGAATTTGGGAATCTGCACAGAATTTCGAGCAAAATTCTTTATTTAATTAACGGAAGTAGCATGCTCTCTTTCAGTCAGCCATGATTGGGTAGAATTCCTAATTAATCCCCAATTCTATTTTTCGATCGTTTGCACTGAGGATTACCTCTTCACAGTCAAAAGAATGTAACCTTTCTAAGTGAATTTTACCAAGTCCTCTAACCACCGCGTGACAGTTCCAGTAGACATAATTATCGTTCTATTATGGTGCATTTTATAGTTGCCATATCTCAGAAAAATTATTTCAAGTGCTTGCCTAGTAGTCCACACTCTTTACTTTTATGTGGCATAAACTGCAATTGTTTCAATTTACTTGTACCCCACCTACAATGGCAAAGTTAGACACAATGGCTGTGTTTTATGCAAGTGGGTAATCTAGCATACCTAAATAAGCATTTGTTTTGAACAAAAAACAAATGGAACTTGCCTCAGTCTTGAAGGCTTTCTCCTGACTGAGAAAAAACAAAAACGACTGAATATTGAAAAATTGCATTTATTTTACATTGGTCTCAACACTTATCAAGGCCCAGAGGTCACTCGAGGATAAGGGTTAAAGATTGTACAGTAGTCAATTGGACAATATAGTAATCGTTAGTAATGGAAAGTCGGTAAATTTGTTAACTTAAGTGGAACGACTAATAAAGAACTTGTTTACGTTGGACTTGAAGACAACCATACTGGAGTCAGCTGCAGTTCTAAGAAAGAAACTTTGTTCATGTAATTTACGTTTAGGATTAGGCAGAAATCGTGGGAAATTATTTATAGTGTTTTCAGCTTGACGAGTGTTCCTCGTGGAAGTTTGGTGAGTGGAGACCATAGATTGGAGCTCAGACGAGCACTTGACATGAAAATAACGATAAAGCAGACCCAGACTCGCAACATCTCTTGTGTAAGTGTGTGTTAGCTTTTAAAGAATTCAATGGCGCATTTCTGAATCTGACGCACGTGCATAACAAGAATTGCTTTATTGAAGTTTCACACCGAAAATATCTGCAAGATATAGATGAAACTTTCAGATCACAAGTGCATAAGTTCGCCATTATAACATAATTTGCACTTCTCTCTGATTCAATCGAGTGGAATAACGTATAGGGGCATTAATTTTGGGACGCCTCTTGTACTAACCTACCAACTTCTTGCTATAGTCACCGATTGTATTTTAAGTCGTACATGCAAAACTGTAATTCCTTTAAGGTAAATTACAACTACCATTATATTCTTTGCTTTGAATGTAGAATAAGAACATACATTACACTTTGTTCCTAAACGAAACGCCAGAATAGCAACCTGCACTTGTTGTTCCGAAGTCACTTTCTTGAAACCATTTTACACCAAGCCTTGAACTTAGGGAGATTGTATTGTGCTTGGGAACGAAGAGAGAAAACGAGAGAGAGAGAGAGAGAGAGAAAGAGAGAGAGAGAGAGACAGGCAGAGGGAGAATGTATACGTGTTGATAGCATAAAAATTAAAAGCACAAACCGCATGCGAATTCTTACGGTTGGTGCATCAGTATAAAAAATAATCACGTATATTGATAATAAGCTCATGTCTTCTACAACCATATTTGATTCCACTTTTTGTAAGAAATATATCACGAAGCACATCCATTATATACGAGAATACATTGCGTTCGATGTTTTAAATCCATCGATGAACGGTTTTATATATTTGAATACATTTTTTTTATAACAAAGCACGACCATCAACTGCCGAATATGTAATCCAAATTATATGACACCAGCGGGAAGAGCAGGTACTACTGAGGAATGAATAAAGATCACTTATGTAAAATTTAAGTATGTTCATGACATTTTTGTTTCTTTGAACCGCTGACCCGTTTTCCCTTCATATAACCAGACAAAAAAGTACAGAAAAGTCATATTTTTGTTTTCATGAACATTTTTTTGCAAAGATTCGTTGGTTGATGAAAATTGCATATTGATAGATACTATGTAAAGTTTCACTCATAACATAATGTTACATTTTGTATTGTGTTTACTGATCCATCTGTCCCGTTTTCCCCTTTGCTTTAGCTGGAAGAAAATGCGCGTAGATGCCCTAATTTTGTTTTCATAATAAGTACGTTTGCAAACAAAGTTTTGTTAAGAGAATTTCATGGATAGGTTTTGCTGTAGCCGAGTTCTGACGGTGAAAGCTTTACAATGACTATCACAAATTGGAGATCAGTTGAACACCAAATGATACCTTAAATAGAAGCTGAACCAGCTCTTCTGTGTGAAAGTGGCCGCATGGACGCGAAGAGATAATGCCCCACTAGACTTACAAGGTGGTAAATACTTTATGATATCCAGGATGTAAAGCATGAAATATGAAGTGATTCAGCATAAATGCATAAAAAATGCATGAAACACCCCCCGCCCAAAAAAAACGACAAATTCATATTCGTATTATTAAGACTCTTCGGACTACTTTTCTCATTATGCGTGTCATTTTCACAAACTTTCGATCGATGTAAACTCCGACTCTCTTTAGATATACCATGTCGAACTTGGGAATGTTTCTGTCGAAGACGAGAATTTAGAACCTTTTATTTAGTTCATAGGTGAAACAGCTCTTGTTCCGTAAGCCATGACTGGGTGGAGGTCTTAAATAATTTGCAATTGTATATAATATGTACACTTGCTTTTTCAAAACCAAATAATACGACTAACCAATCCTCATCTTAAAAATATTCAGAAACGAAATATTAATTCAGTCCGTACCCAAAATAATACAAAAATAGATATACATCGAAAACCTCTACGAAAAATTAGCAAGGATTACTAACCACCTTACATTCCTATGCCGATGTCGTGATCTCAAGCAAGCCACTCAATAATGTAAATGATACGAATAACCATACAAACCAAGTGACGCATGCATGGTCCCCCGTGACTGAACAAGGCATAAAAAATGACTAAGTTCAGCATCCCCCATTTAGCAGCAGAAGTCAAGTCCTGGTGCAGTTCTAGGCATTAACATATGTACACTTGAGTTCTGCACCATGCAACAAAAATGACTAAGTCCATCATTTGCTTCCCCTATTTAGCCCCCAAATCCCTAAGGCCTTAGCATATTTAAATTTGAGTTCAGCACCATGCAAAACTGCTAAATAGACAAACGCAGAAAATTTTGGACAAATATGGTTAAATAGTCCCAAAAATTGAGTGTTTTTATTAGCCCTAAAAGAGCTCCTGGGGCACACCCCAAGAGTTATCGCGAAATAAACACAAACAAAATTATATAGAAATCAGTTAGTTTGAATGTTTTAGAAAGTTTTATAAAAATCGAAGGCATCAATTTTATTTTTATTAAACACAAAATATCAATTTTAGTTATTTTAACCCGAAAAACACCACTAGGGAAGGGGGCAACCGAAGTTTACCCGGAAAATCCGTTCTGCTACTTTTTTACTCATATCATGTTTAATGTTTGTGCAAAATTTCAAAAATTCCAAGTCAGAGTCATTGAGAAAAGGGCGGACGGACGAACGGACAAGAGTGAATTTACAGGACCATCTTCCGTTTGTCGGGGGACCAAAAAATTAGAAAACGTAAACATAGTGTTTATCTATTAATAATCTTTTAAACATTTTTACGTATTTATTACGGGGAAATTTTCTTTTAAATGCACATCTTATAAAGAACCCTATTTTTTCACACCAAGAAGAAAAGCGACGAAGATTGAAGTGGTACCATTAAAAAAAACGATCATCGCTGCTCCAGAATTTATTAGTCTCTATAGTCACAACCATTTTCAATACACTTTTGCCAGAAATGCAATGACACGTCTCCGCTTTTGACGTATGCCTGTGACAATCTGCTTTCTTAAAGACTCACACCGTGAGTATCTGCAACAGAGAGATGAATCGTTTGGGTCATGAATATATAAGCACAGTCATACATCTATGCATAGGGAGAGAGAGGGAAGATGAGAGACAGAGCCATGAACAAACGTCCAGCTATCAGTATTATTCTGAAAACTTATCTCGAGGAGGTATAAAAAGCTGAAAAATTCTTAGTCGAAGAGAGAGAGAGAAGGTATCAACATCTTTCGCTTGACAAGATTTGCTGTATGAGAGGTAACTAATTTGTAAGCAATACTTAGACACACAAAAACACATGTCAACAATAGAGAAAATAAAAGTATATACATTTTTTCATAATAATCTTCACACATACCTATATATACATACACGTAAGAAAACACACACACACGTATATAAACAATATTTTTAAATAATTGTTCTTTTAAACGTGCAGACACCAGTGTATCATGCTTAAGCAATCATCAGTGTAGAAAGTGACAATTCCTGCCGACCAGAAGATTATATCCCAGCCATGAACCTACCTTTTGACTATTTGTTAACCCTAAATATTTCGGCACCTAAACAAATGCCAATGCACAATTCGGGCGCAGACATTAGACAATCCAGAGTGTTCAAACGATTGGAAGTCGTAAGCGCTGCATATTATATATATATATATATATATATATATATATATATTTGAGGTGGACAGGGCTCCCGTAAGCCGTCGTGAAGGCAACCTTTCTAGGAATAGCAAATTTCCGATATAAAAAACAATAAAGCGGGAGACCAGTACCCGCACTAAGCTAGTCTGCAGTTTAACTTGCTCTTCCTTGTTGCTGGATCTGAACATTTTCAACCGAGAAAGAGACTTAGCTGCCGTACAAAGCTAAGACTCTGTAACATCATCTGTGTATAGATACTCCCTCAGGCATTTGTCTATTAAAATGGTCCTGTGGCGATGGAAGTAATTTTTGGGCTCAAGAACTTTAAGTGTCTGAGGGAGTGGCACTCGTCTGACAAGGCGTTGCAATCATCCTGTGTGTGTGTCTCTCTCTCTCTCTGTATATATATATATATATATATATATATATATATATATATATATATATATATGATAAGAATAATGGAAATAGTATTCCGACGAAATAGAGAAACAAAAAAAGAACAAACCGAGTTATGTGTTCATCAACGCGTCGTCTTTACTTCCAGACGAAGTCTCGAAATAAAGACAGAAACGTTGATGAATACATAACTCGGTTTGTTCCTTTTAAATTCTGTCTCTCTCTCATATATATATATATATATATATATATATATATATTGTGTACAGAAAGTTGTTAGTTGAGACAGATCATTGGTACCGTCGGTTTCAAGCCCGATAATAAGGCCCGTTTAAGGTATCATTATATATATATATATATATATATATATATATATATATATATATATTGGTGATGTGACGATTCCAATATTTTCCCGATTCCGTTACAATTACCGATCTCGTAATAAATGATCGATTCCGATACAATTACCGATTCCAATTTTTAATAAGTCTGTAAATGTGTAAGTATAGACGTGTTAGCTTTTCCCGTAAAACACATGTTAAATGTACAGATATTTTCCGAAACGTAAAAACCATCATTTGTGTGGGGTAATCAATAGATTTTAGTAGGCACCGCCAAAAATGGCCGAAAAATCAAGTTGTTTTTTAAAACGAAATTACATTTATTAAAATCCAATATTTCTGAGTAACTTTTTTTCCAGAAAGATAAAACCCTGAATTTTATCATATAGAAAACAGAATAATGTAAACCTTTTTCTACTATTTTTAATTAAATTTTAAATGTTAAATTTTCCCCAAAAGTTAATTGACGTTTTTTATTTTGCACAAAAAGCGTATATAAGTAGTTAAAAAAAAAGGTTTTTGAAAGAATTAATTCATTTATTTCTTCTCTAACTAAGATGTAGGGTGATTTTCTATGAGAATATGCAAAAATATTATAATATAAGTACCTGGATTTCAAATAATTCCACTTATTCATATAGGAAACCAGTTACTTCGAATCGATTTGATTACTCTGTTTATATTTGTACTTGATAAAAAGCAAACTACGGAAGACCAAAAAGCCAAAAAAAAAAAACAACTTATTTTTCAGTGACGAAAATTTCAATCTATTATTAACGCTGAGGCTGGCCAGTACCAGATGGGTGACCATTTGTATGAGTTTGGTTTTTAATGTGTATGTGTGTGGGGGCCAGGCTCTCCAAAATGGGGAGGGGGCCAATTTAAAGCAGAATAAAAAAAAATATTTCAGCGTGTTTGGTCCACCGTAGTGTAAACGCGGTAAACGTTTCCAAACTGGATCGAAAAAATAATAATATTTTAAACACAAAGGGCACAATATTTATCGAATTTTTTTATTATATCGATTCTTCAAAACATGCCCTGTTTAATAATGGTCATGCATTATTCGGCTTGCTAAAAAAAAATGTTAATTTATTTATCCAAGATTTTAAAATGGCTTTTTTCGTATAAATATTTTTTTTTTTTGTTTTGCTTAACTTAAATTAATTATTTTACGTAACATATTCACCGAATTTCACACTTCAAAACTCAAAATCGGGATAATTAAACACAATCGAAGTTCTGATATTCAGACATCAAAATAAGGTATACAAAGACGTTTTTTTAAATCTATAATCCCGTCCCTTACAACAACACAATATGTTTTGTTCAGTTTCAGATGATTATTTTTAGCATATTTGGAACCCCCTCAAAACAAGGGGAGTTTTGTAAGCCAATATATATATATATATATATATATATATATATAGAAATATTGTTTATGAAAAATAAGTACAGTGTTATAAAGTTCATTCCTCTCTTAATAATCGCTGAAAATTTCGCATTGATTGGATAATTACCTGATTTTTGGTAGATTTTTAAAAAGACGGTCCGTCAAAAAGTACTTACCTGCCCTCTCCCCCCAGTTTTGGCGGTGCCTAGATTTTAGGCTTGAGATCAAAAAAATTTTCGGCATCGAAAAATAGGCACAAAGTTTGCTGATACTGATTTCAATACTCTCAAAAGTTCCAATTTTTCCGATTCCAGATTCCAATGAATCGTCCCAACACTAATATATATGTGTAACGTTAAATGTAAATATTTGAAAAACAATTTTTCATAAATCTCCAGCATAACTGTCAGTCAGCGAATTGTATGAAATATTTCTTGTGTCTTCAAAATTGATAACATAGTCAGTATGAAAATAAACCCGTGTCAAATTGACACGGGAAATAAATCAGAAATAATTTTATTTTTTTTTAAGTGGAAGAAATGTTGTGGTTTGTTTTTTTTGTTTTTTGTTTTGTTTTTTTGTTGAAATATATGAAATAACATTTCGGGATGTCTTTTATCAAGCGAATCTTTCAAACTTTCAATAAAAAGACATAAATTTTTTATTATTTAAGAGACAATTATAGGAACTGCCTGGATAATATATACTGCTAAATAGATATTTCTCTACAAGAATCGATACAGCACTTTTAGGTTTATATATATATATATATATATATATATATATATATATATATATATATATATATATTAGTCTGTTTAGCACTGTTTAATAATCATGCGGTTTTCATTGGATATACATTTTCTAAAATCAATATATGCATACATATATTTACTGTAATAATTATTAAATGCATAGAGACACTAGTGTTTTATCCTTTCGGCAATCATCAGTGCATGGTGTCACGATTAACGCCAATCGAGAGATTCGAACCCTGGCAACAAAATTAATGTCTAGCTTCGATAGCAAGGAGTCTTACAATTATAATACCGTTAACCGCGAGAGATGCACTTTAAATTTAAATATTTATTCTCATTAAATGCTTTTAACGTCAGTCAGAGTGATCTAATCATTATATGACAAAATGCCCATATGAGCTAAGTTGACCGACGTTATTACAATTGAAAGTGCTGAACGATAAGAAACAATTTATTAAAGGGGCTGACGTTATTATTTACTATATCTATATATCTATAAAAGCGAACGTGTCTGTGTGTGGGTGTGTACATTTCCCTACGCAATAACTCTGTCGATTTTTAGTCTACAGACTCGAAATTTGATATACAGGGTACTGAGATTTGGAAAAATCTATATGATCTGTTTTCGGCCAAAAATTAGACATTTGAGAACTCTACCAAACTCCTCCCTCAATTTTGAGTTTAAACACTTGAAATTTTAGATATAGGTTATTTGGACATGGATCTAACTTAATAACTTGATTTGAGCCCAAAAGAATAAATGTTAAGGGGTCGAAGTTAAAAAAAAATTGACCGTTTTTTGTGTTGTTTTGTTTTTTTGCTCAGCATACACCTCCAAACACCGGGGCAACGCCGGGCACCTATGCTAGGATATATGTTATGTTAGCTATGGAATTCATGTAGGAGCGTGGCACTTGTGGCATAAAGAAAATACTGTGTTTTTTTTTTTTTGACATAGCAGAAACATTTCTATGGAAGTATACTAATGAAAAAAGAATAGATAGATTTCTATGAGTGGTTCTGTTTATTATAATTGATTATTTTGGAAATTTTTTTTTACAGTTACTGAATTATAAGTGGTTGGCCATACTTATAGATAAATGTGCACTGAACAGATACCATTAAACTTATTATAGTTAAATTCAAATTTTGATATATCTGCTTTTTTTTTACATCGTTCATTTCTGTATTACGTTTAAGTTATTTTAAACCCACACTCTTCCAATGTTAAATTATAATTTCGAAATAATAACGTTAATAATTTAGCGTCACAATTGTTCTTTTTTTTGGGGGGGTGTATTATCCAAATAAACAATTGTTAATACTGTCTGCCTTTTTTTTTTTTACATCGTTCATTTCTGTATTACGTTTAAGTTATTTTAAACCCTACTCTTCCAATGTTAAATAATAATTTCGAAATAATAACGTTAATATTTCAGTGCGAAGCTCAAGATCTGCAAAAGAAGCGATTCGTGTTTATTTGTTTACACTGTTATGGGTTAATGTTTATGCGCGCGCATGCGCAACCGGATGTCGTAAACCGGAAAGTAGGTTACATAAATCGTTACAATATCATTTGAGTTTTATAATTATACATATATATATATATATATATATATATATAGCATAATCACGTTGACACAGCGGTTCTAATCAGATCACCGAAGTTAAGCAACCTTGAGCCTGGCAAAACCAGATATGTGACCATTTGAAAAGACTAAGCGCTTTATGTGCGCTCCGCTTATTTCGATAGTGTTTATAATTGTCCTAAACCTCCGCTTGCAAACGGTATTAAACCACGACGGCATAAAAGAGATGTAGATATGGTTTGCGCAACTCTTGTCACAAAAGTTTTACGCGCAAACACCCTTAAAGTGGGTATCCATACACTGTCAAGATTGAAGGAAACTACTATATATATATATATATATATATATATATATATGCATGCACATGGTAGAACCCAGAAATACGACATTGAAAATTAGTAACAAAATACTATAAAGTATATTATACACATGTATATAATGAAATAAGATTATAAATAACACACTAATGGGAGCTAATACCGTAACCAAGGGCTGGAAAAGATTGTATTCCGCATCGTAACTTGAAAAAAAACGTATCCCGGGGCGACCATATCCAGGGATTCGATTATATATATATATATATATATATATATATATATATATACATATGATGATGATGATTGCAACGTCTTTTCAGACGAGTGTCACTCCCTCAGACATTTAAAATCCATGAGCCCAAATGTCAGAGGGAGTATCTTTACAAATATGATGTTAAAGAGTCTTAGCTTTGTACGACAGCTAAGTCTCTCTCTCGGTTCAAAATGTTGAGATCCAGCAACAAGCAAGAGCAAGATAGCCAGCAACAAATTAAACTGCAGACCAGCTTAATGCGGGTACTGGTCTTCCGCTTTATGTTTTTTTTTAATCAGAGATTTGCTCCTCCTAGAAAAGTTGCCTTCACCACGGCTTACGGGAGCCCTCTCTACCCCAATACACATATACACACACACACAAATATATACGGTGCTAGTTGGCCGTTGGCCCAAAAAAAAAGAGTGCATTCGCCCTTTGGAAACTCTTGTTTTTAATCCTTCAGGGAGACTAGCCGCCCTCCTCACCAAACAAGTCTGGTGGGGGAACCAGTTTAGTCGCCGGTGACCCGACCATGAGGCAGGTAGTACTGGGTTACATGGTACCAGTAGCATATGACATGACCTCACACACACACATATATATATATACATATACACACATATATATATATATATATATATATATAGAGAGAGAGAGAGAGAGAGAGAGAGAGAATAAATGACAAAAAGTTATATTCCAAAATTCATGATTTTTACCATCTTATAATTTATTCCTTTAATTCAGGTGATACAATTCTTGACAGTATTTGTTTTGTAGGGCTAAACAAACTAATATATATATATATATATATATATATATATATATATATAGTGTGTGTGTGTGTGTGTGTTTTAGAGGCGTTATGATACATACATGTGGTCCATTCAAAATATTAAATTCAGATATATGGCTATCGCAACGTATATGGCGATATATAGACGGTTAATTTTCACAAACTTTACACATTAAATTATGCTATATATAATGCTAGTTAGTTGTCTTTCAAGTCGGCTGTTGCTTCTGGTTTATCACGTAGACGTGGGATTTGCATATTTCCAAAGAAATGACCTAGTGAGGGTAAATCGAACGAAAAGAGTCCATCTCCTGAACTTATTTGTTCTTCAAACGTTTCCTTTATTAAATTAAAAGAAGTATTGACAATTAGCAAGTAGTGTTTGGATGTCGGTGTCTTTGTGCTGAATTGACAAACCAAGCTTTATTTAAAATAATGGATTGTTGTAAAATCTGTAATTGATATAGAGATCTTTATTCACAGTTTGTCGCGCCTTAAAAACGTTATATATATATATATATATATATATATATATATATATATATATATATATATAGTGCAAAAACATCCTGTCGCCACCTACTTCTCCAGATGATTTTCTCCATTTGATATTAACAACAAAAAGTTGATTTTTACATGATAAACATGGTATTTAGATTAAAGAAATTCCAACGCCACGCTGCAACATGTACGCCATCTTGTGTGTTCATATATATATATATATATATATATATATATATATATATATATATATATATATATATATATATATACACACGTTTTAATTGTTTTATAAATAATTCTTTCATGATCATTATACAACCATTATAATATTTCTGTCAAGCGTTGCGTATACAGACCTCATGTGACAAAAATTCTTTTATCGATATTAAAAATAATCTTTCTGTAAATAAATGTATTTTTGAGCACTTATATATACGCCCTTAAATTTGATGTTTTATCTGAATACATTTAACTGAAACTATATATATATATCTATATATAAGTACCAATGTATACAGAAAATAAACTTATAAACAATACTTTTCAAAAGTTCTCGATACAACCGTTAAAAATATACATTGCATAAACATTTGCAATTGTCTTCATTTATTCAATTACTTTGTGTGCTGTTACAGACTGATTTATTTTGATAAATCTCATATGTATGTATCCATAATTTTAATTTATATTCTTATGGCATATTATATATATATATATATATATATATATATATATATATATATATATATATATATATATATTCAAAAACAATATATATGTATGTACCGCTCCCCAATTGGATCCATTCAAAACGTATCGAAAAAACAAAGACAATATAACATTTAAGTAAATCGCGATATTTCCAAAACGTCTGCGATATGGACGAGCGGATAAAGAGTTCAGGCTCATTACAGTGCGGTCCCCGATTTCGAATCTCGCTAGATTAAGCTACTCTGGTGAGTTGTAAACGACAGTACACGTATCAGTGGATAATTATATTCTAAAAACAAATATATATATATATATATATATCCCCGAAACAGTGTTTCATGGTAAACAACTGATGATCCCTTGAAAAATAAAAAAATAAAATTGGTATTATAGTAAATTCGTGAGAGTTGATGCAGTGATTGCAGGTGATTAAATGACTTACTGACTAGATTTTTTTTTTTTAACGAATGATAAAAAGTAAATTTTTGTATGGTTTCAAATGTTAAAAACTTCAAAGACTATATATATATAATGCATGTATACATATAGATACACATGTATATGTACGCACACCTATATATATATGCACATATATACACACACAGATACACATATACACACACATATATATATATATACATGCATCTATTAGTTATATTCAACTCTACAGAGGCCTCCCCTGTTTTATTCTGGTAGGTAGTGATCGGGCTAAATTTTACATTTCTACTTAGTTCTACTTACATATTGAACAATGTTGAAATGAATACTAGAAGAGATACATGTTAGTTAGTACATGAAATTATACAAATACACACACACAAGCACATATATAGAATAAAATACCGGGATACGGGTGCCCTAGGATACAGGTTTTTCAGGTTACGATGTGGAATACGATGTTTTTCGTCCCATCTTACAATGTTATTTAGAATGTTATTTGATTATATACATATGTATTATATAATGTACTGTATTTTGTTAATAATTTTTGATGCTGTATTTCGGGGTTCTACTGTTTATATATATATATATATATATATATATATATATATATATAGAGAGAGAGAGAGAGAGAGAGAGAGAGAGAGAGAGAGAGAGAGATAGAGATAGATATGTGTGTGCTTATGTATGTATTCATATATACTTGTACCTTGTCGCGTTCGAAAGATGAAAACAATCTACCAGAGTCCTAATCTTTTTTCCATCTATTTACCTCCTCTCTTTCTCTCTCTCTCTCTCTCTCTCTCTCTCTCTCTCTCTCTCAAACTCTGGAACAGCTTAGCCAATTTTCAAGAAATCTCACAAAAAGGTTCTTGATGTGTCTGCCAGTGTTTTAAAAAAATTGTATCGTAATGTCTTTGATAAGTATCGCTAATCGAATTAATCCGATGTATGAAGAGACAGGTTATTTTGACCAAAATGTATTCCTTGCACAGCCTTACATCGCAAGTGCATTTGAGAAGTATTATTACCACACAAACCGAAAGGCCGGACATTTCAAATCAACATGCGTTTTTATATGAGATGGGAGAAGGCGTTCAGACTAAATATTTCTGTTTAAAGCACAATTTGATCATGACAGTTGACTTTTAAATTTTAAACTTGCGATCAAGCCATTGTCACTGCGCTAGCAGTAGACCAGACATATAGAATCAACGGTGGGTTCTTTGATAAGTCAGGAGCGCTTTCGAAATAAATGTTCCTGTTTTGAGCACAATTTTAGCATGGCAATTGACTTTCGCATTTTTAACTTTCATTCAAGTTATATATAAGCTAATAATTTCATAAAATCAACGGTAAGTTCTCTACAGTGCAATGTAAGATACATTTTTATATAAAAGTCACTGCGGGAAGGCATGTAAAACACTTTGCAATGCATTCCAGTTGTTACAAGGAAAGGCTGTCCCCTTTTTCTGTAAATAAGAAAAAAAAACATTAGATAAGTGGAATATGAGATTAGGGTTAGCCGTGACTCGAACCTTGTAAGCAAGGTTCAGAGATAGATTCAGAAATTGGAATGGCAGAATTTAGCTAGTGTTTTGGAAATAGTTAGCTATTGTTTGTATTGTAAACAGAATTAATTGTCCATTCTTATGAAAACTGAATTAAAAAGATCATCTAAAAAGAATGAACAATAGAAATTTAAATATATTGAAAAAAATAGGTTAGTTGAAAAATAGGTTAGTGAGAATTCTTTGTTTGCAGAAGTGCGTTTGGAGAACGTGTGCTGAGCCACGTAAGTTGGTTACGTTTGAAACCATACAACTGACGTCATAGCAGAAAGGTAATCTCTCAATAATAGGAGCTAGGGTTAGCAGATTAAAAGAGACAGAGTCCAGAGTACATTAGTCGAGAAGTTGAAGCAGAACAGCTGAGTCTGAGAGAGAGAGAGAGAGAGAGAGAGAGAGAGAGAGAGAGAGAGAGAGAGTTGGAGTCAGGGACTTTGGAAGCGAAGGAAAGAACAGTAAACGATGTAGATTCCGAATTTGTACTCCTGACGACATCATTATTTCGACCGGTCAAATGAAATAAAGAATATCATCGATTTTTCTAACTGTTGTCTTCGTGTCGTCATTCCACAATTGAAGGTAATGTGTTAACCATCTTAATATGAACTTTGTATAAAACTCTTCCAAGTTATGTTATCCCTCCTGTATTATGATTACCCTCCTGTATTAAAAGAACCGATCATACGTTATAAGAACTCACAGAACTGTAATATGTATAAACGTCGTCTCCCTCATCGTTACCTCTGAATTAATGTCCCCTACACAACGCAGTGAGAAAATTAATCGATTTAATTGAAAAATAGGCAATTTCGTCGCTTTATGAGAATACAAATGTGAGAAGGTCGATCATCATTCAAAACCGGGCAACGTCGGATTTCTCCGCTAATATATATTTCACAAATCACGTTGGAACACCGGTTCTCGCCAAATCAACGTTAAGCCTGGTCAATACCAGGTGGCTGACCATTTTGGAAGGTTAGGCGCTGTATGTGTACCGCGCCGTGTCGTAGAAATGTCCAGGTTGGTATCTAGACAAGTGTTAATTACCTGGAAGAGATGCACCCCCACAGTATTCGTAAAGACATGCATCTAGAAGAAGGAAACTGATGTAAAAACCTGCGGTCTACTGTATACTCTACCCTGTGGCAGTCATTTGCACCGACGAACGTTACCAGTAATACCAAAACAGGTGTTTGGTTCTACACAAAGACTTCACCTTTATAAATAAATAATCTGTGTAGATTTCCGAGCAACTTAGTAGCTGTGATGGAACATCATACGCCGAAATCGACGGGAAAGTCCATTATATATATAGGTTATGAAAATATATATAGCAATTAAGCTACACAAAATATTCCGTGAGAATTCAGTAGGTTAAGCCTGACGAATTCTCAGGAGAATGAAGCGCGGAATATTCTGGTTTGCTTAATTGTCATTTATATTTCCACAACTTACTTCTTATTTCAGCCCGACGTTGCCCGGGTGTTTGGAAGTGTATGTAAAGCAAAAAAGAAAACGTCAATTTTTCTAATTTCATCCCTATTATGACCCTCTTAACATTTGTTTTGAATTCAAATCAAGTTATTAAGTTAGATTCATGTCCAAAGAACCTATATCGAAAAAATTTAAGCGTTTAGACCCAATATTGTCGGAAGAGTTTGGTAGGGTTCTCAAATCGTTGGCTTTGACCGTTTAACAGCCAAATTTCTGGCCGAAAACAAATAAAATAGATTTTCCCAAATCTCAGTACCCCGTATATCAAATTTCGAGTCCTTAGACTTTAAATTGACAGAATTATTGCGTAGGGAAATGTATACACACAGACACGTTCACTTTTATAGATATATAGATTACATGTATTACATAGTACACATGTTAAAAAAATTGCATACATTTTTTACGCTACGACATTTTGTAATGTAACATTTATCTAATAGATATTATTTTATTGTACAACCGATATATGAATCATTTCATTACAGGTATCAGAAAGTATTTACGTAGAGTAAGGTTCTACAACTTAGTGTGTTCTAGTATGTTCTACACTATTGCTGTTCTTTGTCTGTTGTTTATTTATCATCTCTCCTATTTAAGCCTCTGGCATTTTTTTTTGTTATATTTCGTATTATAATTATACAAAAGAAAATAAAAGCATGAAAAGTTAACAAGACCAGAGGCAAATGTAGTCTGAAAGCACGAATCTCTTTGTTTACATCCGGCAAGTCATATGGTATTATTTAAAATCTTAGGTACAAAAAAATAAAATACCTTCTCTTCATGACTAAGAAAGTGAGTTACAAAAAGTTTTAATGCCGTCAGAATATATATTTTATTTATTTTAAACTGGCAGTTCAGTTTGGCTTTGCCCGGGCCCTATGCACTGTCCATAACTTTATGGGCATATATATATATATATATATATATATATATATATATATATATTAAAAAGTTTGACTTATGTCAAAGTAACCTACGTCTTAAATTTCAAGTGTTTAGACTCAAAATTGACAGAAGAGTTTGGTAGAGTTTGAAAAGTTCAACTCTTTATACTTTGACCTCTTGGCAGAAAAACTTTCACTCCAAAACTGATTATAAAGCTTGCTGTATATCTGAATACTCTCTATGTAAAATCTCAAATATTTAGACCCAAAATGTGCTGAATAGTTTGCTAGAGACCGCAAAGCTCAAAACTTTTGAACTTTGACTCCTTTGGTAGCCAAATTTTCGGCCAAACACCGATTAAAACGCTTGCCCCATGCCTGAACACACGTTATGCAAAATTTCAAATGGTTAGACCAAAAATTGGCTGAGGGGTCGAATTAAAAAAAAAAAATTGACCAGCATTTGGACGCCTTTGCACTTATTGTTTTGATCTCAAATCAAATTAAAAAGTTTGAGCCATGTCCAAATAACCTACATCTAAAATTTCAAGTGTTTAGACCCAAAATTTGTCTAAACACTTGGTAATGTTCCTAAATGTCTAATCGTTGAACTTTGATCCCACTGACAGCCAAATTTCTGGCCGAAAACTGATTAAAAAGATTTTCTGAAATCTCAATACCACTTTTGTTAAATCTCGAGTCTGTAGACTGAAAAATTGATAGAGTAGTTTTGTAGGGAACTGTACACACACAGGCTGATACACAGACAATTTTACTTTTATAGATAAGCATTCGATGTGGCTAAACATTCACGTGCATGCTTTTGTCAGCCAGTTACAAGTAACTAAAGACCTCTACTTTTTCTCTATGTCGATATTGAGCACTTTTGTATGAACCTCGTTACATTCATTGGCTGTGTTTCTTCTGAAAAATATTAAGTTAATATATATATATATATATATATATATATATATATACACACACCCAAGCACATATATATATATACACACACACACAAACATTCACACACACATACATATATATATATATATATATATATATATATATACACACATATATACCCCCACAAACATTATATATATGCACACACACATACGCGCATTATATATATATATATATATATATATATATATATATATATATATATATATATATATATATATATATATATACATGATACACATGTCGTTGTCGCTGTATGAGGTCCAGCACAATTAATTGTTAGGAAATCCACGCAGATAATGTGTTTCTCGTGGAGAATGTTTTGTGCAGAAAGTGAACTTACCAGGACTAAGTCGACTAAACCTTTTACTTCTCCGCATGCGCAAATATACATTTATAGCGCTCCAGCATTGTTCGTGACCGTAAGAGCTATCGATAGCTGGACGAGAAAACGGTAAGCAATAAATCGACTTAGATTCCCTTATTAATATATAACATTTAACCGTATTTTACCACCAGACAATGCCGGGTTACTGCTAGTATGTAAAAAAATATATATATTTATATATATATGTATATATTTTTTGGAAGGTTTGTTTCATGGCTATCACAATGTAGTCATGGAAAAAAGTCTATCTGGTAAATAAATAACGATGGCAATATTGAAGGGACTTCAATAATTTCAATTATGCATATTTTTTTTCTGAACATAGCGAGTTTCACAAGATGGTGGATGCGTGAGTTCCTATTTACTTCGTTGGGAAGGAGAGGAAGTGTAGACAGCTCTTGAAAGTTGTTACATTCTGTGTTTGAGTCGGTGCCGGATGTGTGTTAGATTCGTGTGTCAGTTCCGCAGTAAGATTTACTTACATATTTGTTGTATCGATATTCGGAATAAAGTTCTGAACTTTCTTTCCATAGTGACATAGTTTTCTTTATATTTTACCACATAGACCTTTTCCATAACTGCATTGTGATAGCGCTCAAACATAGTCCTTTCAAATTTTACACAATACTTTAAGCAAACTACAAACTCTTTCTTTATATGTGTGTGTGTGTATATATATATATATATATATATATATAAATAAAGATTTTATAGTTTGCTTCAAGTATATATATATATATATATATATATATATACACAGGGTGACGCTCCCAAAAAAAACAAAACAAAAGCTAAATGGAGGGCATCTAGAACATATGCTGTAGAACGGAGAAAAAAATGCCAAAGACCCTAGTGTTTTGATATGATCGTTTGAATATAATAAACTATTTATGACCAAAGTTTCATTTCATTCGGACAAAACACTAAGAAACGGGGCCTAATTAGAGTTGGGGCCCGTTTTTTTGGTAATCCTGTATGTATGTGTGTATATATATATATATATATATATATATATATATATATATATATATATATAGTTTTATGCTGACGTGGCATAATTATATTTATTGGAATTTAAAGAAATGGAAGGTTTCATGTTCAAATAAGAGAAAAGAGTCAAATTGCGAATAATATACAAATGGTGTATACAATGTTAAATTAAAAAAATAAAAGCGTAAATGTCTCATCTTGTAGCAAATTGTCTCTCACTTCTTAAAAACCTGACACTTTGACGTGTTAAACAAATTTAGATGTGTGACTGCAATCAAATAGAAACAAAATCTTTCTTTTAATCTCGACTTGATTCGTTGTTGAAAGAAAACAACGTAGTTCAACTTTGTTTATTGTTCAATAATTTCGCAACATCAAAATTTAAGACGATTCCATTGTTCTGCTGTTGTTATTTATGTGGTAAAACTATAATGCTTTTCTAGTGTTCGCACTCGCTTTTTATCTACCTATATCCTTACATCCAACGGGTGTTCGAAATGCCACACTCGTCCAAATAAATTAAGATACACGGTTTTATAACGGCCCAATCTGATGTTGCCTCGTGTTGAGCACTTTTCCGTGAACGGAGGATCTACATTAGTTGTTGCATAGGAGCAGGACTAAGCGAAGAAATTATCAATGTCAAGGAAGACTAAGATTTTTGTGTTGCCTTCTCTTCTGCTGGTGGCGTTCTGTCACCTCCCAGCTACGGAGATTTGCTCCCTTATTTTACCATCGCTCTTTAGTCTATCAGGGATATCCGAGATATTTAACTGACTCCTATTTCTCTCTCAGCCCTCTTCGTTAACTGTAGGACATCTGAAGATGACTGACTTAACCTTTTTCTGCTATTTACAACCAACAAAATTTGTACTCAATAAATATTTCACAATACTATTTAAATATTTTTTATAAACTATAGAATTACGTGGGTAATTCTTTTTCATATATAAATCATTATAATCATTTTTAATGACAAAAAAGTCACCCATCACTGACATATATAGGAGGGGTTTTTTTTATTAAATTATTTGAAACAGTGAGGCAGATATCTGAATTAGCTTTATCGCTTCCCCGTGCTACTTGATAAAAAATCGTGTGTTTGATGCTTGAACGTTTCCATGAAGAGAAGTGCACAAATTCGTTATATCAAATAACTAGCCTTGGTGCCCGGCCTTGCCCGGGTGTTTGGAGGTGTAAAAAAAAGTGGCAGTAGGCAGGCAGGCTCGAACTTAAAAAGAAGTAATTACATAAATTATCTTATCTTTTCTTTCTCAAGTTATGAATAGTATAGTGACATTAAAGATCTATGGTGGAAAACGAAAACAG
>NC_136497.1:124585795-124590795 GCF_053919585.1 Euprymna scolopes | reverse complement strand
TAAAATTCTAATAAAAAAAAAATCACTCAATGCTAGAATTTCGACATTTCAATACATATAATTTGAAGACAAACAATTTTGAATCGCTCACCTGATTTTCGAAAACGTGTCATTCGACTCAGTCAGCCAAAAGTGTTCATGAAACCATTCCATAAAAAATCCAATCACAATGGTCACATATCCATGATATTATCTTTTAACAACAAAGCGTTTATTTTACAAATGGTCTTGATAACATATTTTTAGTCGCGTGCAAGCGACTCTATAAGTCGGTCCGACGGTCTGTCCGTAACACTTTTGTGCTTGGCCTTTTTGGTTAAGATCAAAGATCTGTTGTTAATAGATGCTGTTCTTAGCTTTTAAAGCTTTTCTTGGCCTTTTTGCAAAGATCAAAGTTTTATTTTTATCTTTTTTGTTTTTACACGTCAATAAAAATGTTTTAAAAATTGGGAGTTACTAGGACGTCCCCCAATATGAAAGGGTGAATGCGGTATTATGGTGAAAGAAGATACTAGCTGGGAGAAACTTTTGACGTTGTTTAGTTCTGGAGTGACAAGGATGACCAACGACCCCCAAAATCCCCCCTTTGGAGTTGGCCATGTGCCTAAGTTTTTTGTTCATCGTTAATTTTGACTGTATTTTTTTAACATGAATAAAAGATTTAATATCTCAAATTGTAGTATCTGTTCCGGCAGATACTGCAAGCAAAGACCATATGTGGGGGCAACCTCACATATAAGACCTTGGTCAATGTAGGGGGAACCCTTCATACCAACTGTCACTATCCAGCTCCCCTACTCCCCAGGGATTTGGTCTTCTTGGTGGGGGAGCAAATAAATACCGCTTTTCTTGGCCAGGATCAAAGTGTAGTATCTGTCTGGCAGATACTGCAAGCAAATACCATATGTGGGGGAAACCCCACATATAAGACCTTGGTCAATGTAGGGGAAACCCTTCATACCAATTGTCACTATCCAGCTCCCCTACTCCCCGGGGAGTTGGTCCCCATTTCCCCTTCACTCCTCACATTAAAAGTCGGCCTTGTGCCTAATTTGCTCGGTGGGGGAGCAAATAAATACCCCCCTTTTCTTGGCCTTTTTTGCCAAGATCAATGTGTAGTATATGTTCTTATGTTTTAACTTTGTGATATAAAGTGGGGGATCACTTTTCTGCATTAATTTAATGCAACTATTCAAGTCATTCTCCAGATAATTTAAGTTGTTTTTGAAGGATTCCAGTTATTTTTTAAGCATTCAAGTCATTCTTAAGGTAATTCAATTCATCCTTTAGTTCATTAAAGTCACTCTAAGTCATTTACTTTTTATTTATTTAAGTTATTCCAGCCCATTTTTCGGTCATTTTAGTTTATCTTTAAGAATTTCATGTCAATCCTACATTCACGCATTCATTCATTACACGAGAGTACGCGATTAATGTCTATTGGCCTTGTTTATTTAAATTTCACCTGCGATGGTGCCTCAGCTCTCAAAGCAACTAACACCTATGCCACTGTTCAAGTGGATTGTTATGGCACTGTTCAGTTGTGTGAAGTCAAATCTTCAAGGCTTTGCGTTTTTGCACTTAGGGAAGGGTAGAGTTTATTGCTAATCACCGATGTGCCCCTTCCAGAAAATGTCGACGAAGATGCAATGTAATCTTCCTTGTTTTAAAAACCAGAATGGTTTTCCTATGATGCGCTGGCTTTTAAAATACTATCGTGGGAGGGAGCTTAATAAAATAAAATCTATTTTTAGACTTGAATCGTTTCATCTCCTTGATCGTTAGCAAGATCTTTAGCCTATATCCTTCTCATCACATGTTTGCTCATATTGTTTTTTTGCATTGAAAAAGTGTAATACAGCGCGGACAAGCGTTTGGGAGTAGCAACTTCGTTGAAGAAAGAAAGAAAAAAAAACATGATCGATAAGGACAGAGATAGTCGTGTCTACTAGGTTTCGGAGCCGGTTTTTAACTGTCAAGGCCAGATAGGATGTCCCTTGGAGTTTTTTTTTCAGATATGGTAACTATAAATTATTAAAGGCATATTAAGCTTTTATAGAGAATAACGTGTAGTCTTAAATTCTGCTGTTTTTTTTTTCTTTTTTGCAATTTTTTAAAAAGCCTATCTTTATATTTAGGCAATGCTTTATATCAAGCATTAAGACAATATTAGCAGCTTAGCAAAACCGAAAGAGGAAAGAGCATCATTTTTGCCCGCGTGTTTGTGGATGTGTGTTAAGCAAAAAAAAAAAAAAAAAAAAAAAAAAAACAAAGTTGTAGTAGGGAGGCAGGCTCGAACCCGTACCGCGAAGGAGGAAAAGAAAGTGAAAAATAAAAACGTGACGCGGCAGCTGTTACGCCTATAGTCAAACCGAAAGTGACGTAGGTTTAAATTAAGTCTAGGCAATCGATAAGAGGCGATGACTTTCGAAAATATCGGCGAGTAAAGCGACTCCTACCTGTAGAAAAGTTGCCAGTTGAGGGTGAAGGAATTCATTTCCTTGGCCACTTTTTCGATATTTGTCGTCCGCAGGGTCGAGCTTAAAATGATACAGATCTCGTGAAAATCCGTTGCCTCTGTCAAAAGTTTTTGCGAGACATAAAAACATACATACATACATACACACATACATTTAAAGAGACAGCTGAGATTTATACTATAGAAGACTAGCCTATTATCCTGGCGTTGCCCGGGTGTTTGTAGGTGTGTGTTGAGCAAAAATTAAAAAAAGAAAAAGTGGTATTACGTTGGAAAACTTGAAGGAGGAAAAGAAAGTGAAAAAACGTGACGTGTAAGCTGTTGCGTCCATCGCCAAACCGGAAGTGACGTATGTTTTAATAAAGGCTAGACATTCGAAAAGAGGCGATGATCTTCGAAAATATCGGCGGAAAAAGCGACCCTCCCGGTAGAAAATTGCCTAGTTGAGGGTGAAGGAAGTAAAGCTTCGAAATTATACTGATCTCGTAAAAATGTATCGCCTCTGTCGAAAGTTTTTATGAAAAATACGTGTATATATTTTAAATAGACAAGTGAAATTTATATTATAGAAGATGACCGAAAAAATTATGAATTACGAGTGTTCACAGTAATATTTTTTATCTATCTATCTACTATTATATGGATTTTGTGTGCATGTGTGAATTTGTTCCAATTAAGTTCACACAATTTCACACAAACGTACTGTATGTATCTGATCCTGTTCGTAGGTAGGTGTTTTATCAGAATGCCTTCAACACGTACCAATAATCGATAATAGAAAAAGTTCGATGAAAGAAAGAAATATACGATTTGGACCAAAGTTAACGGCTTGCACAGCCAAACATCACAAGTGCATTTGAGAAGTTTAATTAAAATACACACCCAAAAGACATAAAACCAATAGGAGGTTCTTTGATATGACAGGAGTGCGTTCGAGAAATATTACCGTTTAAAGCATAATTGCATCATAATACTTGACTTTTTGATTTTAAACTTAAATCCAGCGTTTATCACTGCACAAGCAGTAAGACCAGACATATAAAATTAAAGAAAGGTTCTTTGACATGACAGGGGCGCGTTCAAAATGAATATTTCTGTTAAGACGATTTAAGTATGATACTGATTTTGCATATAGAACTAATTCAAGATATAATATATAAAACTGATTTTATAAAATTAACAGTAAGTTCGCTACAGTGCAATGTAGACTACACTGTATTGTGGACTAAGTCAATGCGGGGCGGCGGGTCGAGCTCTTTCCAGATTCACTGCGATCCGCCCTCAGTTAAAGCAGACAATAAATCGATTTAACTGAAAAATAAATCGATTTCGATGACAATAAGATTTGAGAGTGTGAAATATTCGTTGATCATCATTAAATTCCGGGTAACGTCGTGTCATCTTGCTAGGAAGATTATATAACTACGTCAGTACTATTAAAATTTTGTCCGACTGAGACAAAACAAAACAAACTTTCACAAAAAACACTAGACTAGCTGAAACCATTATCAATAATTTTCCCCACTCTTTATCTGTACCTAAACCTAAACATAGATTCCATGATCAAAGCTTCTTTCTTAGAACTGCAGACCTGTGGAATTGTCTTCCGTCTTCCTGCTTTCCAGCTGTCTATAATATGGTTGTCTTCAAGTCCAACGTGAACAAGTTTCTGATAAGCCGTTCCACTTAATTTAACAAATTTACCGAACTTCCATTACTATCGATTACTATATTGTCCTTTTGACTACTCTACACTCTTTAACCCTTATCCTTGAGTGGCCTATCGGCCTTGATAAGTGGTGACGCCTATGTGTAAAAAAACATAATAAAACTCATAAATATTGATAATATATAAATATTGTTAATATTTATATATTAATATTTATATTAAAAAAAAACTGAAATTTATCAGGCCGGTGGAAATTCTTTTTATCTGTTTGTAGAAGAAGCATTTTAACCCTATGTTCTTTTTTATTATATGAATATGATTATTACTTAATGGGTAACACTTTCTTTCAGATTATTAAATCATTTATATTTTTCTACAATATCCTCGCCATGTTGTCCTGGAAACGACATTCTTTATTAAACAGAAACTGAGTCACTTTTTCTAACAATAACGCTTATCCTTACACAGAACATCAACTAATAACAAAATTGCTCTTTGTATCCCCTACCAATGACTGACCAATCAGGTACTGATTGTTCAAGGATTCGGGCCAATAAATAGAGGATACCCACAGCGAAAAATCGAGTGGGTTTGTTTGCCTGAATACCGAAACATTCATTGCATAAAAATATCTAAATAAACAATTGTAAAAACATTTATTGAAAAAGTCTGCATAAGAAATTAAAATTTTGATAAAATAATTTTTTAATTAAAGCAGTATTGGATTTTAATCCGAAACATTTTTCGAATCAAAATAAAATTGGATATTTTTCTGGGCCATTCAATAATTTAAATGAAACCTTTTTCGAATCTAAGTAAAATTGGATATTTTTCTGGACCATTCAATAATTT
>NC_136497.1:124528295-124580795 GCF_053919585.1 Euprymna scolopes | reverse complement strand
ATCCTTATAGACCACTCAAGTTGGTGATTAATGTTCTTTGTTTCTTTTCTTGTCTTATTCCTTACCTTTGTTTTCCGTCTTATTCATTTTAGTGCCTCGTCCTGCGTTAGCTATCCTTCCCGTGTTCCAACTTTTTTTTATCATGGCAATCACACCGTAAATCATTATCTATATATTAATATGTGTGTGTTAGTTTCTGTGTCACGCTTACATCCGGCTCGTCAAATTTTTATGTACTTCCATTTCTAGTCATTAATATTTTCATCAAGAATTCTTCATAAGTTTTGGTTTCGATTATAGCTAATGGCAAGTAAGTTATTTATTTTTTATATAAATAATTTTATCAAGAATTCTTAAGCTTTTGTTTTTACTGAAGGAACTAAAGTATATATATATATATATATATATATATATATATATATATATATATAGATAGATAGAGAGAGAGAGAGACTCCATACGTTTTGCTTTCCGTTTCAATTCCAGCTAATACACTCAAGTCATATGGATAGTTTCTTTTTTTTAATCGCAACTTTATAACATATAAAAATCGATAGAACATTAACTCTATAATAATATATACGAAATCTGCAAGAATTAAAATATCCTATTTAAGCGTACTTTAAGACAGGGCTTTGCCGGACGTTCGTGTTAACTTAGGTAAATAGTTTTGCAGTTGTAATAAAAAAAACTACAAAAATATCTTAGCATCTCCATTTGCACTGAACATCTATAGAATGCAAACATCAATGTATTACATATGATTACGTCTCCTGTGAAATTTACACAGGTTCCGCTATTTATTTTTAATATTTTCATCATTAATATTATCATTATTATTATCATTTTCATTTTTATCATTATTATTATTGTCATTATCATCATTATCATAATTATTATTATTATTATTATTATTATCATCATCATCATACAGTTGTAGATAAAGAAAATAATAAAAAGAATGAAATTGGTTTAAATATCAACTCTACTTTTTAGGGGGTTTGAGAGAGAGAGGGGGGGAAGGAGAGAGAGAATCTTTATGAAAGTTGCAAACCATGTCTAATTTTGAATTTTGTCATTTTATTTTGTAATTAATTTGCTTAAGACACTTATTTGGATTGATTCAATCAGGAAAAAGTAAGAAAAACAACTGATGACTCAACGGGTTTATTTTCCCCTGGTCTATACATTTTTCTTCCAATATCTTTATCTCTCTTCATTCGAGAGCTTTCAACAAAACTCACACTTCCGTTCACTGCCACACCATTCACAACTAGTTCAATCTATTCCCTCCACGATGTCCTGCAAACGCGCCAATACATCACCGTTGAGATTAAGCTAAAAATACGCATCCTTGTCTCGCGGGCCGACGGAAGAATCTCCTAATAAGATCAATGTTTGTTCTTCCCCTTCTCAAGATTCCGACAAAACCAGAATCACCACAGGGATGTGCGCCTTCAAACAACCCATCCCCTCCATGGAAGCAATTACAAAATCTCAAGATTGCATCATACATCGACGCTGCAGAGTACGCATTCCCTTATATTTTGCAGGGATATATACACGCACACACACACACACATATATATATATATATATATATATATATATATAATTTACTATAATAATTACTAAATACCTATATAGTTTCACACATTCGGGAATTATCAGTGTAAGTGTCACGATTAACACCAATATATATATATATATATATATATATATATACACGCACACACATATATATACACGCACACATATATATACACACACACATATATATATATATAAACACACACCCACATATATATACACACACATATATACACACACACATACATACACACAATATATATATATATATATATATATATATATATATATATATATATATATAGTGTATGTGTGTATGTATGTATACGATTAACTGAGGGACTGATTTAGTTACTTATTAATATCTCCATAAATAAACTGTATAATTTTTATTAATATTATTATTAATATTATTATTGATATTACCACCATTAGCATTGTTATTAGTATTTCAATATATGTATCTATTATTTTTGCTTCAACTATCATTATCTTGATAATTATTAATAATATTTTTACCGTTCAACTGTTTTCTGTCAGTTTCGAAACGTTATAGATATTGAAATCAATTACGTCTTGTTTGTTGCCGGTTGAAAAAGACGCTAATACAATACAAATTTTAAAAAAATAACAATAAAGTACAATATTTTGCTTCAACAAACCATAAAAATAATTCACGTGAATTCTTTCAAATATTCTTGCGAATAATGAACACATCCCAAAAAACAAATTTCCAGTTATTTTTTATTTTATTTTTTTATACTTTCATTTTTATTTAGATATATTTTTGTGATCAAGAGCGGAGGACAGCTTGAAATAAAATATAAGATATTAAAAAAAACAACGTCGTTTTTATGCTTCATAAAACCTCAAAAACTAGAAATCACTGTACATATGTAAAAGATGTATACATAGGTCTACAAATTGCAAATGATGAGATAAGTTTACTGAGAGACACAGTTCGTGAATGAATAATATAAATTGGCCACATTTATGGAGTATTGCTGTCATATTTGGGCTGGTGCATCGGCTACTAGTCTCTCGCTCCTTGACAGGGTTCAAAAGAGAGTCGCAAATCTGATAGGCCCTAAACTGGCATCTAAGCTTCAGCCTCTGTCCCATCGTCGAAAGTTGCATCCCTCTGCCTGTTCTACAAGTATTATAATGGTGAATGCTCTGATGAACTGCAAGCACTTGTGCCCCCACGACGTGAACACCCTCGACAGACCCGACAAGCTGCAAAATCCCACCCCCACACTGTAGAGATCCCTAGATGTAAAAGATCTTTCTACTCCAGTAGTTTCTTCCCCAGAACTGCTAGACTTTGGAATTCCATTCCAGGTCACTGCTTCCTCAACTGTACTGACATGCATAAGTTCAAGTGCAACGTGAACCAACATCTCGCTGCCCTAATCCCTACATAGTACCCCAGTAGATGTTTCCCCTGATAGTAGCCCCCTACACCAAAGTGGCAATGTGCCTTGTTTGGGGTGAAAATGTAATAAAAAAAAATAAAAAAATAAAAATTAGTTCCTATTTACAATGCCTCACCACGGGACAGAGTTAGACACCAGGGTCGTTTTTTAACGTGGAGAAATGGAACAAAAACAACAATTGTCTCAGTCGTGAAGGATTTCTCATCCACTGACAGAGATCAAGAAATTGAAGTGCAGCATCTGAAAAACAGATACTGCACTTTCATAGTTTGTTTCCTTTGGGATATTAATGCCTTATATCTACGCTGACGAACCAAACTCGACTGGCCATTGGAAGACAACATTCGACGCGTTATTGCTTTAATACATCTTATTTTAATACATAGAGCTTGTAAGAATTCAACCTCTAAATTATGCTATACACTTGCCTTTAATTTCATTCAAATTATATATTCCAAAAATAAACTTGGAGATAAACTATTTTTTTAATAAAAATATTTTACTGTGCCTTATTTTAATTTAAATTTAACCGTCTCTATGAACGACACGCTTTGTATCTATCTATGTCTGTCATCCGCATACAGTACTATTTCGCTGTATCACAACTCATCAATGCGGCTAGACATACACCTTTCCCCAGCCGCGGTTCAAACCTACAACCGTTTCATTGACAGTCAGCAGCTCTAAGATCAGACCACGAATCAGTGCAGTAAATATTTCTCCTCGGGTGTGTATTAAATCCACACCCACTCGTCGCAACAGTGCTCTAACCATCAGATTGTTTACTAATAAATTTATACGCTTCGGATGAAAATATATTTACAAAGTGCTCAGAGGGGTATTGTCATCCAGACACAGTACTGTTTTATTGTATCACAACTCATCACGGCTTCTAGATACACACTTTCCCCAGCCGAGTATCCAAACTAAAACCGCCGTATTGACATTCGGCAGCTTTGTGGTACAGAATTTACAAATGACAGGAAAAAGAATTCTTTTGGACGCTAGACGCCATTCGCCATCCTCATCAGGGGCAAACTATGGCATTTTTTTTTCTTTTTTAAAAAAGACAATATGGGAAATAAATTGAAATTAAAGATGAAAATGAGAACGACTTATTTATAATTGATAACATATGTACATGGAAAAGGGAAAAAATAAAATAAAATTGATTAACGTATGTGTGTGTATATATATATATATATATATATATATATATATAACCGATCGTACTTGACATTGCATATGAACAACGTTAAGTGCCTTTATCTATACTTTCTTCGGCCAATGATGGCGAATTCTTTTGTTCCAATTAACGGTGAAGCATTAAAGGAGTTGGATTTTGCCCACATGAGAAACGTCTTAGTGTTTTAGTATACGCCGTTGGTAAGTAAGTAAATAGTAGGATGATATGTCATAAAATAAGTTGCCCAGAAAAAATGCATGAGAAATACAAAGGAGAAACAATTAAACACGGAATTCGTATTCATAAACGTTTGTTTTCTACAAAGACGTTCTTTGATTTTGAAGACGTTCGTTGATCCAAACGATACCGATCCTGTACTATTTAAATATTATATACAATTTTATAATCTACTGAATTATATATATATGTGTGTGTGTGTGTGTGTGTGTGTGTGTGTGTGCGTGTGTGTGTGTGCGTGTGTGTGTGTGTGCGTGTGTGTGTATAATTAATACATAATGTAAACATTGTAATAGAAATTCTAATTCTCTATGGGAGAAGTTTGCGTTTTAATTAAAAATTCTTCGAAATTTGCTTAGAATTCTGCTCATCCGCGTTGTTACTTTCAGTTGAAACGTGCGTATTATTAAGTTATTTATTTACGTCGCGCGAAACAAATATTAAAATTGTACCTCCTTTTTTCTTTTTTTTCATATGACTACAAGGTTAGCCTCAATATTTTTACAATAAGAGTGTTGCTAATGCTGATTGTGCCAAAAGCCAATGCGAATGCAACTGTACATCTCTGAAAGTGTTTCGGTCGTAGCAATGACCGACCACATTAAAAAAAAAGTTCATGAAATATGAACACGCATATATATTAGCTAACTACACACGCCTATTATATACATCTTCTGTCTGTCACACACACAAAAACATACACATATGCGTGTGTGTGTGTGAGAGAGAGAGAAACAGAGAGAGACAAAGAGGCAGTGAGAGACAGAGAAAATGTTTAAATTGAACGTTATTTCTCGCGGTTAATGGTAGCCGATTGGATACGGTTTGACTAATCGAGCCAGAGATGGCTCGTGTTGCCGGGTTCGAATCTGTCGACTGATGTTTATTGTGACACCCTGCACTGGAGATTCCCGAAAGGACGAAACACTAGTGTCTGTAAGTAATTTAATTATTATAGTAAAAAATAATTTAATCAGCCCCTTTAAGAAACTCGTTTCTCATCGTTTAAGTCAATTAATTCAGCTCCTATGCATAGATCATCGTATAAGGATTAGATCACTGTGACTGACGTAAAGAAAATTTAAAAATAAATGTTTAAATCCAATGTTAGTTCACACGGCTAATAATAGCCGAATGGATACGGTCTTTGCTAATCGAGCCAGAGATGGGTCGTGTTGCCGGGTTCGAATCTGTCGACTGGTGTTAAGATTCCCGAGCCTTTTATTTTGTCGAAAAGTCTCCATTTAAAGAATACTCACAGACTGATAATTTCTTTCTGTGGAATTGTCTTCCGTTTTCCTGCTTTCCGGCTGACTACAATATGGTTGTGTTCAAGTCTAAAGTAAATAAGTTCTTGATGAGCCGTTCCATATAAGTTATTAAATTTACCAAATTTTCATTACTAATGATTACTATATTGACCAATTTCTACAGTACACTCTTTAACCCTTATCCTTGAGTGGCCTCTGGGCCTTGATAATGTGGTGATGTCTTTGTAAAAAAAAAAAAAAAAAAAAAAGGATGAAACACTAATTTCTGTAGGTATTTAACTATTATAGTAATAAAATAATTATTTTGGGCGCCATATTTTCTCTTATGGATTTTTCGTTAAACACCAGAGATAATTATTGTTTGTTTTTCTCGCAATCCATTATTTTCCTTTTAGCCGGAATGTAAAGAAAATAAAATTGCCATAATCGCAAACGTTTTCGACTTCCACGAGTCGCCTTCAGGTGCGTGATGATTTAAAAATTGCTTTTGGTGAATTTATTGAAAAATCGTTTAAAATCATTAAAAGCGCTTAAGCGTGCCTTCCCCCTCATGATGGGCCTGATTGATGGTGGAGTTGTTCATGAAAAAGAGTTGGACTTCCACGATGAGGTGTGTTTTTTATTAATATGATCTTAAATTTGTTTGTTTCCATGTGCTGAAAGGTGTCGGTAAATGCAGCTGTTCGGAGAATATAAGTCACATTTAAGTCGACAGAGAGATGTATATACACATATGTATGTATTTACACATACACTATTTGTACATGTGTACACAGGTTTTATATATTTTATGCAAACATCTTTGATGACAAGCACGAGGCTTTGAAATGCTTAACATGAGGAGCTATTACAACCCCTGCACACTGTATTATATTGCCTTGTTTCGAATTTATTAATTAATCCTTATTTAAACATTTTCTATCAAATATGTATTTTCCCCGTGTATCGAAGTGCCACCTGCATATTTAGCCTTTTATTTTGTCGAAAAGTCTCCATTTAAAGAATACTCACAGACTGATCTTATTCCCATATATATATATATGTGTGTGTGTGTGTGTGTGTGTGTGTGTGTGTGTGTGTGTGTGTGTGTGTGTGTGTGTAAAATGCTGTTTTTTGCGATACTTTTATTAATGAAATATACGAAAGTACATTTTTACCTAAATGTGAGTTGGGAGTAATTTTCCCTTTGACCAATTTAGAACTCCCAAATGGGGAGCGGCATATGCATTCCTTTTAAAATATTATCTACTCAGATATATAATCATTCAAACACTACCGTGTTTGAATATAAGGTTGTGGCAGTTTTAGTCATTTAGAACTGCTTTAAAGCTTCGCCGCTCACTCATTTTTCGACCAAATTTCGAATAATTATTACCGTTAATAGATCACATGCTCAGCTATATTGTGAAAAAAATTCAGTTTTTGTCTATTAAACAAAAAGCTATGATAAATTTACTGGTGTTCAAAATCGTAAAAATATGTAATGAGTTGAGCGACAATAATTACGACTGGCTTCAATAGCAACCACGTCGATTCAGCGACTAGTGTTGCTACTAATTCACTGCTGTCGCGAAAAGAGATGTAACAAGTGAAACAGAATGAATGAGAGATAATTGGGGGATTTTATTGGAAGTAGACGAGTGCCTTACATTGTTCTTACGTGTATGCATAATGTTATGTTTATGGGGGCAAAAAATAGGACTGAAATTAAAGAAAGAACAGGTGAATTGTTTGGAAGCCTTGAAAATACAAGATTGCAATAGAAAAATGCGAGTATGAAAATCAATATGGTTAAGCTTTAACATGGAAAAGTAAAGGACTAATTGTTAAAACTGAAAAAGAAAAGGACAATATATTCTAGTAAAAAATATAATAAACATATAACTTAAAATATTGCAGCAATATGAATCGATTATATAATATTAAATTGAATTTTTTTTAATCCTTAGTTTTTAAAACTCTTCCTTTACTTTTTTATATCTTAGCTTAATCATATTACTTTTAATGCTTACATTTTCTATTGTAATATATATATATATATATATATATATATATGAAAATATCGAGATGTATAAAAGCTTATAATTTTTCTTTATTCGTTTTCTATCGGTGACGTGCAGGAATACAAAGTAATATTATAAATAAATTAATTTTTTTTTTTTTTTTTTTTTTTACAAGTACATATTTTGGTCCGATCCTCAGTCTTCATCAGTGTAGTGAAAGTGATGAGCATACACGGGGAAAATGAAAAGGAAGAGGAGGAGGTATAGCCAATGAGAAGGTGCCACGTCAGTTTTAAATGCATATACGGATAAGTACGCACATATACACATGTACAGAGTACATATACACGTATATAAGAAAAATGTTAAATTAAACAGTGAATAAAAATGAAGCGACGCGCTTTTAACTGTCCAATATTTTGAATTCAAACGATATTTTTATTCAAAGAGAGAACTATATATATATATATATATATATATATATATATATATATATATATATATATATATAGTAGCGTGAGGGCAAGTAATGGAATTTCAGTTGTCCAAACATAATACTAAAATTTAAAAAAAAGTGATATCATTTTAAGCAGCGTTGCTCCATTTTGTCACAGCACGACGGGTTCGTGTGCGTAATTATTATTACAATTCCCTCTGTAGATTTTTATTCACATATCCTTAAGGCATCATTTCCTCTGAACAAACGATTATCGATTTTTTTCGTCGACGACTTACGCTTGATCTGCTCAACTTCTTGAGGTTGATCAGGCATAACTTTCTTTGCATCATTTGCTTTTATATATATATATATCCTCTCACACATATATTTACCTATATTTATATAGACATAAACTACTTTTTACCTCTTCCTAATATATATATATATATTGTGTGTGTGTGTGTGTGTGTGTGTGTGCGCGCGTGTGTGTGGTGTGCGTGTATGCTTGTGTGTGTGTGAGTTGGGACGATTAATCGGAATCGGGAATCGGAAACATCGGAAGATTTGGGGGTATCGGAATCGGAATCAGAAAAATTGGTGCCTATTTTCCGATGTCAAAATGATTGTCTTTTTTTATTTGATTTTGTTTAAAGCAAAATCTTCCATTGCTGGTAACAAAGATAAAATAATAAATATTTATTGATTTTAAAATACTAGTAAAAAACTAAAATCGATTGATCATCCTCCACAAGTGTAGTTTGACGTTTAAGAGAATTTCTGCATATTTAATATGTGTTTTCACGAAGATCGATAGGAAATCATTATCTTATAGTTTAATAATTAGAGATGTAGAAAAGATAGGAATCTGAAATTGTATCGGAATCGGGGGAAAATATTGGAATCACCCCATCACTAGTATATATATATATATATATATACACACTGAGGAAGATTATCCTTAAACAATTTCATAGTCTCGTGTTTGGGATCATTGCCTCGTTGGAAGATAAAGTGACTGCATATTCCTAAATTTGCAGCACTCTTAAACAGGCGTGTTGACAAAATCTTCGTCTATTTTGCTGCATTCATTTTCCTTTCTATGATTTTCATGACTCCAGTACTTCAATTAAGAGTCAAAAATGAACAGGGGAAATTCCATAGGATTAAAACCCGAATAAAACAAGATGTAGGTTGTTTAAAAAAAATGACAAGGTTAAACTTTCTTTTTGGTGCAACTGTGTAATATATATAATACATACTTATGCATACCTACACACACATATACATGCATATATACACACACACATATATATATATATACACACACAGACACATAAATGCACACATGCATACACACAAATATATATACGTTACCAAATTCAAGCAAGCAAGGACGCTGGGACAATTTACAGACTTTTATAATTAATAAGATAGCATAATAGATTATGACATTTTTCTAACGTACTCACCAGTACTTACCCTCGACACTATGCTGCATCAGGAAACAAGTAAAACTGTCTTTACATTACTTCAACTGAACATAATTTAAAAACCGTTTCAAAAAACATTTTTTATATGAATTTTATTTTCCTTACACTATTTTTTCTCCTTTAATTTCTATAGAATAGAATTGTTTTGACGATCGCAAGAAAACAAATTACGTTTCTTTTTATTAATTTATTTTAATCACGTTTCTTTTGGCCCAATACACGTACGGGAAATCATTTCTTTTAAAAGTGACTTCGCATTTTTTTTTTTTTCAAATTTTAATTTCCTTTTATTTTGCGATGGCGTTTTCATTTAATCTTTTATTTCTTTGTTGCAAATAATTTGAATGAAAACTCATGGCAGTCACATGACTGATCTATTGAACGAACTACAGACACTAGCGTATAATAATTACTTAATTTCTGTTTGCTTAATTACGTTCTTTGACAGTCAAAATTAACAGACATGATTGTCAAAACGGCAAATAATGCTGTTATTGAGTTATTTTGAACTTAATTTATACTATCTGATAATTTAGTTTTGTTTATGTATGAGGTGGGTTTGATAAGAACTGCGCATTTGATTATGCTAATCATATGCCGTGAAATGCAATTTTCAGATGTCTCAAAAAGATCTTCACTGATGCAGTGCTCTCATTTTTCATATAGAATATGGTGTGTTTGTTTGTTCACAATTTAATTAATATGTACAAAAGTGTTTTTTTTTATTAATATTAAAATAGGACTTACATGCAGTTTCATTTGAGCATGATTTATATATATATATATATATATATATATATATATATATATATATATATATATATATATATAAGTGGAATGTTCTATGTGTGTATCTGTGTGTACATTTCCCGTCCAAATTATTGTCAATTTTCAGTCTACAGACTCGAGATTTGGCATAAGGGGTACGAGATTTCGAAAAATCGTTTTAATCGGTTTTTCGCTAGAAATTCGACTAAGTTGTCAAAGTTCAGTGATTTGACTTTTTAAACTTTACCAAACTCCTCCGCAAATTTTGGGTCTCAACACGTGAAATTTTAGATGTAGGTTACTTGGACATGAATCAAACTTTTCATTTCATTTGAGCCCAAAACAATAAATATCAAGGTCAAAATTGTGGTCAAATTTGACCCCCTGCGGTCTCTACCAGATTACTTAGCCATTTTTTCTCTAAACATTTGAAATTTTACATGAAGTGTATTCAGACATAGGGTAGGCTTTTAAATCGGTTTTTGGCCGGAAATTTGGCTTTCAAGGGATCAAAGTTCAAAAGATGCGAACTTTTCAGTCTCTAGCAAAGTAATCTGCAAATTCGGGGTCTAAACATTTTAAATTTTAAATAGAGTATTCAGAAATGCAGCAAGCTTACAAATCAGTTTGGAGGCGAGAATTTGACTGCCAAGAGGTCAAATTTAATAGAGTTGACCTTTGCAGAGTCTACCAAACTCTTCCGCCAATTTTGGGTGTAAAAACTTGAAATTTAAATGTAGGTTATCTAGACATGTGCTAAACGTTTTTAATATATATATATATATATATATATGTATATATATATATATATATATATATATGCACATAAGGTTATGAGCAGTTCATAGGCCGGATCAAAGCTGGGTTAAACTTCTAGTATATATATATATATATATATATATATATATATAATTTTCTGAAGTTAGAACATGAGAACAATAATGAATAATTAATTATATAGATAACGGAGCTTGTTCAATTCTAACCAGCTGTTTATACTACTGCAAATATATAATTATCATATTTTATTTTTATCTGCCTCCAATTTGAAAAAAAAAATATTTCTGCTTTTTCGTGCTTGCTCATACATCGTTTAATGTTTTTTTTGTTTTTTTTTAATTTGATTATCTATCGCTTCGATGCAGAACATAATTTTCTTTTATTGTTGATAATTTATCATATACCTTGTGCTAATCCTTCTCCTCCCTCTTGTGCTATATACAAATTATCGCCTCCGCCTGTTTTTGGTCTCGATTTATTTGAATATTTAAAAAAAAAAACCAACTTATAAATATATAAATGTTATTTACCTCCCATATAATCTCACATATGCATATAGAGAAATAAAAATGAACACAACGAGTTATGTGTTCATCGACGTTTCATCTTTATTTCGAGACTAACTTTTGATGAATGAAGAAGTCTCAAAATAAAGACGAAAACTTGATAAACACGTAACTCGGTTTGTTCCTTTTTATTTCTCCATTTCGTCGGAATACCATTTCTATATATACATGCATAGGTGAACATATATACATAAATTTAACTACTAGGGCATTTTCGCAAAGATGAACCATGCATCACTCCGATGATATGCTATATTTAACCACCTGACTAATCAACATCCTATCCCTTGTCATAATATAGGTAAATTTTAATTGACAGTATATCTATATTTGAACAAATGAATAATAAACGAAAATTTGAAATACAAGAAGCGTTACTAATTACAACTAAAACATTAATAAAATATTATTTTACTAATAGTAGTAACATCCTAAAATGTATGTAAATTTATAAAAATAATATACCGATTTAATAAATATACACACTATTACAAAAAAAAAAAACAATGATTCTATAAATTGTTAAAAAACAGTTCGATTAATCTATTCCTGGCGATGAATCCAGGTCGATTAGAAAGTACTCGGGCTTGAGACAAATATAGCGATTAAATCAACCAGTTCCTGTCAGAAGTTAAGACCGTTATTCGGGAGTTGAAATGGATAAAATACCGAATTAATGTATTCTGCAATCACCATTATACATTGAATCAAATATAATATCCAATAGAGTATTATCTTCATAATAAATACGAAGTCTGTTAAAGTTAAAATACCATATTTTATGACTGGACCCCGCCGGGCAGCCACTACCATATATTAAGTATTATATAGTGAGTAATGGATAATCCGCTTTACACTAATTTGAAATATACATGAATTAAAATAACATATTTAAGCGTATTTTTGTCAAAACTTCCCCGGGAAGCTACTACTATATATAAATTATTATATAATGATAAATTGAGAATGGCTTTCTACTAATGCATTTGAAATATGCATGAATAAAACATTATATTTAAGCGTATTTTCCAACCAGGCAACACCGTGTGGCCTGCTAGTGTATATAAAGGACTCTCTTAAAGGTGTTACTAATTACCATTTTTGATATATATATATATATATATATATACACACACACATACACACAGTGGACCCCAGCCATACGAGATTAATTCGGTCCCAGATAAAGCTCGTATCTCGAATTAAAATGGCATGATTAAGGAGACGTAGTGAAACGCGACGGACTCGACCACCTAGCGGTTGCACCTAGAAACTTGTAACTTGCAGTTTCACTCGTATGTAGGGAAGGATTTTTGCTCTGAAACCATCTCGTATCTCAAATTACTCGTAACTGGGGTAGCTCGTATGTCAGAGGTCCACTATATATATATGTCTATTTTATCTAATGAAAGATGCTTAAAAGAAACAAATCCTACATAAATGTACATATATATCACAGATAAGAGGATTTCGTTCTTATTTGACCAGAGGGGTTTATACTTTCAATATACATGATCATATTGCTGCGAATACTGTAATCAATTTGAGGTTCATCCATATTTTATAGTTACTGCAGTACACATATTCAATGCACCTAGTGCTCACTTAAATGTTATAAATTAACGCTTTGTCGTTGTTCCAATATATAAACCTCTTTGAATGTGGCCAATATAGAATAACTACTCTCCCACATATAGTGCTGTCTTTTTGGCTTATATAAACTATTGAACTTTAAAGAATCTCTTAAATACTATCGGCCATTATGTCACATAAAATAAGAATGTTCACCGCCTGAAGGTCTTTTCGTGAAATGAACATGTTCGCTGCTTAAAAACAATAAAAAACAAAAAAATAAAAGATGGCGGACGGATTCGATTTGTTGGGCTGTAAACTCAACTGCTCAATGATATAGAGAATAAAAAAGATCAATCTGAGAAAATTACTTATACAACCAAAAAATAAAATAAATAAACGACATTTATAAAGAGTACTTATTCCGTAATCAGTATCTTCCATATATAGTGTGTTTTTTTACTAGAGACTGATGTTATATTGTTTTATGTTTTTAATTAAATCAACAATAAACAAGTCCCATGCCACTGACATATAAATAAACAACCTTGGATTAATGAAACCCCTACAGGGGACTGAGAAAAGAGTAGAGCAACGAGGTGTTTTTAACATTACATTTAATGTCTTTATATTGACACAGTATATGAAACAGTGATCAGCTTTGAAACCAAAGAGGAACTGGATGAGGACGAGCAGTTAAAATAGAATGCTCTCTTCTGTCTGTGGACCTGTACACGAAAGGGTTAGCTTTTCTGATTGCAAAAAAAAAGATTAGCACACAATCTGTATTAACAAGGTATGAAGATAGGTCTTTCATATTACATATTTGATATTTGTGTTACAATGTAATTGCATGAGGTTTAGTCGCTGTAAGAAATCTTTGCTTACAGTTAGTATTTTTTTTTAAATATCTTGTCTTTTTATTCTCCAGTTTTAACAACTAGTCCTTTTACTTTTCTAAGATTCATTTTAACAATATTACTTTCATGTTAGCATTTTTCTATGTAATATATATATACATATGTACATACCTATATATATATATATATAAACGTATCTACATATATATATACGTATCTACATATATATATATACATATCTACATATATATACATATCTACATATATATATATATATACGTAGATACGTATATATATATGTAGATATGTATATATATATGTAGATACGTATAAATATATATACGTAGATACGTATATATATATATATACGTATATACATATATATACGAATCTAAATATATATATGTGTGTATCTAAATATATATGTATATGTACGTATCTAAATATGTATATATATACGTATCTACACATATATATACGTATCTAAATATATATATATATATATATATATACGTATCTACACGTGTATATATATATATATACGTATCTACATATATATATATATATACGTATCTACATATATATATACGTATCTACATATATATATATATATATGTATCTACGTATATATATGTAGATATATATATATACGTATCTACATATTTATATATATATATATATACGTATCTACATATATATACGTATCTAAATATATATATATACGTATCTAAATATATATATACGTACCTAAATATATATATATACGTACCTAAATATATATATATACGTGTCTACATATATATATAAGTATCTACATATATATATACGTATCTACATATATATATATATATACGTATCTACATATATATATACGTATCTACATATATATACGTATCTACAAATATATATATACGTATCTACATATATATATACGTATCTACATATATATATACGTATCTACATATATATATACGTATCTACATATATATATACGTATCTACATATATATATACGTATCTACAAATATATATATATATACGTATCCACAAATATATATATATATACGTATCCACATATATACACGTATCTACATATATATATATATACGTATCTACATATATATATACGTATCTACAAATATATATATATATATACGTATCCACAAATATATATATATACGTATCCATATATATATATACGTATCTACATATATATATATATATATATATATACGTATCTACATATATATATATATACGTATCTACATATATATATACGTATCTACATATATATATACGTATCTACATATATATATACGTATCTACATATATATATACGTATCTACATATATATATACGTATCTACATATATATATACGTATCTACATATATATACGTATCTACGTATATATATATACGTATCTACGTATATATATACGTATCTACGTATATATATATATACGTATCTACGTATATATATATACGTATCTACGTATATATATATACGTATCTACGTATATATATATATACGTATCTACGTATATATATATACGTATCTACGTATATATATATATATACGTATCTACGTATATATATACGTATCTACGTATATATATACGTATCTATGTATATATATATACGTATCTACGTATATATATATACGTATCTATATGTATATATATACGTATCTAGATATATATATATACGTATCTATATGTATATATATACGTATCTAGATATATATATATACGTATCTACATATATATATATAACCGTATCTACATATATATATACGTATCTATCTATATATATATACGTATCTATGTATATATACATACATATACATACCTGTATCTATATATATACATACATACACACGCGTATCTATATATATATATACACTTATCTATATATTTATATATATATATATACATATATACATACATACACACGCGTATCTATATATATATATATACACTTATCTATATATTTATATATATATACATACACGTACCTATATATATACATACACACACACGTATCTATATATACACATACACGTATCTATATATATACACATACACACGTATTTATCTATATATATATATATAGATGCATACATACACGTATCTATATATATTTTTATATATACATACATACACGTATCTATATATATATATATACATACACGTATCTATATATATATATATAGATATATATATACATACACGTATCTATATATATATATATATATATATACATACACGTATCTATATATATATTTATAGATACGTACACGTATCTATAAATATATTTATAGATACGTACACGTATCTATAAATATATTTATATATACATCCACGTATCTATAAATATATTTATATATACATCCACGTATCTATAAATATATTTATATATACATCCACGTATCTATAAATATATTTATATATACATACACATATCTATAAATGTATTTATATATACATACATGCACGTATCTATATATATACATACACGTATCAATATATATATATATACATACACGTATCTATATATATATGTATATACATACACGTATCTATATATATATGTATATACATACACGTATCTATATATATATACATACACGTATCTATATATATACACACGTATCTATATATATATACATATACACACGTATCTATATATATATATATATACACACGTATCTATATATATATATATATATATACACACGTATCTATATATATATATATATACACACGTATCTATATATATATATATATAGACACGTATCTATATATATATACACGTATCTATATATATATATACACACGTATCTATATATATACACACGTATCTATATATATATATACACACGTATCTATATATATACATACACACACGTATCTATATATATATATACATATATACACACACATATCTATATATATACATACACACACGTATCTATATATATATACATATATACACACACATATCTATATATATACACACACGTATCTATATATATAAACACACGTATCTATATATATACACACACGTATCCATATATATATATATATACACACACGTATCTATATATATATACACACACGTATCTATATATATATACGCACACATCTATATATATATATATACACACGTATCTATATATATATACACACATCTATATATATATATATACACATATCTATATAAATATACACACGTATCTATATATATATATATACACACGTATCTATATATATACACGTATCTATATATATACATACACACGTATCTATATATATATATAGATATATACACGTATCTATATATATAAACACGTATCTATATATATATATATATATACATACACGCATCTATATATATATACATACATTCATCTATATATGTATACATACATGTATCTATATATATATACATACATGTATCTATATATATATACATACATGTATCTATATATATACATACATGTATCTATATATATATAAATACATGTATCTATATATATATAAATACATGTATCTATATATATATACATACATGTATCTATATATATACATACATGTATCTATATATATATATATATATACATACATTTATCTCTCTCTCTCTCTCTATATATATATATATATATATATATACATACATGTATCTATATATATACACATACATGTATCTATATATATATACACATACATACACGTATCTATATATATACACACATACATACACGTATCTATATATATACACACATACATACACGTATCGATATATATACACACATACATACACGTATCTATATATATATACACATACATACACGTATCTACATATATATACACATACATACACGTATCTACATATATATACACATACATACACGTATCTATATATATACACATACATACACGTATCTATATATATACACATACATACACGTATCTATATATATATATACACACACATACACGTATTTATATATATACACATACATACACGTATCTATATATATACACATGCATACACGTATCTATATATATACACATGCATACACGTATCTATATATATACACATACATACACGTATCTATATATATACACATACATACACGTATCTATATATATACACATACATACACGTATCTATATATATACACATACATACACGTATCTATATATATACACATACATACACGTATCTATATATATACACATACATACACGTATCTATATATATACACATACATACACGTATCTATATATATACACATACATACACGTATCTATATATATACACATACATACACGTATCTATATATATACACATACATACACGTATCTATATATATACACATACATACACGTATCTATATATATACACATACATACACGTATCTATATATATACACATACATACACGTATCTATATATATACACATACATACACGTATCTATATATACATATACGTATCTATATATACATATACATACACGTATCTATATATACACACGTATCTATATATACATATATATACACGTATCTATATATACATATATATACACGTATCTATATATACATATATATACACGTATCTATATATACATATACATACACGTATCTATATATCCATATACACACACGTATCTATATATCCATATACACACACGTGTGTATATGGATATATAGATACGTATCTATATATAAATTTACACTCACGTATCTATATATACATTTACACACACGTATCTATATATACATTTACACACACGTATCGAAATATATATATATATACACACACGTATCGAAATATATATATACACACACGTATCTATAATTATATATGCATACATACACGTATCTATATATACATACACGTATCTATATATGTATACATACACGTATCTATATATATATATATACATACACGTATCTATATATATATATACATACACGTATCCATATATATATACATACACGTATCTATATATATATATACATACACGTATCTATATATATATACATACACGTATCCATATATATATACATACACGTATCCATATATATATACATACACGTATCCATATATATATATACATACACGTATCCATATATATATACATACACGTATCCATATATATACATACACGTATCCATATATATACATATACACATACACGTATCTTTTTATATATATACACATACACGTATCTTTTTATATATATACACATATCTATATATACACATATCTATATATACATACATACACGTATCTATATATATATATATACACATACACGTGTCTATATATATATATACACATACACGTATCTATATATATATACACATACACGTATCTATATATATATACACATACACGTATCTATATATATATACACATATACGTATCTATATATATATACACATATACGTATCTATATAGATATACACATATACGTATCTATATATATATACACATATACGTATCTATATATATACACATATCTATATATATACATACACGTATCTATATATATATATATATATATATACATACACGTATCTATATATATATACACATACACGTATCTATATATATATATACACATACACGTATATATATACACATAAACGTATCTATATATATATACATACATGTATCTATATATATATATATATATATATATACATACACGTATATATATATATACACGCATCTATATATATAGATACACACATCTATATATATATACACGCATCTATATATATACACATATCTATATATCTATGAATACACATATCTTAATATATACACATACATATGTATCAATCTATAGATATACACATAAATCTATCTATATATATATACAGTAATATATCTATCTATCTATATATATATATATATTTAAATTAATATATATACCTACACAATTTAATATATCTATATATATATATATATATACATTAATATATCTATATATATAGAATATATACTTACACACATTAATATATCTATATATATAGTATATATACATACACACATTAATATATCTATATATGTACATTAATATATCTATATATATATAGTATATATACATACACACATTAATATATCTATATATATACATTAATATATCTATATATATTGTATATATACATACACACATTAATATATCCATATATATATACATTAATATATCTATATATATATATATAAGTTAATATATATACATTAATATATCTATATATATATGTAAATTAATATATATACATACACACATTAATATATCTATATATATATACACACATTAATATATATATATATATACATTAATATATATATACACATTAATATATCTATATATATACATTAATATATATACACACATTAATATATCCGTATATATACATACACACAATAATATATCTATATATTCATTAATTTTTATATATACATACACACAATGTATATTATATATAATATATATATACATACAGACATTAATATATATATATATATATTTTAATATCCCGCTATAATTATACATTATATATATATATATATATATATATATATATATATATATATATATTGTAAGTTATAAAATATACATGGCGATTAAGCTACACTGAATATTCCGCGTTTCATCCACTCTAGGACTCTTCAGGCTTATGCGCGCATTTTGTGGTTGTTTTTCTTCTTTATATAAGCATCTTCTATTGAGATTTTTGTTAGCCAATCAGCTTTCTAGTATGCACCGCACCTTGCTATAAGCCAGTTTGCATGCACTTATCAGACAGAGGCCTATTTGACCTCTGGTTGACCTGTTCCTTTGTGTGTACCCTATTTAGCCTGGATATCTTGTTTCTTGATATGTTTTAAATCTTGGTTAGTTTATGTTAGTTTGTATACAAATATATATGTACATACATATATGCACACACACATATATATACATACATATGTGTGATCGTTTATGTATATTTATGTTTATTTAATTTATTTATTTTTTATTTTCTATTGTTTTTGTAAGTTTTAAAACTATTTTGTATCGCTATCCTAGAGTAAATTTTATCTTGTGTACACAGTTGTTTGCTATCTCTCTTCTACAGTTTAACAGATGTTGGGGTTCTTTAAAGTACAGGATAGCAAATTTTTCATGAAGGCATAATCTACATGGGTCGTCTAGGTCCCTACACGTGGTAGCTTGTCTTATTTTCCATTCGACTACCGGCGAATGTCCGCTTTCCTTGAGTTCCCAGTATTTATTTGCTAGCGTTGTTTTCATACAGTGTTTTTTTTATTGTTGAATGTAGTTTTGTGGCCATAATATCAAGTTTTGAAATCTAAGGAAATCATACCTACGTAATATTCCTTGTTATTCGGGTTTTCTTTCGCAAATATTGTGGTCTGGTAAACTACACTTTTGGTTAGACATTTATTTTGAAGTGGGCAATGTGCGGTGTCTACAGTTGCATTTATCTTGTTCGTTATTAGTATTTTTATTTATAGTATGGCTGATCTTGTCCGGGGTTTGTTTATTATTATTATTATTATTATTATTATTATTATTATTATTATTTCTGCTAGTGTTAGTTTTATTTTTTTCATTGTGTCTACTTTTTTCCTTGTTTTTTTTTGTTGTTGTTTACATTGTTTTTATTTAATATTTTGTTACTATGTGCTTTAATTATCCTCTCTAAATTTTCGAAACAACTGTAGGATAACTTTAATGTATTTTTATTAAAAATTTTGTGTAAGGGGTTGGTTGCGGTAAAGTGTTGTTCAATAAGATCTAGAAATTTCTTGTCAAGTTTTGTTTTTAACATTTGATTGTATGGGGCCGTATACCAAATTATAGTTCTTTTTCTTCTATTTTTAATTTCATTGTAGTTATATGTGCTTTGTTGCTTATATTCGATATCGATATTTTTGTATCCACTATTTTTTAGGGCTGTTTCATAGATATTGGTTGACCTGTTAAATGCATTTTCATCGCTTGAGTTATTACGGAGTCGACTTACGATCGAGTTAGGAATGTGTTTTATGATTGATGGTGGGTGATTGGACTTAGGGTTTACGTATATTGGAGTAGCGTTATCTTTTAAGTAGGGTTCATATGTGTTTTTATCTAAATTTAACGTGACGCCCAGGAAGTTTGTTATTTTTATGTTAGCTGATACGTCTGCTTTTAGGCCTAATTTTTTTTCATTTCCTTGTGTATGATTTTCTTAGTTATCTCCCTTGACTTTGTTGGAGTTTTTATATAATAGGCCGATATCCGTAGTATTAAATATGCTTGTGAGGGTATATAGAATTAATAATTACACAATATCTGATGTCTATGCAGAGTCCCTGGCACCCATCGCCAAATCAAACGAATTTTTCATTTTAGTTTTTATCCATTGGTTATTGCTATTTATTAGAACTGATTTTCTACATTTTTTAATGATGTTGATTTCTTCCGAGGATGTTATCAGTGTATGCCTCGGAAAATTCTAGGGCAATGTTAAAAAGTTCTTCGGATATCGAGAGATAAAAGTCTATGATGCCAAACTGCATAAACGTACATTTATCTTTTTTTTTCTATATTTTTAAACCAGGTGATTGCTTTGGTAGTATTTGGCCACTGCTTTAATTCTAGGTCTTGTTTGATTTGTTTGTTTACTCTAGAAAGTATTGTTTTGCTAATTCTTCCTATTTCTGGTTTAGTTGGGTTTATCAGCCAGGTGCTGGGATTATTATTAAAGTCCCATTTGTGGTCTTTAAGCAGAATGTATGCCTCTCTAGGTTTCAATTTGTTAACTTTATTGCTAATTTTTAATTTATCGGTAATTTGTTTACTTTCAGCATTTATTATATCTATGTAGTCGCATTCGTTTGTGTCTAGTTTTTTGTAGTTTTTTTTTGTAATTTTTTTTGTAATTTTTTCTGTGATTAGTTTATTCTTGTTTATCTATTTTATAAAAGTTTCTAGTTTTATCTGCTTTTACAAATATTCTATTAGAGTTGTTTATATTTCTAACGATTTTGTGTAGTTTCCGTTGAAAATTGTTAGGTTGATTGTGGAATTCTACATTTTTAATTACGTTTAAAAGTTAATTTTCAAAGTTTACCGAAAGGTCTACTGTTTTCGCATTTTTAAGCTCCTGAAACAGTCGATACCTCAAAAGATTTTTTTTCGCCATATTAAAAATAGATATGTAAAGACTTAATTTAAAAACATCGCTAAAAAACATCCCCACACCTAGCAAGCATAGCTATATTATTAAATTAATCCAAAAAACAGATGAACTAATACGCCGAATGCGATGGCGAGCAAATTTCTTCCTTAAAAATGAAAACGTAACAAAAAAGAATCCTATGGTTTGAAACCCCTTAAAAATGCGAAAACAGTAGACTTGATATAAATGTACGGAAGCTATCCCTTTCAGCCATAGAGTATCGATATACTGTACAATGGAGAGGTTCATCTGGGGACTTATTACATTTCATTTTTATCCTGATTGATACAACAGAGTGGTCGGAAGATCCAAGTGAAGACAGAACGGAGCTGTGAAAAAAAGGTATCGGGCACACGGGTGGATTCGTGAACAATCTGAATGAGGTCATAAGCAATGGAGAAATCATGACAGAACCTCCCCTAATCATCGGTCTTGTTTGAGTGAGTTAACCATTCCACATTGTGAACATTAAAGTCTCCATAGACATGAATATTAGCTGAAGGATTAGCAGATAGGACGTGGTCAATTTTCTCAGATATGCTTTTAAAGATAGTAACTCCGCTGTTGTGGAGGCGATAGAAAGCAAATATAAACGCAGTAGTTTGAGCAAGTGCAACCCAGAAGCACATATAGGGTAAGTTATGATCTTTTCTGGAGTTGTCCCTTCCACATGGAAAGCCATCTTTTATACGAACACATATTCCATATTTCATGACGATTCGGGGGTCAGATTCGGAAGTTAAATTAGAGTATCCTTTAATTACGAACTCATCTAGGGAAATAGTCTGTCCAATGGTACTTTCACTTAAAAATAATATGTCTGGTTTAGTCTCCTGTAATTGGGTTTCAACCTCTGGAAAGTTAGAACGTAGACCCCTGATGCTAGAGAAAGAGACATGGTAGTGGGGGGTCTACGTTAGATGTTGGGGATCCAGGTTTAATCGTGTGTGTTTTTTTATTGAAACTTTTCATGGAGTTTTGGGATTTGTGGACTAGGTCGACAGACGTGCTTGAAGCAGGGCAGAGAGGGAAAGTAAGAGAAATATAAATGAAGAAATATTTTTTGTAGCACATGAAAAGGTAAAGCCGTAACAATTACCCACTTATATGTCATCCTACATATATCGCGCAGTATTCCCAAATTGTTACCCATTTTGTACTGACTAGGCTTAACGTTGCTTAACTTCGCTTGCCTAACGAGAACCAGTGTAAACAGGGCTATGCAATGTCCACCTGAAAATCTTATTATCGCGGGCTGTCAGACTTTTTATATTTGTAACCTTAGTTTTTTTTTATAAAGGGCAGCTTAGTAAAAAAAAATTAAAAATGGGAATAGTAGTCCGAATGATCTAAAATTTGAGATTATCCGTTCTTACTTAACAACTTAAAAACTTAAACATCCAATGCGTTTGCGGCTACACATTTAAACTGTATGATTACAACTTATATACAAGAAATTAAGGCGCTATAATTTCTCAAGCTGATTTTGCGACTGATATTTATGTACGTCATTAGAGCAATCTGGGATACTTTTTTCCGAAACAAGATGCAACTAATTTTTATTCATACGGACTGATATGTTTACTTATTCTTTTTATTTATTTATTTATTTATTTATTTTGCTAAAAAAATATTTATAAAAATTAAACAAATATTCCTTTTTTCAAACTGACGAACCGAGATTTGAGGAAATTAAATAATTGGTTTATATGTTTACTTTTTATCGTCATGTTTTGGTTAACCTATTCTATGAAAAACGCTTAATAGTAAATCCAAAAAACACATTTACGATGCAAAAACAACACTTTTCTTTTACTTTAAAAAGGAAAACGATTTTTTTATGTTTAAGTCGTACTTTTTTTAAAATATATTTGTTAAGTTGGAACACAAAAGCACTTGTTTATTTCTTAACAGGTTTTGAATAAATAAAGAAAAGAGGAGTAATGTGCCTTAATTCGTCGTGGCTTACTTTTTTCGTGAGTAAATATCACACTAATAAAAACTGAACAAGGGCAGTTGTGTGTCTTGTCGTACATGTGTCTACCTTAACTGACCGTGCTTAAATATCACACCAGTAGGAAATCAGTATACGCAGTTAGTGCGCAGTGTTGTACAGTCGTATATGCCTATATTTGTCGTCCTTTAATTTTTCGTGCCTAAATATCGCACGAACAGAAAGTCAACGAGAAGAGGTGTCGTACATTTGTCGTCTCTTCATTTCTCGTAACTTAATTAGCCCTACATACATAATAATAATACAGTTATATTGCTAACATTGCCTTTCTCAAACATATTTGCAGCTCTGGGTAAGAATTTTACGAGCCGTAAGCAGCTTATGCCATCGCGCTTTGTAATTACACCAACCAACGGCACCTCAAGTGCCGTTGGTTGGAACTTCCGTTGTGCTTACTTAAGATGAAGTGGTTTGCCGCGCGTCACGTTCCGGTCATTATTGACCGAGCGATTCCACTGACTTTGTCCAGTTCTTGACAAAAGTCTTCGATTTCTTTTCTAGTTCCCCAACAACTGATGAAGAAACGATTATATCATTCCCCGATTTAACAGTTCATTATACCAGATGACCCCACTTGCAGCACGTACGAGGTCACTATGTTCGTCATTCCCTCGGGCAATCACAGCGCGCTGCCCGCCAATCGATTACAAGTCGTAATATAATACAAGTCGATCTTTGATAAGGCATGTAGTTGCTGTATCCGTTTTATTAGATAGACAATGTAGAACGCAAATGAAACACAGACTACTTTGTACACACGGACTGGGAACGTTTGGAATCCGTCAAATTAGCATAAGTCAATAAAGAAAATACCCTTTACATTCTATCTATGCCTAAACCTAAACCCAATATGCATGAAAATAATTTACTAGACTAGTAAGGGGTTTTGCCCGGAAGTAAAATATGCCTAAATATATTTTAATTCATTCAGATTTCGTGTATATTATTATAGAGTCGTGATTTCTAAAGTAGAAAAATATATTTAGACGCCATCAGCAAGAATCGAAACCGAAACTGTAGCATTCGAAGCTTACAATTAGCATAAGTCAATACAAAAATATCCTCTGAACTCAATATGCGCCTAAAACTAAACCCAAGATGCATCAAAAGAATTTACTAGCAGGGGAGGCAGCTTTGCCCGGGCGTAAAATACGCTTAAATATGATATTTTTTATTAGTTCAGATTTCTATATATTGTTATAGAGTCGTGATTTCTAAGGTAGGAAAAAATATTTATATGCCATCAGCTAGAATTGAAACCGAAGCTGTAGCATTCGAAGCTGGTAATGTTACCACCGTACCAATGTGACGTGCATATAAACTGATTACATTTTTTTTTAAATGAATGTAAAAATTGTTTAACAATTTTTTTTCATGGTTGACCCATTTTTGTCCCATTAAAAACCAATTTTAACCTACTAAAGACCCATAAAAGAAGCTCGTAAAAGTTCAATCATTCAAGGTCCCTAGTGCAGCTCTGCGACTTTTAGTTTCGGAGGAGGTAGAGTTTGAAAATATCGGGACAGACAATCAGCCGTTTATATATTAGACTTCCTAGAACTGCACACCTGTGGAACTTTATACTGAAGACTTGCGTTCACACTGACTACAACATACTCGTTTTCATGTTCAGTCTAAAAAAAAGTTTGGTAAGCACCAATCTTAAATAATCAAAATTTAATCCAATTTCCACAATCAGCAATCATTAGACTGTTGTTGCAATGATCACGTTAGTCGAGGTTAAGATTAATCAATCCGACTTTCATTCCTTGATATGTGGTGACACCCGTGTCAGAAAAAATGTCTGAAAATCCGTGTAAAATAACAATTAATGCTGAACTGTATAATATGAGTGCCGTTCCAAAAGTAATGCACCGTAATTTTATTTTGCTCGAATGGATTAAAGAAGATTGCAAATTGCGTTGTTAATGCATTGATTAATTGAAAATTTCACCTTTCTCATTCGAATATTTACGGTGAGAGACTTGAATAAAGCAACCCTGGTCATTAGCATGCATCAGAAGAATTGAATTAATGGCAAAAGTGCATTAAAAATGGTGGTGACTATGTAGAAAAATAAATTCTCAAGTACAAAAGGCAGCTCATTCTAATTGTATCAATCCTGCATTTGTGACCATTCAACTTTTTGAGAACAACAACCCTGGTACGACAAGATGCTATCCGGACGCTCATCCACAGCCCTCTATAATATCAATCTCATCTGTCTGTTTAAATTTATGTATGTATGTCTTAAACTTTCGACAGAAACAACAGCTCGACCCTTCGGACGACAAATATCCAAAAATTGGCCAAAAATATTAATTCCTTAACTCTAAACTTCGCACTTTTCGACAGGGAGGGGTCGATTTTTTCGCAGATCATTTCGTCTTTTCGATTATCTAGCCTTAATTTAAACGTACATCATTCCGGTTTAGCGATGGGCGCAACAGCAAACACGTCAGGGATTATTTTCACGTTCTTAGCCTCCTTCGCGGTACGGTTTTGAGTCTGTCTACCTATCACCACGTATTTTTTTACGCTCGCAATTTTCTTGATGCTTTTTTTTTTTATTTTGCTCTAACGACACCCTTTCACACACCTCCACTTTCTTTTCCGCCTTCGCGTCACGGGATCGAGCCTGCCTGCCTACTACAAGTTTTTTTTTTTTTGCTCAACACACACCTACAAACACTTGGGCATGGCCGGGCACCCAGGCTAGCCATTCATAGCTGGCAAAGGGATATTGAGAACGGTGGTAACTATATAGAAAAATAGATTTCAGAGCACAAAACCTTGCGCGTTTTAATATCACTCGTATTCGTAGCCCTTCAACTTGTTGATTAAATACAACTAAAAGGCTTTACTTTTGGGCCGATTCTCGTATATTGTTATTGTTTACTGAACTAATTCGGTTCGATAAGGGATTGATCAGATTTTAGAGGAAACAGAGCCAGTTAAGACATTTTCCGTCTCATTTTTATATTGTATGTAATGTTTTCTCCTTGTGTAGGTTTTCTATTAGTTAAGTTTTGTTTAGTTGATGATAAAAATTACGTTTCTGATTTTTTTTTTTTTTAGATGATAATTATTTATTCGTATTTTTTTGGATTCCTCAGACTACTATTCTCATCTTGATTATAGTTTTCACAAAGATTCAGTCGAAGTAACCCCCGACATTTTTCAGATATATCTGGTCGAACTTGGGAATTTGAACGGAATTTGAAAGTCAGCAAGTTTCCATTGTGTTTCCATTAATGGGTAGAGTCACCTGAAGTTAAACTAAAGTTCAACACCCAGGCAGGGATCACGCACGGCGCATGAAGCGAAATGATCAGAGAATGAAGAATAGCTACCGCGCACGTATGTAATAAGACTTTTTTTCTTGTTTTGTTACTTGGTCTCTTACTGGGAGAAGCGCACATATAGAAAAACTGCGCCTTCACGTAAAAAATATGTGCACACTATTTGATTAAAATTTAAAATGTTACAGTCATTCTAACGCGTAATTTTAAGCGTGTCGAAATGTAGTATATTATTTAAAAAAAAAACAACTATGAATCCCAAATCTGCTCAAGATTTCTTAACTAAAATCAGTGTAACATTTTTATAACACTAAAACGTTAAATAAATAATCGCCTATTCAATAGTCTATTCAAATCAACGTGTACTCATGCGCACGCTCTGTATCGCTAGTAAACGATCAAGTAAGCAAATAAAAAAAATAAAATATTTTTTTTTACATACCTCCGCGGTCATTGCATTTATACTCTGATCGTCGCTTTCCCCATGTACGCCGTTCCCTATATGGGTGCGTTCTCTCGTGCCTGTTGATCGGCTGTTTTACTTGGACGAAAAAATCTCATGCATGGAAAGTACGGAGACTTGTTAAAATGTAAATAGGTTTCATTTAGGATGGAAATTCGTTCGTTTGGGAAAAGACTAAGAGAAAGGCTAAAATTAATTCCTTCTTAATTGTCTCACTTAGCCTTAAAATAGTCGACCAAGAATAGTCTCGAGAAAATATTTCCTTAGATTTCCACATTGGCCGGCAAGTCTTTATATATTCGTCGACTCGAACTGTGTACAAGGTGGAACGATGAAAGTGTTGCCCTAAAGAAGACAACCTTATAGATGTATATTAATATTTTTATTTAATAAAAATCAATTCAGTTTACTTGATTATGTATCAGAGCTGACATCTATTCAATGTAGTCGTCTTTAGTCTCAATCACGGACCGGAACTTGGAGCATACCTTTTTTACAAGCGCCGGCGGGAGTTTGGCGTATACTCGGTGGATGGCGGCGAATACTCGGTGGATGGCGGCGATCAGGCTGGCTTTAATATTGTTACAGGCTATGTTGGTGATATTCTGACGTATGATCAGACGAAGTTGTCTAGCGGGTTCAAATCGAGGGAGGAGGGAGGCAGTGGATTAGTTGGTTGGTTGTTTTTGTTTTACGGCATATCAACCTTTTTCAGGTTATTTAATGCCGAATCTAGTTATTTTGAGGAACGATTTTTAATGGAGTATATATTTTTTTTTAAGTCAGATTCTATTTAACTCATAGTTGGGACCCTTACAGGTACTACCACTCCGGGTCAGAGTGGACCTGGGAGCAATGGCAATTAAAGGGTGGCTCCACATTCCCCAAGGCCCACAAGGTGGGGCTTCGCCATCGGATATAGCTTTAGGTCATATCCAGGACTGGGGGCAGTGGAAGAACGGTACAAAATCATAGCACTCCTGAAGTCAACCCTAGGTCTCTTTGAAATTGTGGGTCGGAGCTGAGTTCTGCTGCCATTCTAGGCTCTGCTAGCGGCCATTTGATTGTACCAGAGTATTGCCACCCTCTTCAGCACATCCAGGTGATTTTTAGTGTTAAATTTCACGCCGATTTGAGGTGGCATTTGCCTCTCATTTGGAACCACACTAAAAACCATAGCCGTAGCTGGGAGTTTTATTTTCATAACTCTGAACACGTCCCTATTATTCGTGGCAATATAGGGATGCATTTTGAAGGTGCTGGCAATGGTTCTGTTGTCGTATCGGTAAAGAGCGTGAGTTTTACAGCGGCACATATCCGATCTCGCTCGTTGAACATTGTGTCACTGCTAGACGTGATAGATGGGAGGAGGAGAGGGGCCAGTGATAGAAGGGTATAAAATCGTAGCACTCCTTCTGAAGCCAAGCCTTTGGATGTGGGTCGGCGCTGAGTCCTACTGCCACACATAGGGGTGCCAGCGGCCACCTGATTGCACCAGGGGATAACCACACTCTTCAACACATCAATCTATCGCGTTTAGGCTTTGTATAAAACTAGCCAACTAGTAGATGGCCTGAAAAAAAAAACAACGTTTTTTCATCAAACGGAAATGAAATGTCTTTTTTAGGGCGAGAATTTTATCGTTCCACCGTATAGAAATACTGTTCGGTCCCCCGAATACGTGATGTAATTGTTCTGTAATATCATTCGACACCGGCATTTCAAATGCGTCTTCATTAGGGAGATGACTTTTGAAACCTCGCCTTAATCACCGCCTTAGCTGCACTGGGTCTATTTCCGTTTACCGCCATATTATCCTGACATGTACTTATATAGGACTCGCCAAAATTCCTAGTAGTGAACATAATGTGTACTTACTGTTATAGGGTCCCAATTTATAGCATTTATTTTCTGTATCTTCGGGTTTCTTACATAACATTCTGTAAGATGTCGACGTTGGAGATTGCCTCATTAACCGAAGTAGTATCATGTTTCGTTATTTTTTCTTTTATTCAATTTTTACCTCAAACTAGGAATAGTGTCACTTTGAATTCGGGGCTACTATTGGGGACATAAGTTTCAGGGCTATTATGGAGGAAGATGAGTAGCAAGATGTCTGTTCACATTACATTTGAACTTCTGCATGTCAGTACAGTTAGGGAAGTTCCAAAGTTTAGCAGTTCTGGGGAAGAAACTATTTGAGTAGAAGGCTTTCTCATACCTAGAGATCTGTTTAAGGGTGAGATTTCGCTGCTTTTCGGGTTTGGCAGGTGTATTTACGTCGAGGGTGTACAAGTGCTTGTATTTCGTCAAAGCATTCACTATTAAAATACTTGTAAAATAGGCAGAGGGGTGCAACATTTCGTCGATAGCGTCTAAAATCAAGTGACGTCATGCCTTGTCTTGAGCTATTTCTATAAGCAAAAAAAAAAAACTTAAAATAATAAACTTAATGTCCAATTAGTGTGGTCATAGTATTGATTATAATTTTGCTGATTAAATCATGGACGTGTCTGAGAAGTCGTTATAACAAGTCGGTTCGCGCGTATGAGCATGTCGTCCTTTTAATTCCTGAAACAATCATTTATCCAAAGACTATACAAAACGTGATTATGACCATGGTTTGCATTATTTGAAGGTCATATTTGATCATCCGAATATTATTTTTATAATCACTATAGAAGAAATTCAGCCATTGTTTCGGATTATATTTTATGTAGCACTTACTATTGAAAAAAATATCAGCCATCGTTTCGGATTACATTTTCATGTAGACCTCACTATAGAAAAATATCAGCCGTTGTTTCGGATTACATTCTATGTAGCACCCACGATGGACAAAAACCCGCCGTTGTTTCGGATTGCATTTTATGTAGCACTCACTATAGAAAAAAATTCAGCCATTATTTCGGATGACATTTTATGTAGCACTCACTATAGAAAAAATAAGGCATTGTTTCGGATTACATTTTATGTAGAATTCACTATTGAAAATAAAATCAGCCATTGTTTCGGATGAATTTTATATAGCATTCACTATTGAAAAGAATCAGTCTTTGGTTCGGATAACATTTTATGTAGTACTCGCTATTGAAAAGAATCCGCCATTGTTTCAGATAACATTTTATGTAGAACTTATTATTGAAAAAAATCAGCCATCGTTTCGGATTACATTTTATGTAGCACTCACTATAGAAAAAAAAATAAGCCATTATTTCGGATTGCATTTTATGTAGACTAATTGCAATTTACTATTATTTGTTCATAGAATGACCTGTCCGAATTGAGAACAAATTTGGTAATTGTTATCAAGTAGTTATATAATCGAGATCGACCTGCAACATCAACAGTGAATAATTCATTTGCTGAATTTAATAGCTCGACAGAGAGCGACATATTAGCTGGCCATAAATTTAATTTAGCAGATTGGAACGCTATTAGGAGAAGCTTTACCAACACTGTTTAGAACCAGCTGGATAGAAGAGATGTCAATGAGGTTAATACTGTTACACGAATTTAACATGAAATACAATACAGAATCCATAGTGTTTGAACTACCGGTCAATATAACAGTGAAGTATCTGTTCAGATACGGCAGTTCATTTTTTCTGTCTTCAGTCAGTGGGGGAGAAATCTTTCATGACTGACACAATTTTTATAATTGTTCCTTCCAGAGTGGCTAATTTTGAAAAGCTGGTTTTCCTCCACATTAAAAACCGCCCTTTGTCTAACGCTGTCCTTGCGGGGAGGAAAGTAAATAAGAAAAATACCGTCGAAATAAAAAAGCAAAAAAGTAACTTGGACTATTTCGATTATTCAGACTACTAATCTCATCTTATGCGATATTCTTTGCTTCGGCCGATGTAATCTCCGACTTCAGAAATCCTTTTGTTGTACTTGTTATTAGTAAAATACTTGTACATCTAAAAACAAGAATAAGTTTATGACTCTCAGAATTCATACTTGAATTATCCACAAATATTTCTTGTTTTCTGATTCAGTGATTCCTTTCATTTTATTACACAGTTCTGTTAATCGTAGATTAAAAACAAATATACCTCCCCCAAACACACACAACTCATTGAGTAAACCCCTGCTCACCAATAACTTTTTACATGTATTTTTTATATCGTGGATAAAATCTTAGAGTTTTACATGAAAATAATCTTTCTGCTTTTTAGAGATTACGACTGTTGGTTTTCTCAAATTTTCCTTTCTATTCTAGGTGACACTTTTTTAAGATTAAGGTTCAATCATTAGTGCAGGCGAAAGAAAGAATAGAGTTGAAAAGCAGGTTACATTTCTATCAGGTTACTAGCCTGCTTGCCCGGCCTGGCCCAGGTGTTTGGAGGTGGGTATTGAGGAAAAAAAGTGGTAGTAGGCTTGAACCCATACCGGGAAAGAGGAAAAGAACGTGAAAAAAAAGTGACGTCTTTGCCGTTTTGTCCATCGCTAAACCGGTAGTGGCGGAAGTTTCAATTAAGGCTAGTAAATCGAAAAGAGGGAATGATTTTCGAAAACAGCGCCCCCCCCCCCAAAAAAAAACGACCCTCCCTAAAGAAAAAGGTACAGTTGTGGGTGAAGAAATTAATTTTTTAAGCTAATTTTTTTTACATTTGTCGTCCGAAGTGTCGTGCTTCAAACACTAGCACTTTCGTGACAATCCGTCGTTTATGTCAGAAGTTTTAGACAGACATACAAATATATATATATACATACATTGAAACAGACAGGTGAGATTTATATTATAGATTAGCAGGGGTACCCGGCGTTGCCCGTGTTTTAGGCGGTGTAAAAGAAAAAAAAGTTTGTGCAGGTAGTTAGGCTCGAACATGAACCCTTGAGGTTAATATGCTGATGACTTCCCGCCACACTACGATGGCAGAGAAGTTAGAATATGTGACATAAAATCATTAAAAAGTGATGTGACAAGTGCGTGTCTATGAGGTCAAACATCACGCCATAGGGAATGAAATGTAAAAGTGGCAGGTGCGCGGCGAATTGATATCTCCGCACTTAATTTTAAGTGCAGGATAATTCTGTTGGGCTTGTTTGTTTTACTCAGTTTTGTCTGGTTTTGTTGCCCCCAACGTGTTGCGGAAAACCAGCTCCCCTTTATTAGGTGAGTGTTCAAACGAAAACAATTGTCTGATATGACGGTGAAAACTGACATTGCCCAAACGTCCATTGCTTTCTGGACGCTTCCGGCCCGTGGGCCGAGAACAGCGCCTTAGTTTCACATCAGTTTCGCTTCGAATCAACACGAGAGGAGCCGAAATAGTAAGAATCGTGTAAAAGTCGATGTAAATAAATCTAGCCGCGACGCGCGTTCACATTTCCAAGATATTATTAAGTAGGGGGTATATAAACCGGTGTAAGACATAATAACCACCCGAGAAGCCCGGCGAAAAAAGCCTTTATTGGACATACAAAAACTCGCGCGCTCGTTTTGCCTTATATATATATATATATATATATATATATGAGAGAGAGAGAGACTAGCGGGGGTGCCCGGCGTTGCCCGGGTGTTTTAAGGTGTGTAGGGGGGGGTTCTTAACCCTGTTTGAGCATACAAAAACTCGCGCGCTCGTTTTGTCTATATATATATATATATATCACTATCTGTACCTAGAAATAAACAAACGTTCCATGAACAAAGTTTCTTTTTTATAGCTGCCTGTCTGTGGAAAACGATACCACAAGGCTGTCTCCCAGCTGACTATAACATGGTCGTTTTTCAAGTCCAACGTACACAAATTCTTGTTGAGCTATATTCGCAAGCAAGAAATTTCTACTTAATTTCAACCATTATCGATTATCATGGTGTTCACTCATTTAACCCTTAACATTGAGTGGCCTTTTGGCCTTGATAAGCCGTAACTCTCTTGTAAAGAAAAAATAAAGAAATAAAAGTTATGCCAGTTCTTAGTTGTTCGCCTTTGCATTTCCTCTAGTCAGCAAATGTGATCGAGACCACCATCTTGCAGATGAATCTTCTTCTCGGTGTTGTTGGAGAATGTAACCAAACTAACAAAGACTGCTTTCTCTCTCTATCATATATATGAGAGAGACTAGCGGGGGTGTCCGGCGTTGCCCGGGTGTTTGAAGGTGTGTGTCGTCTTCTATTTCTTTTGGGATATTTCTCGACTTTATCATCAGCATCATCATCATGGACACTCTCGTCTTCGTCATTTTTATTGTTTTCGTTTGTTCTAATTATTTGAGGTAATATAATTTCATCCTCTTCATATGACTGGTTTTCGTCTTTACAATTAAACGTGTCCGTGAATTTTATACATCGGATTCTTTTTATTTTATATTTTTCGGGAAAAAATATTAAATTGGCTGGACTGTTTTTATCGTATCCAAGAAATATACCTCTGTCAGCTTTAATGTTCAATTTACTCTTTTCTCTATATATGCGAAGCAAGTTGAACCAAATATATGCATTCTGCTTAAATTTTGTTTTTTTTTCCCCGCAGAAAGATTCATATGGAGTTTTAGATAGTGTTTTGTTAAAGCACCTGTTGCGTATATAGGCTGCCGCCATAAGTGCATACGTCCAGAGGTTTTTAGGGAGTTTTGATTCAATGAGTAGGCATCTTGCCATTTCAAAAAGTGTCCGCCACGCACGTTCAGCAGTCCCGTTTTGGTGTGGCGGTCTAGGAGCTGATGTTTCATGCCTGGTATGACGGTTAATTAGTAAAAGTTCAAAATCTTTATTGGTAAATTCCGTACCGTTGTCAGAGCGAATACACTTGATTTCACCGTAGGGGGCCATGTCGGCCAGATATTTCTTAGTGCTAGCAGGGCATCAGATTTGTTCTTTAAAAAGCAAACCATTATTAAACAAACCTGAATGGTTATCTACAAAATTCAACACATATCTATAATGTTCTCTGGTCATCGGTTCTACTGGACCGTTCAAGTCACAATGCACCATTGATAGGATTTTTCTTTTCGATAAATAATGCTCTCTCAATATGTTTAATGCTTTGCAGCCGTCGTCCAGGGCTTCTCTCACTACCAGTGATAGACTTCAGTCATCTAAACACTGTATTAATTCTGCAAAGACAGTTGCGTTCTTTTCAATGAAGTCGGTGTCGTTTCTGTTTTCAGGTTGTGTTTCTAGTACTTTGTGTAGCTTTTGGATTCGTAGATATCCCAGAAATTTAACTTACCACATTTCGAATTTTGATTCGGATCCATCGAAATAAAGACGCACACTGGGCCCATAACCTCTAGAAGTGTAAGCCATTTTGAGTTTCAGAACAATTTCAGATGGTTCGCTGTTACACACAAGTCCTGGGAGGTGACATGTTTATAGTAGACAATTCCACAGAACAAAATATTCTTACCGTGTCGAAACCCGGGAAAAGAACATGTGAAATTGCTCCAGAAAAGGTTTAATATTTATGAAGCAATTCTGGTTTCTGATTGGTTGGTAGCAGAACGTGAATTTATTTGATTCGTCAGTTCTTAGCAGCATCGTTTATGAATAGAATCGTCCAACTGTGTGGGATCATACCCCATTATCCACCTAAAATATTGCAACAGGTATGGAGGTAAGCTGGAACCCGAAACCTCGAGGCTAAGGCGGAAAAAAAGTCTTACACGTTGCCCTACCCCAAACAGACATACAACTGAGAACGGACAAAAGTAAACATAAAAATCCAGGTGGTTTAAACTAACGTCAACGTTTCCTAGGTCAAACCTGACGTCATTGTCGTAGTAGCAGTAGGAAAGAAGATGAAGGAACGATTTTTGCCATCCCTTCTGGTAGAAAAAGGTCCAATGACGAAAGACAGGGAGTCAAGTACGATAACCATTAAGTCAGCTTGACATATTTAAAGTGTTTTCACACCTACTTATTTTCAACATAAGTAATCTTTTATGTGAACGATTCACGCATGCGCATTCGTGAAACAGTTGATAAAAAGCTAAAAAAAATCTATGCCTCCACATTTTACACACAATAATTCACTTTTATAGAAATTGATATTACAGCTGATTTACTCGCCTTTTTCCCTTAAGATTTTCACATATATTCTAATTACACAAAATGCACGTTAAAATATTCTGATAATTCGTAGCTGAAAACTCTTCAATTTTTATACGTTAGTGATAATTTGCAATTAAGACAAAATGACCGATTTTATATTATAAATAAAGATTACAACAGTCAGTGTTAATTTTGAAAGGGTTAAACTAAGGACGGGTTTAAGTATCACAAAGTTTTAGTAAAAAAAAAAATCCGACAAAGAGATGTCACGTGTTGCTAGATGAAGTAAAACATACTAAAGTAAAAAAAAAAACAAAGTGAAGTCAGTCGAGATGATGTAATGGATTGACAAACAAGTGAAGGTTTCAAATCAGTCTATTTATGGACGTTGCGTGGGTTTCATATGAGAACACCTTTTCCTATTTAAATATGAAGAAATTACATTTTTTTATATAAAATAATATAATTAACCAAAAATAATAACATAATATATGATAAAATATTAATATAATTAGATATTATAATAATATGATAATACTTGAAATATTTTATAGTAAAATGAAATATAAAATATAATATAAGAATAATAAATAATATATAAATTTAAATAATATATAAAACATAATACTAATGAAAATATCCTTTTTTCTGAAGATTTTAAAATATAACTGAAAAAAAAAAAGGATTCTTTTATTCGTTGGTTCCAGAAGGTTCCAGAAACTAAGTGCTCTAAATTTTTAGATTCTGGAACATTCTCCAGCGATTACTAGGAATCGTAGAATATACGTTTGTTAAACCAGTTATTGATCCATACACCAAATTAACACGGACACGAAACTGAGGCGACCTTCGCCTAAAATCATTCTCTTGTCGAAACCTGGTCGTTAATAAGCACATTGAAAGTCAAGCCTAAGAAACCATTCTTCAAACAAACCAAAACATCGAGGTAAACATATATTTTTCTGAATCTTAAAATTGACCATAAAAATAAACTTTTAATGTTATATAAGTACTTTTTTCTTACAGTATATTGCTAGAAAAAACATTATCTTTCTTAGATCATTCTGTTTATTGTAAAATAGTCTTTGTTAGGGTTTCTTTTGTTTACAATAAATTTATTTTCTTTTTAACTATATTATCTTTCTTTTTACTCTGCTTTTATTTATATTAGATACGTTGCAGTGAATACTTCTAGACAACACAAAAACGTAACATTGGGACAAATCGAAAATAATGCTATAGTAACTAAAAGAAAAAAGGTTGATAACCATCAAAAGCGAAATGTGTCCGCTAAGATCTCTTTTCGCTGTGTTCACCTATAATAATAATAATAATAATAATAATAATAATATATTTATATGATTAGTTAAGATAACAGTTGTGTCACTTTCTTGTGCAAGCTATTGCTTTCCAAAATAAACTAAAAAAAATAAATCTCCCAAAAATCTTTTATGTACATGTAAAAAAGGTGTACTTGTCTAACTCAACTGTGTATTAGAGTCATTTACCCGCACTCACACACGCATACACAAACACATGCACACGCACAATATATATATATATATATATATATATATATATATATATATATATATATATATAAGCATTTCAACCCGGCGTTGTCCGGGTGTTTGGAGGTGTATTCTGAGAAAAAAAAAATTAAAGAAAAAACAATAATGGTCATTTTTTTTTAACTTTGACCCCCACTATGACCCCCCATAAAATTTATTGTTTTGGGCTCCAATCGAGTTATTAAGTTAGATATATTTACAAGGAACCTATATCTAAAATTTCAAGTGTTTAGACCAAAAATTGTCGGAAGAACTTGGTAGAGTTCTCAAAGGTCAAATCGTTAAACTTTGACCCCTTAACAGCCAAATTTCTGTCCGAAAACCAATCACATACATTTTCCCCAATCTCAGTACCTTGTATATCAAATTTCGAGTCTGTAGACTGAAAATTGGCAGAGTTATTGCGAAGGAAATGTACACAGACACACACACAGACACGTTCACTTTTATAGATATCTAGCTATATATTGATTAGATAAGAACTTTAACCTTGTTTCATGCCATCCATGACATATCTTCTCTCCTCAAAATTTGGAAAGGTCTAGAACCTTTTTAATTTTGGGATTTTAATTTTTCTTGCCTGATGAAATGAATATGATTGAAACCATCTGCACATCGTAGCAATATATAACTGGATTTACATAAAGATAATAAAAAGTAGAATTTGCCCCCCTTGACGAAATAAACAAACTGTTAAAACTTTCTCTCGTGGAAAATTAAACTTTTTCCCCCGTGTAAACTTTATAAAAAACATAATAGAACGAACCCCTTCTTCGGGAATTCTTATATCTTTTTCACACACGGACCTTTAACCTTGGCCATTTTCGTTGGTTTAACAAACATAAACCGTTTTTCTAGTGTTACCATTTACCGAACACTACAGAATGATTATTTATTAGATTCAACACGTCCGTTAAATTCTAAACAACCATTGGACCATTGCTATATAAATGTTTAGACTTTTGGATTACATTTAAACAGCTGATTTTTTCTATGATTTTTTCTTTATTTTATTTTCAGCAACTTTATACCATTACTCTATGAAAACTAAGTGTTCGCTTATATTCATCTACTCTACATATATTTGGATTCTACAATTTTTACAATTCTTCGTTATCTGGCCAGGATTTTATCTGGAATAGCCTATTTAGACTTATATATTACTAGCAGGGAGACCCGACGTTGCTCGGGATTGAATGACGATCAACGGACATTCCACACTCATATTTATTATCATCGACATCCGTGAAATTGTCCGGGAGGAAGCTTCACATGCCTCCATGCAGTAACTTAGTCCAAAACATATGTTATCCTACATTGCACTATAGCGAACCTACTGTTTCTTTTATAAAATTATTTTATATAAACTTATTTCCAGGTAACGAAACAAACATTTAGAAATTTACGTGTGGACTTGAAACCTACAGACCACGTTATGCAAAAAAAAAAAAACTTGTAAAAATTTTTTGCAGTAAATGAAAAAAAATTAAGAAATTTACGTGCGGAGTTTGAACCTACAGACCACGTCATGCAAAAAAACACGCTATCAACTGACTGTTTTATCATTTTTGCTAAGCGACGACATGGAAAAATGTTTTTATCGATGATAGATAAATTAAAATAACGGTTTTGATTATCTATAATTAACGGGTATATTGTGAGACAAAACTAAAGATCACTTCCAGACTTAGACAACAAAGTTCTGTAAATCTTAAAGAAAATTTGTTCAGTTGTTTCGGTGTCAATAAGGAATGAACTCGCACACACAGACAAAGTTTCATTTAAATAATTGTAGAGATAGACATAAGAAAAAGGTCTGCTCTCTCATGTTACATTTTTCAATAATCATCAAAATTATAGCATGTCTATAAATATTTTTTTCTCTGGTGATAATAGGAACAATTCCAAACTATGGAATAAGGAAATTTAAGTCTTAACTTGTATTCCTTTTGTTGAATAATAATTGTTGTGACTTATAATTTACAAAATTAAAATTTCATCCTATATTATATTACTAGTCTGGGTGCCCGGTGGTAGAAGGCAGGCTCGAACCCGTACTGCGAAAGAGGAAAAGAACACGTAAAAACAAAAGCGATGTGTTGCCGTTACGTCCATCGCCAAACTGGAAGTGGCGAAAGTTTGAATTAAGGCTAGTCGATCGAAAAGAGATGATGTCCTTCAAAAATGTTTTGGTTGGCAGCGAGATCCCATGACAACTCCACAAACGCTTGTCCAACTTTCCAGAGACATCACTTGCCCTGCTGATCCGTAATGATGTAATGATACCTCATCATCCAGGGAACCGGACATACTTAGTGTGCTACCCAAGTATACAAACTTAGCGACAACCGCTATCTTTAACCCATGGCTCATAGTATTGCATGTCTGGCGCAGGTTGATACATTAGTCCCCGTATGAGTCACCAGATCACAGTCATCCGCATAGAACAAGTTATGGATCGTGTTGGTGAGCACTTTTGTACTTACATTGAAGCGCCTAATGTTGAACAACCCCCCCCAGTAGTTCGGTAGCGAATATAGAGACCATTAGAGCAACCTCCGAATGACATCCGAAGGACCATGGTGAAATACAACGCAAAGAGTGTGAGTGTTGGAATGTCTCCCTGCTTAACACCATTTTCTACTGAAATAGGATAAGCCAGTTTTCGCCAACGTTGATTACAGCCTTCATATCATCGTGGAAGAGCTTTAAGATGGTTCCAAGCTTATTCGGACAGCCAAGCTCTTCAGGAATCTTCCACAAATCATCCGTATTGCCTGTATCAAAGTCCTTGGTTACATCGATGAACACCTGATATAGGCCTTTTCTGTACATTTCTCCGGTAGTTTCCTGGCTGTAAAAATCATATCCACTGCCCTCGACTACTTCTGAAACAACACTGCGACTAAGGCAATGTGCTCCAGCATTCTGACTAGCATGATCCTACAGGCTACTGACAACAAAAAGATGCCCCGATAGTTTCCATATACATCTCTGGCACCCTTTCCCTTGTATAGTACCACTATCAATGCATCCCGCGGAACTCATTCATCTCGCCAAGCAGTCTGCAACAAGTCAGCCAAGCGTTACATCATCTTGGGCTCAGAACATCTAATGATCTCTGCATGCGATTCATGTCAGGAGATTTTGCATAGTTCAGCTTATGGACCGTTGCTTCATCCTCCTGGAGAAAAAGAACCTCTGCCAAAATATTCTTGACCGGATTGCTAGGCAAGGACCTAACAAACTCCTGATCAACGTAAGAAGGTCCGTTCAGGAGGTCATCGAAATGCTCCCTCCATCTATGCAGAATGTCAGTTTTTTCGAGATTTGTCGTCCGAATCATCGGGCTTCAAAACGATACCGATCTCGTGAAAATCCGTCGCGTCCGTAAAAGTTGTAAGCATACATACCACACACACACATATATATATATATATATATATATATATATATATATATATATATATATATATATTCATACCGGTGAGATTTATATCATATTTTACTATTTCTCGATTATTGAGCGTTTTCGTAGAGTAAAGAATGTCCTATAAATATTAATATTTATACCTTTTTAAAATATCTATATGTACTGTTTTTGTTAAATTTTAAATCTTGTATATACAGTGTGTCAGTCTTTCTGTGAAGCAGGGGACTTTATTACGACTGTTTTTAAAGTAAAGATTATTTTCCTTCTATGGGCTTAATGGATACAGCCACTTCGAACGTAGGTGATAAAGAATTCCCTTGTGTGCCGATATTCTATGTACTTTCATCCGTGGTTCTTCCACGTCTTTTGCTTTTCGTATATCCAATAAAGCTAACTGGATTTGCCTTTCATTTATTCATTAGCAGTTTTCCCTCAAGAAACGAAAAACTATCACATTGCAGCAACGACAAGTATTGATAAATGAAAATAATCTCCTTTTTTTTTCATGCTCATGGGAAGAATAACCTCACGCAGATAATATCCATTTACTCGGCGCGAAAAATAATGTATATTTTAAATTAGCTTTTTTTAAAGTTAGTTGCAAGGCGCCGCCATTATTGACCAAAACGATGTTCGAAAACACGAAACCTGGTAGATACTAATGCAATAAGAGAGAGAGAGAGAGAGAGAGAGAAAGAAAGAAATCAGACAGAGGAATGTTGATACTATTTTAATATGCTGGAGATTTTTTTACTATACAGTAATTTTAATCATAAATAACGTTGCAATATTGACTTAATTTCATGAAGTTTACCTTCATTAAATGTCTGCTATACACATTATAAAGCATATACCTTTATATTTATCTCCCTACTAGCATGGATACCAAGCGTTGCCAGGGTCTACATGAAGTTCGGTATCGCCACACCTGCTATACTAAGAATATTGAGCAGTTTTTCATTATTATATGTTAACTCTATCGTTACCCAAACAAAAATTTCAAAAATAAAAGAACGAATGGAAATACGAAAATGTAATCCCCCTCCAACCGAAAAAAAGAAGCACGTGGCAAACTCTCCACCAGATATTTCGGCAGAATGGATACGAAGAGAAGCTATTCTCTGGATATTGAGCACCTTTTTATGACTATATTCTAGTTTAAGCGAATTTATTTTATGCTACCTCAGTCTAGAAAGATTTGTCATTACGGTCTGTTGCAACGAAACCAAACTGTAAATAATTCAGTTTCAAAAATACCAAAGTAGAATTTATGTTAAACGAATGTTTATGTTATAAAAATTCATGACTTATGACTTATTGCGTTATTAAAAAACAAAATTAGTTACGATGTAAAAAAAGTGAAGAAAAAAACTGGTAAAAAAACGTAAATGAAAGTTTTTTGTCTGTTTTTGTTTTAAATAAAGAATCGTAGTTGAATTGAATTGTTTGTTTATTTTAAAATAAAGATTCACTAGACCACAACGTTAATTGCGAAATCACAGAAATAATGCTTGATTTTTTTAGTTTAAATATTCACCGAAAAGGAAAAAAACAAAAAGAACAATGTTCGTGCCCAAGGGAAATAACTCAAACGGATTCATAAAAAATCGATGTGGGTAAAAATAAATTAAATTAAATATGTTATCAATATAAACCAAATTTAAATAATAAACTTAAATAGAACACTTAAAATAATTCTCTCACTATAAACTAATACACCGCTATTTAATAAAGTCGATTTTCCTTAATGCTATATACAAATGACGTCACGTATTTAATCTTATATTTTGCAATAATCATAGTATATATAGGAATGAATAATATGATTAAGTAATGGATTTTTGTATATACTAGCATTTCATCCCGGCGTTGCCCGGGTGTTTGGATGTGTGTGTTGAGCAAAGAAAAAAAGTGGTAGTAGAAAGGCAGGCTCGAACCCGTACCGCGTAGGCGGAAAAGAACGGGGAATAAACCTGACGTCTTTGCTGGTACGACGACCGCCAAACCGGAAGCGGCGTAGGTTTTAATTAAGGCTAGACAATTGAAAGGAGAGGATGACTTTTAAAAAAATATTGGCGTAAAAAGCGACCCCTCCCTGTAGAAAAGTGTCCAGTTGAAGGTGAAGATATTAATGTTTTTAGCGAATTTTTCGATATTTGTCATCTGAAGGATCCACTTCAAAAGGATACTAATCTTGTAAAAATCCGTCGCCTCTGTCGAACATTTTAGGCAGACATGCAAACATACATACATACATAAATTTATATATTGATAACTAAAAATTTTCGACTCAAACTGATTAAAAGCTTGCCTATCGCTGAATATACTTCATGTAAAATGTCTAATGTTTGGACCAGAAATTGTCTGAGTAATTTGGTAGAGACCGCAGGGGTCAAATCTTTTAACTTTGACCCTATTATGACTTCTTAACATTTATTGTTTTAGGCTCAAATAAAGTTATTAAGTTAGATCCATGTCGAAGGAACCCATATCTAAAATTTCAATTGTTTATACCCAAAATCGGCGGAGGATTTGGTAAAGTTCTCAAAGGTCAAATCGTTGAAGTTTGATTCCTTAACAACCAAATGTCTGGCCGAAAATAGATTACCAAGATTTTTCCATATCTCAGTACTCTGTATATCAAATTTCGAATTTGTAGATTTTAAATTGGCAGTTATTTTGTAGGGAAATGTACACAGACACATTCACTTTTATTTATATATAGATTAATCAACTTGTAAACAAATAAACAAACAGACAGAAATACGAATTTATATATATATATATATATATATATATATATATATATATATAAAATAATAGCAAATACCACCGTCAACAATATGAAAGCATAACAAAAGTACCAATGATGCCAGACATTAATATGGCATATTATTTCGCAAATAATGTATCAGTTCAATAACAATTCGTAATTTGCTACCATTTTCCTCTTCAATTCACTCTTCCAAATTCGACATCCTTGGAGGTGGTTACACCACTTTCATTGTTTGGTCAATCATAAACCATCATTCTAGGTTTCGAATTTACTGAACACTAGAAGCTTCTTATTCATTACATTTAATATTATTACTTCAGAACAGCAATGCGATTAGTTATCACTTTTTTCTATTGCGAACAGCGTTGTAAAATGGACTTGACATGTTCATCAATCTTAACATTTAAGCAATCAATTCTATTACAGAAGATTCACGAAGACATGTAGCAACAGGGATTGAGATATAGAGAGCAAGTACGATAGTAAGTTCGATACAGGTTGTACGTATGCCTCAGTGTTTATCTGCCGTTTGCTTACTTCTGATTGCTACTGCTGCTAATATTTCTTTCGTAGACAACATCTTAAAACAGACTTAACATTTTCATTGAATATTAATTAGATGATATTTACGGTAACATTTACGCAAACGCGTTCATTACAGAAATATAGATATACAAAAGAGAGAGATACAGAGCGACAGTGAGATAGAAATAAAGAGAGAGTCAGAGAGAGATTGAATGTGTGCCTTCATGTTTATCTGCCTTCTGAGCGGTTCTGCTTGCTACTGCTGCTAATATTATTTTCGAAAACTATTAGCGAAAAAGTATGTTTTCAAGAATAACTAAACCACATATGGCTTTATAACTACGGCTAGGACAACAACGTATTTTTTTCATTGTTTTGACATTCTAGTGTGTATCCGTTGATATCGTATATGCTTTTATATAGGGTGATGTGGTTTTCGGTTGATTAACTGCGTCCAACAGTGTTGGATATATACTCGAGAGTCAAATCAATAAAAAAAAGATGCGTTTGTCATAGCCCTATCAATAACACGGGAGATATCTTTTTGCTGAAAACTTTGAAACTCTTAGCAATATTTGATTTCCGGTTATTCTTTTCGAAAACTGTCTTTTGTAATAATGACTTTTCTACCTCAGCGTGTTCCGTACCGAGCACACCATTACAGCATTTACCTTAGTTTAGAAAGATAAACAAAAAACACAGAAAAACTTTGGAACTCCTAGCAAAACTCGATTGTTGGCAATTGTCTCCGAAACTTGTTGTCCTTAATAATAACTTTTCTACATAATCCTCTCCCGGAACAATGAGCACATCGGAACATTTGCCTCAGATTAAAATGATTTTGTTCGGATTTGTGCACTTTCGGAGAATTAACTCAACGAAATCAAAACTTGGTAGTGTCGCGTTTGATTCGATTTTACCAAAAAGGTATTATTCGAACTGTTTCTAATTTTCTATAGTTTTATTTGCTCAGTTTCATTTTATTATTTTTTCTTACTTTTAGTTTTTGGCAGTCAGCGTAGTCATCGTTTTACAAATTCGTACTTCTGCAGAATATTCTCCATAAAAAACAATAACGACAGATTTTTTTAACTATTAAGGACTTTCAAATAACATTTACATACACAGACTACCGCATAGAGTTACATATCAATCGACCATTCCAACTAACAAATAGCACGGCCGTATTGTGTATAATACAGTGGGAACAAAACCTCGCATTCGTAATATGTGACGAGTACAGACAGTTGTCAAGGCAGTGAGGGCCTACCAGTAACCCCTAGTGAACACTTATGACTTTTAGTAATGTAGAAAATGTGTAAGGAAAGTCCTTTAAAATTACTGCACCCTCTGTAGATGTATAAGGAACATTCTTTAAAAGTACTGCGCCTTCTGTAGATGTGTAATGTTGCAGCAGCGTAAAGCAATTCAATAACAAGTAAACACCGGTTCTGCACGGAATCCAACTAGCAAGGTACCTAGATGGACGCGAACGGTTACTTAGAACGGACCCAACAATCGGTTACTCAGAACGGTCCCAACAACGGTAAGATATGCTCACACCCACACGGCCCGAGAAGCAACAGCAACACGATTCCCGACCAAGTCAATCATCGCTCTCCCAACGTCTTTCAATCACCCGCTTTTATGGCCGTTGCAGGCCGGCTAAATTTGCATATTGCGAGAATTCATATGACTTTGCGAGATATCATCCTTTACAAAAGGCGGCGGCATCAATCTTGATCTTTCTTTCTCTATTTTCGGTCGGCGACGCCGAGCCGGCCCCGAGGTAAGTCTTTCCTTTTCGTCCGTCTCTCTTACGCACCCACACTACACACAAACACTTGTCTCCTGGATGCACATTACAAGTAACGGCAGGAAAAGGACATTACCCTCTAGTATTCACATTAAAACAGCAGTTACCTCTTAAAAATAACAGAAATCAACTGGAACGGCAGCGTTCAACAATGCCCGCCAACAATATGAAGTGGCAGTAGATAACTTAAAAGATCAATGTTAGTGCCCACCACTCGATTATAGTGTGATTTGCGCGCAAGTTCCTACTACTACCCGCCCCTATCAAGAAGTGACAGTGACCACTTGAATATCAATGTCGATCACCTTCATAATTGCATGTTACCAACAGTGGCCCCACTGTATGACAAGGTCATACAATAGATTAAGTGCACGAATATTGAAGACATGCCATTTTTTTCAGAGAAGCTCAATAGGACACATCACTAGTCATGATCGATAGTGACCAACAATGGCCACGCACAAGTAAATTCGCCGTCTAAAACACTAATGACCACTAATGCTCACCATTGAATTTAAACACGCATCAGTCAAATTGAGGTCATTACGAATCATGTCAGACAATGAATGTCGGTAACAGACAACGACAGTTGGAAAGGCAGCCAGTGGCCACCAGTAGATGCAAACAAATTCAATAACAGCCTCAAAGCAGCAATAACCACCAGTAACCATCAGTGCCTGCCAAAGTCATCCAGTGGAAGTCAATGCCCAACGATTCCCGAAAGGAAAAAAATAGAGGATTTCAGTTCAGAGAAACTAAATGAAGGTCGACACTGATCATGGCTGCCAATGACTCCTAGTTGCAAAGGCAGCGAGTGCCTAGAAGTACCTAGGAGTATATCAGTGTGTATACGTATATCAATCCGTCGGTATTTCTTTCTCGGTATATATTATTGTTGGGACGATTATCAAAATTGGAAATCGAAAAAATCGGAACTTTTTTGGCATTGCGGAATCGGGAAAATGTGTGTCTATATTTTGGATTTAAAAAAAAAATTCCTTAAATTATATTTTCGGATATTATTTCGTCTGAAACAAAATCTTCCACTGCTAATAGTAATAATGAATTATAAATTTTTAAACTACCAGTAAAACTAAAATCTATAGATCATCATACCTCACAAGTGTGTGTTTAACATATGAGAAAATATATCCACATTCAACATGTTTTTTACGGTAATCCGAAAAAAAAAGAAACAAATAAAAAACAATATTTAGATATTTATAAAGAATCGGTATCGGTAATTGTATCAGAATCAATAAAAAATATTGAACTTGTCCCATCACATATCTGTGTGGAGAGAGATAGAAGCAATAAACAGGCAGATAAATATGTTTATATACTTTTCCATCTCGTTATGTAAAAATAAAGCGTTAGCATGTAAAAATAAAGCGTTAGCATGTAAAAATAAAACGTTAGCATGTAAAAATAAAACGTTAGCATGTAAAAATAAAACGTTAGCATATCAAAATAAAACGTCACCATGTAAAAATAAAACGTTACCATGTAAAAATAAAACGTTACCATGTAAAAATAAAACGTTACCATGTAAAAATAAAATGTTACCATGTAAAAGCTACGCCTTCTTCTAGAACCGAGAACGGAACCATTTAAAGTTTAGAGGAAAACGGGGATATAAATAGCAGACAATCACATACGACTTACACCGCGGTTTGAATAAAACAAATTGTAGAAATTATCCACTCTTTAATAAAAACCAAACGGTGAATGCTTTCGGTAGAGAGGGGGGTCGTGAAGACGATAATAGGAATTCATGCCTGGACAACTAAATTACTAACATAAATAATTTACGTTAATAGTTTATTAATATATCCGGATAAATAGCGAACAGGAGCACTTACGGATCATAATTTTATATTTGTTTGTTAAAAACGTACACCAATATTTTAGAGAGGTTTACTTTTCCTTGCTGTTCGGTCCTACTGGTAGCCTTTAGGTCCACTCCGTTCTTGGAAAACACAAAAAAATAAAACAAAGTCAATGATTGATGTTTAAAATAAATGAATGAAAATTATACCAATACTGATTTAATCTATTTGAACCAATTACTTGCCTTGTTCAATATAAAATCCAACCATTTGCAATCTATCTATATATCTATAAAATTGAGAATGTGTGTAGGGACACTTTTCTATCTATATGAAATGAATTTTGTATATAGGATATTCAGACATGTGGAACACTTTTTAATCGGTTTTCTTCCGAGAAAATTTTGCTAAAGAAGTCAGAATTGAAAAATTGGTATGTGAGAGTCATCGGATTTCTATCTGTTTATCAACTATTTCACGAATGCGCATTGCAGAATATTTATATCAAGATTAAGTAGTTTGAAAATAACTTTTATAGACGTGTCACGCTGGCCTAATAGTTATCGTACTAAAAATCACTGCCTTTAGGTTTTGGTTTCGATCTCAACTCAAGTATTTTTTTTTATTTACAAGACGTGAACAGGTTTGAAAAAAAATACATATATCTCAGTTTCTGTATGAAAAATATAATATGTTGCGTATTTTACGACTGGGCAACGCCAGCCGGCTTACGAGGATATCTATAAAAATTAGAACTTGTTTCTGTGTTTGTGTGTGCGCGCGTGAGAGGACAATTCTTAACCTATATACAAAACAAACCTTTAATCTACAGACTTGAAATTTAGTATATTAGGTATTCAGACATGTAAAAAAATTATTTAATCAGTGTTCATCCGAAAAAGTGCTGCTAAAATGTCAAAATTGAAAAATTGTTTCTGGGAGTTATCGGGCTTTTTTTAAAATCTTTTTGTCAACTTTTTCACGAATGCAGATGCCTGACCCTGAAACATGACAGCTTATTTATGTGAAGAATAAGTAAGTTTGGCAACACTTTGTAAAACGTGTCAAGCTAGCCTAATAGTTATCGTGCTTTACTCGCCGTCTTTAAGTTTTGGTTTCGATCTCACATCGAGTATTTATTTATTTTTACTTACAATTAGTGAACTGTACAGAAAAAAATATATTACACGCAAGAACAGGTCTCAGTTTCTGTACGAGTTGATATATAATATTTACGCGTATTTTAAGGCCAGGCGACCGGCTAGTATAATAAAAACAGATCATTCTTCATAGATTCGAAAACCACATTTTTATATGTTTTAGCGTTACAAAACATTTTATTTATATAATTCGTTCAATGTATCTGAAGGGTTTGTGAAATGCACAGGTTTTAAGCCTCATTAGATAACGAGTAGAAAAGGGAGGAAACTTACTTGATTATAGCAGCTATTTTTCTACATTTTTTTACTCTTATTTCGTATACAGTTCCCCCAACAAAAAAAACACACACACAGAACAATAGAGCAATGTTATTATATTGTTATTTCCAACCAAAATAAGCCAATGCCACCTTAACGTAAGAGGCTATTATTTGAGACCAAATATACAAAGATAGTATGTAGTGAGTTGGGCAGAGATAAATCTGTTCATATTACACTCATAGAGAGGATAGTGCTTGCCCTATGTCTGAATACACTTTATGTAAAATTCCAAATGTTTAGACCAAAAATTGGCTGAGAGGTCAATTTTCTTTTAAATTGGACTCCTATTTTGACCTCTTAACGTTCATTGTATTTAGCTCACATCAAGGTAAAAAGATTGATCAATGTTCAAGTAATCTACATGTAAAATTTCAAGTGTTTAAACCTAAAATTGGCGGAGGAGTTTGGTAGAATTTTCAAATGATACAATCTGGGCAGGAGCTGCTAAAACAGCCTATCCTGCCTTGACAGAGTACAAAATAGTGGGGGATGCCCTTTTCTCTACCCCGCAACCTCTCTCTCACAGAAGAGACGTTGCGAGCCTATCCTTGTTTTATCGTTATTTCCATGGAAGGTGCTCGTCTGAACTCCAATCTCTGGTCCCCCCTCGGCAATCTTTCACGAAAAACACCCGTCTAGCTGATTCCACTGTGAAAAATTTCCCCCACTCTATATCTGTGCCTAAATCAAAACGCGGATTCCATGAACAAAGCTTCTTTCTTAGAACTGCACACCTGTGGAACTCTGTTCCATCTGCCTGCTTCCCACTGGACTACAACTTGCATGTGTTCAAGTCCAACGTAAACAAATTCCTAATGAACCGCCCCCTTAAGTAAACACTTCATCAAATCTCCACACTAACGTAATATACTTGCAATAACCCTTATCCCTGAGTGGCTGCCGGGCCTTGATAAGTGGTGATCAGTGCGTAAAAAATAAATAAATAAAATAATCGTTCAACTCTGACAGCCGATTAAAAAGAGTTTCCAAAATCTCAGTATGTCTTGTGTCAAATCTTCAGCTTGTAGAATGAAAATAGACAAAGTAGTTTGGTAGAGAAATGTACACACACACACACAGACTATTCCACTTTTATAGATATATAGATTTAACAGGAAACGATAAACTTGCACAGAAGAACACGGATCGTAATCGTATAACTGCAACTTGACAAGAACAGAATAATAAAGATCTTACTTTCGGTGAGTATGAACACATTCCGCATAACACCTACTTCTCATCATTTTATTTTGGACATTTGGGAGCAGGGGTCCTCATATAGCAAGACAACGTAACGTGTAAAGGTCTACATGATTTATACTATGTAACGTATGCGATAAACTTTTCAATATAAAGACTAGCAGGCTGTTCGGTGTTGCCCGATCCTAAGATACGCTTAAATATGACAGTTCAATCCATGCAGATTACGTATTTATCATTATAGAGACAATTTCCTATCAATTATTTTATTCAACCTAATATATAGTAGTTAGATCAAAACTAAATTATATATATCATCCATTTGAGTTGATTTTATCGGATTATATTACCTATTGGATTTTAAATTCTGACTGTTAGATTCCTTTTAAAAGAATCCTTTTAGGTTTTCGGATTACCATTGAAAGTTTTGTTTCCGTTATTTTTCACTTTTTTTCACGTTTATTCACATGTCTCTTGACGGACATGAACATTTTACACTCTATGACTATCATAAACTGTAGTTTCATCTAATGCCTAAACCAGCAACTTCTAGCCTAAATAGAATTATAATTTGCTATTTTTTATCATCTAATGAGGAGAATAGCAAGAACAGCATTATTTGAAACTCCACGAGATAAG
>NC_136497.1:124425304-124515304 GCF_053919585.1 Euprymna scolopes | reverse complement strand
CTGGCAAAGGGGGATTCGTCCGACTCGACTCTCCTATCTCGGTCCGTTCTGTTTTTGTTCTGTTCCATCTCAAACTAGCAACTATATTGAGAACATCTCTCAGTCATGACGTCATCGCATGGCCCAAAACGTGCTTAATCGATCCCGTGACCTGACATGCCTCACGTGTCTCGTTCGCACATGTCCAACCCATTCTGCAGACCGAATTCTTCTAACCTATTTTCGGCATAACCTATTTTTCAATATGTTAAAATTTGCTATTGTTCGTTTTTCTAACTGGCCTTGTTTTAATTCTGCTTTCATGAACAGAATTGAATCATCAAATTCCTTTTTACAATAATATTTCTAGACAATCGAATTCCTTTTCAAACAAACATATCTGCTATTTTTGTATTAAAACTAGCAATGAGAATCCTTTCCTGAATCGTAGTTCCAAGCCTAGCTTCCTAGGTTCGAATTCTCGGTCTATCCTATCTTGTCTTTACTTACAAGAATAGTGGACTTGTTCTTGTAACACTAAATTATATATTGAATATTGTATAACTCGTAAGAATTTAACTGTCTCTGATGAGTGGTTTGGTTTTGCAAGTTATTCAACTAAACACATGTAAGATAAAATAAAATATTATGAAAGATAATTTATATGAATATAAATCTTTGCCTTGAAATGTAAACTACACATAACGACATAGACCTATAAATACATTACGGTTGGGACGATTAAACGGAATTGGAGATTTTTGCGGTATCGGAATCGGTATCGAAATCGGAAACATTTTAGCCTATTTTCCGATGCCAATACCGATTCTTTACGTACTATTTTTATTTGATTTTGGTTTAAGAATAATCTTCCACTGTTCGTAGTAATAATAAAATAAATATTTATTGATTTAAACTTTCAGTAAGACGTAAATCTATAGATCAGCCGTGCACAACTGTGTGTGTGCGTTTGAGAAAATATAGGCACATTTAACATGTGTTTTTACAATAATCGGAACAAGATAATCATTTTATAGTTAAATATTTAGAGATTTATAGTAAATATGAATCAGTAATTGTATCGGAATCGGGAAAAATATTGGAATCGTCCCGTCACTAATATATATATATATATATATATATATATATATTTCACATATAATGGACTAGTAATGCATTCATCTTTAAAAAAATAAGAAAAGGGGGACTCCTTTCTCTTTGGGCCTTCCTAAATTATCTCCACTTCTTGTCCCTTTTTTTCTAGCCAATTACTACTCCATCCTCACTCGGCTTAAATTCCGTCTCTACTCTGTTAACAACCTTTATCAAGAAACTTATTTATTCTCTCCCCCAACCCGTTCTAAGAATTATTTATTTGGATAATTGAAACGCAAAACAAAAAAAATGGGACGTTGAAAACGTACTTAGTAAAACAATACGTTTTATTGTCTCGTTGGTTATTTATTTCTAAAGCAAATTAAATAAAAAACATTTTCGGGGTTATTTATTCATGTTGGTAGTATAAATCCGAAAACATTTTTTAAAAGTTACATTTTATTTTCATTTTCAATTAAAAAGCTATTTTTAACACGGGGAGAGTTTTTAACTATTCTGTACTTTCAACTAACAATTTCATTTAAAAAAAGATATATCAAAATTTGAATTTAACTTTAAGTATTATCATATCTGTCTAGTGCACACGTACCTGTAAGTATGGCAAACCACTTATAATTCAATGGTGTAAGTTTTTTTTTTCCAACAATAAACAATTAAAAACAGAACGACTCATAGAAATCTATCTATATTCTTTTTACATAGAAATGTTTCTGTTGTGTCACAAAAAACTATTTTTTTTTACATCACAGCAATATATAATTTTTTCCTTGTTTTCACTTTCGAGTCTGTATCCTTTGATATCTTATATGCTTTTATACAGAGTGATGTGGTTCTCGGTTGATTAACTGTCAGATATATACTCGAGAGTCAAAACAATGAAAGAGTATGCCGTACTTATAAATATATATATAAAATACATAAGGTAATGCATTGAACATATGCACATGATATTAATTTAATTATTTTTCATCTTATTAGACAATATGTCACCTATAATTTTTGTGAAATGTGTTCACGAGTGCATATAATAAGAATATTATGGATCTGTAATTATCTTTGGTAATAAGAAAGCAAAGTGCAATATTATAAATAGAGTTTCAGAATATTTCATCTAAGGGACGTAAATCTGAGTAGATTTTCGTGATACAACTTAAATGTCCGTAGGATAAATATCTACAATAGACCTTGTCTGCCTAAAACTTTTGATAGAGGCGACAGATTTTTATGAGATTGGTATACTTTTGAAGCTCGACCTTTCGGAGGCCAAATATACAAAAATTTGGCTAAAAACATTAATTCATTCACTCTAAACAGTACTTTTCTACAGAGAGGGGTCGCTTTTTTCGCTTTTCAATCGAAAAGCGGGGATGACTTTCGAAAATATAAGCCTTAATTTAAGCCTGCATTCCTTCCGGTGGGGGGTCACGTTCACTTTTTTTGGGGGGAGGGGCATTTTCTTTTCCTCCCTCGCGGTGGGATTCGAGCCTGCCTGCCTACTATCACTTTTTTTTTCTTTTTTGCTCAACGTACACCACCAAACTCCCCGGCAACGCCGAGCATCCAGGCTAGTTGTTTAATATTACAAACTACACAAAATTACGGATAGAGCGTTGTTTCTATTTGTTAATTTTGAACTATCTGCAAAGGCTGATAAGGGCGGTCTAGATATTTACCATGCATTTCTAAACGATCCATTTACATAAGAAAACGATTTTCGAAACGCCATAATTCCTCACGTTCTATTCTTCAGAACGAGCGTTATATGCTTTTACGGGTCTTGCTCATTAAATTAAGCCTATCGCGACGAATCGATCGCTGATATAACCAATTAGAATTTATCACTATTAGCTGCAAGAAACGATTCATGACTAACGACCTACAACAAACTGCCAGCAGTCAAGTGCGCGCATTACTTATACGACTGAACGATAGAACGCTAAACAAATTCGCTGCTGTCGTCACATTAAGCACAATATAAACAGTAATTATTGATAAGACGTTCCAAAGGGAGAATTGCATCATACTTTATAAGCGGCTGGAGTGCCTTTACATGGCTTTATGTGTTGGTGATGGTGAAACGCAATATATTTTCGGCGTGCACATCTATCACGTTTATTAGCAATCATATAAAGTAATACATACCTGCATATAATGTAAGAGAGAGAGAAAAAGGGGGGAGGGAGAAAAGATAATAACACAAGTTAAGTCTTTAAATTATAATCTACATGAATTGATTGTTCGACAGGATACGCAAATATGTAAAGTTTCTTAATCCGCGGAGTTTCAAAGAAACGAGTCTTCTCATCAGAGGAAATATATCATGATAACGTACACCTTTCTTCTGATAAAAATAACGTATTTCTTTGAAACTTCGCGGATTAAGGAAATCTTAATGTTTTAGTATTTCTTATCTTAGTACCATGTCTAACAATAAATTCAAATATAATTTACAGGCTTGAATTGTGTTTTTCTATGACGAGCTCTATTTTCTATCTTTGTTGTGTTGAACTTTTTCATTTGGTTGGTTGGTTGTTTTTGCTTTACGGCATATCAACCCTTTTCGGGTTATTTAATGCCGAATCCAAAGATTTTGAAAAAAAAATTTTTATAGAATATATTTGTTGTTTTCACGTCGGTTTCTATTTAAACCATAGTTGGGACCCTAACAGGTACTACCACTCCAGGTCAGAGTGGACCTGGGAGCAATGGTGATTAAAGAGTGGCTCCACACTCCCCAAAGCCCACAAGCTGGGGCCTCACCACTGGATAGAGTTTAAGGATCCCCATTGAGGGACTTTTACCCTCTGCAGAGGGGGGGGGGGATCGGCGTATTCAACTGCCCCACCGACAGGGCCCTTTTTCATTTGGTTATGATTACTATATAAATATTAACTTTGCAAAAGCTTTTGACTTGTAAACTTATTCTTTTTACTTCTTGATACATATAATTTAGTAAATGTCTCGAAATTGTTTTAAAACATTTTCATTTAGGTAATTATTTCTGATCATTTTAAAACATCTTACCATTGTGGTTATACAGGGTGACCTCCCCCCCCCCCAAATAAACGGGCCCACACTCTAATTAGGCCCTGTTTCTTAGTGTTTTGCCCGAATCAAATGAAACTTTGGTCATAACTAGTTTATTATATTCAAAACATCACATCAAAACACTAAGGTCTTTGGCCTTTTTTTCTCCGTTGACTGCAAACTGTTCAGAAAAACAATTGAATGCCCTCTGTTTTTTTCGCGGTCACCATGTATATACGCTATTAAGCTAATAACCTGATATATTTGTATGACTTTCAAGGAATTTACATTTTACCATTGTGATGATGTATACACAAGTTTCTTCTAACCTACTATATGTGCATGGCTTTTAAGGAATTTATCGAACGCTACCTAACCCCGTCCCGGTGTTGCTCTATTTCATGAGGAAACTCCCGGACACCGTTAATCACCGAAGCGATTATTATTATTATTAGTATTATTATTGTATAAAGATGGAGATTATATGAAATAGAAAACATTCAAATAAAATATATTAATTTATTTATTTATTTGGGGACTATTATCCTCGTCTTCTAGTTGTTTCACGACGTTTCGGCCAACTATTCCTCCGGCCTTCATCAGGTGATAAACCGTGACGGGATAGGAATACTTAGTCTCTAAACCGCATACTCAGTAATTATTGTTTTCCATGATTGTTGTCGTCTCAATACGTTTCACCCAACTAAGCATCTAGACGGCTTTGGCTAGGATTGAAACCGCCATCTTCAAACAATGTTCACCCGGAACCGTAGAGATCCAACGTCTCTATCCACTGCGCCAACAACCAAAGAAAATGTTTGGATGACAAAATAAAAAACGTTGGAAAATACAATTAGTTTGAGTCGTAATGGAATTTGGTATCATTGATGGTAAACCAATTTGGAATGTAAATAAGATAAACCGAGTTTGTTTTAGAATCACAATAAGATATTCCTATGACGTCAAAGTGCTAAACAAAAAGGTGTACGTCAAGGGCGTGAATTCCATATAGAAATGTTGGTTTAATTTGAATAAAATAAGATACGCATCAAGTGCGCTTGAAAGCCAACTCACAACGTAATTCAAGGAAAATAAACAAATATTTTACTTGTTTGAAATTTATAACACAAATATAGTTCATGGTTACACTCCATCTTCAGTATGTTTTCTTTTCTCTATTGTTCTTTCTCAGTCGACTATACCATCTGGCTCTTGTTGGATTTCTCTCCCTTCACACGTTAAATAGTAATATGTCCTTATGTTTTCATCGACAGTTATCTTTTATAATATAAATCTAACCTGTCTGTTTAAATGTAAGTATATATGTTTGTATATCTAGTAAATAGTTTCGACAGAGGCGACGGATTTCAATAGATAAGTAGCACTGTGTAGCTCGACCCTTCGGACGACAAATATCGAAATATTAGACCAAAACATTAATTCCTTCACCCTCAACTGGGCAGTTGTCTTCAGGGAGGGGTCACTTTTTTTCGCAGATATTTTAGAAAGCTATCGCCTCTTTTCGAGTGGTTTGCCTTAATTTAAACATAAGTCACTTCAGGTTTTGCGATGAATGCAACAGCTAATGCGTAACTTTTTTCAGTTTCTTTTTCTCCTCCGCGGTACGGGTTCGAGCCTGCCTGCCTATTACAACTTTTTTTCTTTTCTCAACACTCCTACAAACACCCGGCATCCAGGCTAGTCTATATATATATATATATATATATATATATATATATAAGCGAAAATGTGTGTGTATGTGTGCGTGTGCATTTTTCTGTATATCCGCCAGAGGCTTTTATACCGGGCTTCACGGGTGGGTTGCTATTTTTGTAAAACTTGTTATATACCGTCTAAATAATAATATCTAAGATTTGCGAACGTTCGTTGCTTCTAGATTTATTTACATCGACTATTACAAAAGTCTTGCTATTTTAGCTTCTCTCAAGTGTGTTCGGCTTTTTAGTATAAATACAGTGAAACTAAACTGAAACAGAGATCGATTCCCGGCTTTCGTCACGGAATCGTCCAGAAAGCAATCAGCTTTTGATCAATGTGGTGGAAACCTCTTATATCAGACAATTGCTATTCGATCGGACACTCCCCTTTAAATGGGGAGCTGTTTTCCTACACCAACATCTTGGGGAAACAAAACAAGAAAAACTACCTCGCAGCCAAAGTTAGGTAAACAGACCCAAAAAACTGTCTCGCAGTAAAAATTCACTGCAGGATTTTATTCAATCTATTGCATGATATTTGACCTCATTAAATCCACGCAGCTTACAATTGTTTTTAATCCTCAAATTGAAACATTTTGCACTTCTCCCATGTTGCCCTAGCGGTAACATGTCAGGTTTTTTCTTTTCACACTTTTTTCCACCTACGCCTCAAGGCTTCGGGTTCGATCCTACCTACCTGTCAAAACTTTTTTTAAAGTTAAACATAGGTTTTTATTGTTTTATTTTATCATATTTAAACAGGTTGCTTGGCCCATTTTCATTTGATCTACCCCCAACACACACATACCTCTAAACACCCGTACAATGCCGGGCATCCTCGCTAGTCTATAATATAAATCTCACCTGTCTTTAAATATATGTATGTATGTCTGCTTAAAACTTTTCAGAGAGGCGAAGAATTTTCACGAGATTGCTATCTTTTTGAAGCTCGACACTTCGGACGACAAATATGAAAAATGGCCAAAAACATTAATTCCTTTACCCTCAACTGGGCAGTTTTCTACAGGGAGGGTTGTTTTTTTTTTCGCTGACAATTTTTTGCAAGTCATTCAAAGCTTGCATAAAAGGCGTTATTTCGACCGCCTGTGACGTCATAACCATGGTAGCTCATCGATAAGAGCGCTTGTTTTCTTTCACCTCTTTTTCCTCTGCTTACTACTCCTAATTTTGTTTATTCATTTTTGTCTTCGCTCGCAATTTTCCATTATTTTGGGGTTTTTTTTTGCTCAACCATCGCCATTACACACACCTCACCTTTTTCTGCCTTCACATTACGGGTCAAGCCTGCCTGTTTACTTACTACAACGTTTTTTTTTTGTATTTGCTCAATACACACCGTCAAACACTCGGGCAACGCCAAGCATCCAGACTAGTCTAATATATAAAAGAAAAAAATGACCACGTGCGTTTGTGCATGTGTGCAAAAGGCTTTTTGGGGGGGAGGTTCTCGCGTCGGGAGAAGTTTCCTTATATTTCCTTGATTATAATATCTCAGATTCAGAAATTGGCATTGCTTATCTTTATTTTGATCTTCTTTAAAAGAAAAAAAAACTCGCTTCGTCTTGTCTTTCCAGTGTTTATCTTTTTCGTATAAATAAAGGGAAACTGATAGAAGCAAACACGAGCCCCTCCTTGCCTTCCTGGCCGGGACGTCTTGATGGCATTTAGCTTTGATCAATGTGAGAGAAACCCTACATATCAGACAATCGATATTCATGAGGACACTGCTAGAGTTTCCTGTTTTTGGAGGGGAGCTAGTTTTCCCCAACATCCTTGAGATAAAAATACGGCGAAAAGCTATACTGGCCTCCAGCCAGACGTTAATTTCTGCGCGTGCATGATACTAACTTATTTTTTGCTTCTTTTCTTCCTTGATTGACATCACTAAATTTGAACGCCTTACACTTCCGCTCGCGTCATGGCGTAGCGGTAAGATGTCAGGTTCTCTTTCGCTCTCTTTTCCGTCTTCGAATCGCGGGTTCGAGGCTGCCTGCCTGCTTATAACCATTTTTTTTTCAATCAACACAGACACTTACCAACACCCGGGCAATGCCGGGCACCCCGCCAGTAATATATAAGAATAAACCTTTATCAAACCTATCGACGTCAAAGTGGGTTTAACAGCAGATCAGTAGAAACTGTGTTCCCAATGTCGACGACAACACGAGTATATAAAAGTATATATATACACATCGGTGTGCGTGAAAACCGACACTTGTTTTCAGCAGGATATCAATCAGAATGTGTATATGTAATAGCTGTTGGAGCGTAGATATATAACGAATCTCATGTAAATACGACGAACGAAATCATCTTGTGTATGGACGTTAATTTAATGTGGCATTAATAAATTCAATAGCATTTCGAATTATTTGGCCGCCAAATTATTCCAGGTCCGTGTGAACGAAAATAAAATGATTAATGACATATATATATATATATATATATATATATATATATATATATATATGCACCTTCTATTCCTATAATTCAGCTCAATAATTGTGGGACATCTGCTCATTTCAGAGACTACTTCAAATTTTGTTTATAATAAATACATATATATATATATTACATACACACTTCAATTTTTTTTGTATTGATATTCATATTAAAATTATTTTTCTATTTATTTAAAAAGACAATACACATTTATTATATATATAACTTAAATTCAAACTATTATCACTCCACAAGCAGATAAGCTGTAAGGCCAGGCATATAACTTCATAAAATCAACTATAAATTCTCTACAGTGAACTCTAAACTACAACGTATTGTGAACAAAGTTTCTGGGGGTAGACATGAGAAGCTTCCTTCTGGTTCATCACGTGGGTCCCCAACTACAGCAGGCAATCAATTGATTTTATTTATACATGGGTGATGACACTTATTTCGATACCAATAAAAATATGAGTTTAACATTTGTTGCTCATCAATGAACCCGGTCAACGTCGGGTCACCCTGTTAGTAAGAATTAAATAAATTCATAAATGCTTGCCAATATTACCTTTTTGCTATTCTGACCAATTTGTTATATCTTTTAGACGTTTTGTTTTCGACATCAGATTAAAATAGTTGTTAAAATATACTGATATCCCCTAATTCGGCAAATAGCAATAGTTTTGTATAGATAAGAAAGCGATCAAGACGTATGTAAATAGCGAACCTTTCTTGTATAGACAACGTCACTTTTTACATAGACGCCAATTGAATGTGCCATTAATAAATTCGATAGCATCTCGATGTAATCGAACGTCAAGCTATTGCACGTCTAATTGAACCAAGACAAAATGATTGATGACGTTCAACTCCCGCCGCTTCGGCTCTTTAATCTCACGTGAAATGTTTCTGTCGCCCCCCCTTTTTGTATCTGTGCTTTTTGTAAATAGATTTTCTACTCGCTCTTTCGGATTTCGATTTAGACACAACTATTGCGAATATTGAATGATGCTTGCAATGTAGATGATGTACAGACTGTTGGGTTTTCGATTTATTTTTTTTAATATTTCTACAAATACCTATCAAATTCATTAGTTCTACTTGTCGGTCTGCTTATTCCGCTATCAATCTGTTTGAAGATTTGTCCCATGCTTTTTTGTGGACTTGTCTAATGGATAACGCTGCAGAATACGTGATCGGTTATCATAGGTTTGATTAGACATGCAATATTGCAGTCAGACGGAAAGAGCTTGAATGCCAACTAGACAATATCCTCGAGTGCCTAAGGTCTCATGTACAGGGGTTTGCCAGAACAACCTGGCATGGGGATACCTTTCTCGAGAATAAACCCCGACTAAATATTCAAAATTACATACTATTCTCTGCCCCAAAAAGATCCCATTTCTATGCTAACTCACATTAGCTTTTACGAGGAATGGTGCACCTTCTCCAAGTGATGTTACCTCAAGTAACAGAACGAAGCTGGATACTCAACCAGACCAGATGAATTTTGTCCTGGAATCCAGTAAGACCGAGACACCAAAACAAAAGGTATACTACAACATATGAAAATGGTTAATTGGGGAGAGAAAAATTATGTTCTAAATTTATTTACTAACTTAGTGTCTGAGAGATAAAGAACTTTAATGAAACATTCGAATATCTATGTATCTCATATAGAGTTCAAGGGTTAGCTCCAGGTAGTGGGCCCCTTGATTTCTGAGCACTTCGAATGAAGTAAAATAAAACAAAAAAGGACAAATTAATTACTATTAATTAATTTAATGTCAATATTGTTGAAATAGTGATATCAAAGCTGTTATCTTTTTATAGTTAGTGAAAAAGTATAGACGAGTGATCCTCGTGCAATCTTGAGCCCCGTTGGGTCTTCCTTCTAGTTATTTGTAAAATGAACAGTTACTTCTGCAGTCCAAACATTTGCGATGCAAATACTCTTCAGTCTAGGTTTGACTTGCCCAGTTATGTTGTCTGAAAGTCTATTTTATCGCCAATCGTAAATGACCTTGAAACACTTATTTACATAGTTAGGACACACCCATAAATCATTATATCGCATGAATCCGTATATCCTATTATTGCAATATTTTCCCCGATATTATTCTTGAATAACATAGGAACACTTGTAGGCTGCCAAAATTCTAGGTGAAATTTTGTGGAAAGAACTGGGTTCGAACATAGAATACGCAGGGCGTCATTCCGTTTCATTAACTACTTGACCACTAACACACCCTTAGATAATAATTTGGTTAAGGTTGGTAAGTTTAAAACCAATTCACGATCACATTCTCCTACTGAAAAGACAATCGCCAAAGTGCCCCCACATATTGAATTTTGGCAAAACAAAGATGGTTCAGGACTGAAACCTTGTGGACCAGTCACAGAGAAATAGAAGTTTACGCCTACAAAATATGGTTGGCTCGCAGACAGGTTTTTGAATTTTATTAACAAATCCCTACTTATCTGGCGGCCCACAAAGGCAAAGATGTATGTAAAGGATATCCATCGTCCTAAAAGGTGGCACTCTGGATGGGAGAAAAATAAAAACTGCTTTAGTTGAAAAGGATTTCACTCCTCCGAGAAAGACTAGAACAGATACAAGCGGGAAAATTAATGAATTTGTTTGTGGACATGTTTTCGTAAGGAGTCACTCTGTGTTTTATTCATAACTAGCCTGCGTGCCCGGCGTTGCCCGGGTGTTTAGAGATGTGTGTTGATCAAAAAAGAAGAAAAAAAGTGGTAGTAGGCAGGCAGGCCCGAACCCGTGACGAGAACGCCAAAAAGAAAATGAAAGTCTCACCGCTACTCCATGACGCGAACGGAAATCTCAAGCGTTCAAATTTAAAGTAGTCAGTCAAAAGCAAAAGATACTCGCAGAAATAGCGTTGCTTTTAAACCTCGCACAAAAGCAACTTAGACACATGTTTTTAAACCAGCTCCCCTGAAAAGGGGGAAGTATCCTAAAAAAATAGTTATTGTCTCAGTATGAAGGGTTTCCCCTAAATTGACCAAGGACCAATTAAAGAACAGATATTACCTAGCCCGAAGACCAAGCGTTTGCATTCGAATAGTTTCGCTTTATTTATACGCAAAAGACAAACAGAGACGACGGCACAGTGGGAATTTTGTTTAACTCGGTAAAAAAATTAAGGAGAGAAAGGATTCCGTTTGCGAATGCGAGATATTACGGTTTGCGAAGTATGCGAAAAACTACTAGCGGACTCTAATTGACGCAAGAACCCCGATGCAAAAAAATTTCGTGGACGAACACAAGCGTTCGTGCCCATTTTTGAGGTGCGTGTTGAGATGCCTGGGTTTTTGGAGGTGTGTAGGGTGTTGTGTTGGCAGGCAGGCTCAAACCCGTACCGCGAAGGAGGAAAAGAACGTGAAAAAAAACATGACGTCATTGTCGTTGCGTCCATTCGCCAAACCCGGAAGCAGCGAAGGTTTAAATTAAGGCTAGTCGATCAAAAAGAGGGGATGGCGTTCGAAAATATCGGCGAAAAAAGCGACTGCTCCTTGTAGAAAAGTGGCTAATTAAGGAATTAATGTTTTTTGCCAATGTTTCCATATTTGTCATCCGAAGGGTCATGCTTCAAAACGATACCGATCTAGTGAAAATCTGTCGCTTTGTCGAAAGTTTTAGCAAAACGTACAAACATACATGCATACATAATTAAAATAGAAAGGTGAGATTTATATAATAAATTATTATTGTTTACGTTTTTTGGGGGCCCCCCAACAAAATAAGGATGGACCTGTATATTCACCCTTGTCCGCTCGTCTGTGCGCACTTTTCTCAATAACTACGACTTGAATTTTTTTTTAATTTTGCGCAAATATTAAACATGATATGCGTAAAAAGTAACAGTTCGGGTTAAAATGGCTAAAATTGACACTTTTGTACTTATTAAAAACAATTGATGCCTGTATTTTTATAAAATTTTCTGAAATTTGTAACTAACTGATTTCTATACAATTGTGTACGTCTGTACTTCGCGATAATTCTTAGGTGTGCCCCAGGGACTCTTTTAGGGCCAATAAAAACACTATTTCTGGGGCTATTTTACCGTATTTATCCAATTTTTTCTGTGTATGTCTATTTAGCAGTTTTGCATAGTGCTGAACACAACATTAAATATCTTTTGGCCTTGGGGGCTTTTGGGGCTAAAGTGGGGGGGGGTGCAAATGATGTACTTAGTCATTCTTTATGTCTTCTTCCCTGTGCCCTTACGGGGGACCATGTATGCTTCGGGTTTTCACCTTGCAAGTTTCGCCTAATTCACCCAATCATGAGCGCTCTTGTTCTTGATTACATTACGCAAAAAAATGTTATTGGAAACATCGGATTTCTTTTCCTCGTTTAGAGACGTCAAATGAAGTAATCTATATATCTATAAAAGTGAACGTGTCTGTGTAACTGTCTGTCTCTGTGTCTGTGTGTGTACATTTCCCTACGCAATAACTGTCAATTTTAAGTCTACAAACTCGATATTTGATATACAGGTACTGAGATTTGGAAAAATCGATGTGATCCGTTTTCGGCCAAAAATTTGGCGATTAAGGGATCAAAGTTCAACAATTTGACCTTTGTGAACTCTACCAAACTCCTCCGACAATTTTGGGTCTAAACACTTGAAATTTTAGATATAGGTTCCTTGGACATGGCTCTAACTTAATAACTTAATTTGAGCCCAAAACCATAAACGTTAAGGGGCCATAATAAGGGTCAAAGTTTTAAAAATTGACCGCGTTGTTTGTTTTTGTTTTTTGGGGTTTTTTTTTTTTTTTGCTCAACATACAACTCCAAATACCCGGGAAACGCTGGGCACCCATGCTAGTTATTGTATAGTTTCGCATCCAACATACAATCTAAGCGAACCCGTATTCTGAAGTGACTTTAGACTTTGAGAAGGAGTGACACATTAATATAAAAAGTCATTAGGTTATTAGGAGAATCCGTAGCAATTAGATTTATCTTCTTTTTTTAAGTCCAATATGAGTTGATCTGTTTTCTTAATAAAAACGTTGCACTTTTCATTCGAGGTTTTCAACACTTTTTTGTAGTATAGTTCAGCCTCCCACTTATAATCTAATTAAACCGTATTTTGACAGTAGTTTGGTAGGGAAATGTACACACACACAATTCTACTTCAAAAGATATAGTTATTTCTTTTACTTTTTGTTATAAATATTCAGAGTAGCTATTTGTTTTTTTATCGTGATTACAAGCCTTTTCTATTTTTTCTGTGTAAATTACAAGCAAACGGAATTCATAAAAACACGTTTCTCTCAACAAGCGTCACATCCGCGAAACACATTGTCATACGACTTCCATACACATTACAACATTGTCATTTCAAGACTAATGGCAACAAATACTTGTTAATTTGTATTTTTAATTAATAAATGTTCGATCTTTTTCATTAGAGGTTTTCAACCCACTTATAGTGTACCTTTATGTTTAGCTAACGTTTATAATAAAAATGTTTATAATAAACCTGTATCCTTTAGTAGCTTTTTTCCTTTGAGAACCGGTGAGAAATTAATATACAAAACGCCGTTAGGTTAGCTCATTAGAGTAACATACGTAGCTGTTATATATTTCTTTTCTCTCCTAATTATATCTTTTTCCGTATGACTACTTCCCTACATGCTCCAATATGGTCTTAAAGTCTAATGCTAACAAATACTTCTTTATTTGTTATCTTAATAAAATTTCTTTATAAAGGCGTTCTGTTTTATAGTATAGTCCAACATCCACTAGATAATCTAAGTCGTGTTCTCCAGTGGATTTTAGACTTGAGCATTGCAAACGCATTAATATGAAAAACGCCGTTAGATAATTAGTGAATTTACGTAGCTGTTAGATTGTTTATGTTTTCTCCTTACTCCAGTTTTGTGTATATTTTTTGTTTATATTTCACCTGCTCTGGTGGCCGACTCAGTATAATTCAACAACAAGCGGATAATCTAACTAATACGTATCCTCAAGTGGTGTTTAGCTTTGAGAATCGCTAAAGCAGGAATATAAAAAAAACCCTCACTTTTTGTGTAGATTTTTAGTCGCGTGCAAGCGACTCTATAAGTCACTCTGTCGGCTGGTTTGTCCGTAACAATTTTGTGCTGGTCCTTTTTGGTTAAGACCAAAGGTATGTTGTTAATAGATGCTGTTCTTAGCTTTTTAAGCTTTTCTTGGCCTTTTGGCCAAGGTCAAAGTGTAGCATCTGTTCCGGCAGATACTGCAAGCTATGACTAGCAAAGACCAGCTATGACTAGCAAAGACCAGATGTGGGGGCAACCCCACATGCCTGACCTTTAACCAGCTCCCATTTCCCACCTCTCGGGAGCTGGTCCCCTTTTTCCATTCCCCCTCCCTTCACTCCTCACATTAAAAATCGGCCTTGTGCCTAATTTGCTCAGTGGGGGAGCAAATAAATACCATCTGTTCCGGCAGATACTGCAAGCAAAGACCATATGTGGGGGCTACCCCGCATATAAGACCTTGGTCAATGTAGGGGCAACCCTTCATACCAATTGTCACTATCCAGCTCCCCTACTCCCCGGGGAGTTGGTCCCCATTTCCCCTTCACTCCTCACATTAAAAATCGGCCTTGTGCCTAATTTGCTCGGTGGGGGAGCAAATAAATACCATCTGTTCCGGCAGATACTGCAAGCAAAGACCAGATGTGGGGGCAACCCTACATGCCTGACCTTTAACCAGCTCCCATTTCCCACCCTTCGGGAGCTGGTCCTCTTTTCCCTTCCCCCTCCCTTCACTCCTCACATTAAAAATTGGCCTTGTGCCTAATTTGCTCGGTGGGGGAGCAAATAAATACCATCTGTTCCGGCAGATACTGCAAGCAAAGACCATATGTGGGGGCGACCCCACATATAAGACCTTGGCCAATGTAGGGGCAAACCTTCATACCAATTGTCATTATCCAGCTCCCCTACTTCCCGGGGAGCTGGTCCCCATTTGCTTTCACTCCTCACTTTAAAAATCCGCCTTGTGCCTAATTTGCTTAGTGGGGGAGCAAATAAATACCTCAAAGTGTAGTATCTGTTCCAACAGATACTGCAAGGAAAGATCATATGTGGGGTGCAGCCCCACATATAAGACCGTGGACAATGTAGGGGCAACCCTTCATACCAATTGTCACTATCCAGCTCCACTACTCCTCGGGGAGTTGGTCCCCCATTTCCCCATCACCCCTTACATTAAAAATCGGCCTTGTGCCTAATTTGCTCGGTGGGGGAGCAAATAAATACCGCTTTTCTTCGCCTTTTGGCCAAGATCAAAATGTAGTATCTGTTCGGGCAGATACTGCGAGCAAAGACCATATGTGGTGGCAATCCCACATATAAACCTTGGTCAATGTAGGAGGCAACTCTTCATACCAATTGTCACTATCCAGCTCCCTTACTCCCCGTGGAGTTGGTGCCCATTTCCCCTTCACTCCTCACATTAAAAATCGGCCATGTGCCAAATTTGATCGGTGGGGGAGCAAATAAATACAGATTTTCTTGGCCTTGTGACCAAGATCAAAGTGTAGTATCTGTTCTTACTACATGCTGTACATATGTTTGTAACTTCGTGATATAAAGTGGGGGATCACTTTTCTGTATTAATTTAATGTAAAATGATCACCCACTTTACAACCAGTCAATCTCAAAGCCATTCAAGTCATTATCCAGATCATTCAAGTTGTTTTTGAAGGATTCCAGTTATTTTTTAAGCATTCAATTCATCCTTAAGTTCATTAAAGTCATTCTAAGTCATTTACTTTTTATTTATTTAAGTCATTTCAGCCCATTTTTCGGTCATTGTAGTTTATCTTTAAGATTTACATGTCAATCCTACATTCACGCATTCATTCATTACACGAGAGTACGCGATTAATGTCTATTGGCCTTGTTTATTTAAATTTCACCTGCGATGGTGCCTGACTCAGCTTGGTTCAGCAAACGTCTACAAAATTCACAGCTATTCACAGCTATTTTTAAATTCACGTCTTCAGACACAAAAAGAGAAGAGAAAAAAAAACGTAAATTAATAATTAACCTGTAAGAATATCGTTCTGATGAGACAAAATTCCCCAAACTATTTACTGTACTTCGAAGACAAATGTTCAAGCAGTTATTTCAACTGCGTAGCCATTATATACATTTTTCTTTTTATATTCTTGTCGAAAAGGTTCCTTCTTTCTTTTTTCCCCCTTTCCAATAGATAAGAAAGTAAGAAATGCATTTTTAATGTACCGTCTCCGATTTCAGAAAGAATAAATAGATTTCCCTGGCGGCTAATTCATTTAGCATTTGTTCAACATTAAAATAAAAAAGAAATAAAAACAGTCTGTAATTTTGAACTTAAAATATAAAGTTCTGATTGTTCCTTCTGTTCTATGCATAAAACAACGGTGAGATATGCGTGGGTTTTACTTATAGGATGTGTGTGTTATCTGTGCTAGAGAACATCTAAACAAAACACATCGTGTGTAAGACTAGAGCATGCAGCTGGTTTGAAGCGATAGAAGTTCGTAAGAAGTAACTTATATTTGGCATAATCTATATCTATAATATATATAAATGTAAACGTTTGTCTGTGTGTGTACATTTTCCCACGCAATAACTGTCAATTTTAAGTCTACAGACTCGAAATTTGATATACAGGGTACTGAGATTTGGGAAAATCTTTGGAATCCATTTTTGGCCAGAAATTTCGCTGTTAAGGGGATCAAATTTTATCGATTTGACCTTTGAAAACTCTACCAAACCCCTCCGCTAATTTTGAGTCGAAACCCTTGAAAATTTAAGATATAGGTTCCTTGGACATGGATTTAACTTAATAACTTAATTTGAGCCCAAAACCATAACTATTAAGGGGTGGTAATAGGGGTCAGTTTTTTTTTAAAAAGTAACCTTTATTTTGCTCAACATACACCTCCACACACTTGGGCAACGCCGGGCTGAAATTCTAGCATATATATATATATATAAAAGTGAACGTGTCTGTGTGTCTGTGTACATTTTTCTACGCAAAAACTGCCAATTTTCAGTCTACAGATTCGAAATTAGATATACCGGGTACTGAGCTTTGGGAAAATCTTTGTAATCCGTTTTCGACCAGAGATTTGGCTGTTAATGGTCAAAATTAAAAAAAAACTCTACCAAACTCCTCCGCCAATCTTAGGTCTAAACACTTGAAATTTTAGCTATAGGTTCCTTGGACATGTTAAGGAGGCATAATAGGGGTCAAAGTTAAAAAAATTAACCTTTTCTTTTGCTCAACATACAAACACCCGGGCAACGCGAGGCTGAAATGCTAGTATAATTTATACAACTTACGTACGTGTGTCACGGTTTCCAGATCATTTTTAATCAATAAGGAGATCCTATTCATTAAAAAGGAATGTAGAAGGTGATAACACACTACAAACAAAATTAGTATATAGATACGCTAATTTAATGTTCTTAGTATGTTATCACATTCTATCCGCGTTTTTAATAAATAGGATCTCCCAGTCACCAAAGACGTAATGTAAAAAATAAATAAATAAAATTAATCTCGGATTTGAGCCGTAAGTGAAACTAAAGTTCACCTCATTGATTTTCTGACTAGGATCTAAGTATAGTATCTGTTCTGTTTAAAAATGGTATGATATCGGGTGGTTTCTGTTCGCGCTTGGCGTTGATTTTTTTTTTACATAGGCGTCACCACTTATCAAGGCCGATAGGCCACTCAAGGATAAGGGTTAAAGAGTGTACAGTAGTCAAAAGGACAATATAGTAATCGATAGTAATGGAAGTTCGGTAAATTTGTTTACTTTAGTGGAACGGCTCATCAGAAACTTGTTCACGTTGGACTTGAAGACAACCATATTATAGACAGCTGGAAAGCAGGAAAACGGAAGACAATTCCACATGCGTGCAGTTCTAAGAAAGAAGCTTTGATCATGGAATCTATGTTTAGGTTTAGGCACAGATAAAGAGTGGGGAAAATTATTGATAATGTTTTCAGCTAGTCTAGTGTTGTGAAAGTTTGGCGAGGGGGGGACCATAGATTGAAGCTCAGTCGAACACTTTCCATGAAAATAACGATAAAGCAGAGACAAACTCGCAACATCTCTTCTGTGAGAGAGGTTGCACGAATAGAAAAGGACATCTCCCACCAGGCCACGAAGTCTATTTTGAACCCTATCAAGGCAGAACAAGTCTTTTCTAGCAGCTCCTGCCCATATGTGGCAACAGTATTCCATCCTTGGACGTATCTGGCTCTTATATAGATAGAGAATTGCATCAGCAGTGAGATATCTACTGGATCGATAGAAGGATCCGACCATTATTCCAGCAATAGAAATACATCACACACCCCGATAAGGATATTGGAGATAACCCGTTATAACCCGATATATTCTGACACAAAATTAACCAGATTACTTTCATAAATACTTTTATAGTCACAACAAAAGGGGCACAATAATCTTGCTGGGGTCTCCATTCAAGCTGAACGTCCACAGAATGGCCAGCAGCAACATATTGCAAATGAAATATGCCGCTGTGGAATTACCACCGGTCTCTCTAGTTTTTTTATTATTAATAATTTAAATTATTAATTAAATTATTAAAAATCTAACAGATTAAATACTGGGAGAATATGAGAGAATAGAGATGGCAGACCGTATGAGACCTCTAAGTTTAAAGACTTATTTTTCATCCTGTCCAAAAGAGAAATACTAATATTTGGAGCACTACCTTAGACGTGTAAACGATATTCAATACATAGACGAATAGTAGCTGTGAATTCTTTAAACCCGGTAGGGGGCGTCTTCTTGGCAGGAGACTTGTTAGTATCTTGTACTTATTTATTTCAATTCATGTTTCTGAGGAATGTAATTTTCTATCTATTTTTATTTTATGTATTCTCGATTTTATTTATATTTTATTTCATTTCCATCCGAGATGCGTTCGTTCTTCCTAATCGGATTTTCTTTCAATCGATCAATTTGAAAGAAGCAGTCAAAAATCAACGACTTCCGTCTGCGGCTTGATTCTCATTCAACGAGACAATGTCAGAAATCTATTGATCATAAAGGAGAGAAAAAAGACTTATCTTCAGCAAATACACTCTTAAGACGAGCAACAAAATAGCCAACCATAAATATTTTAGTGCCGACCGTTTCACCATTTGTATCAAAGAGAATTGGAAATCCGTTTCCTTCGTTGCGTCTATGCACAACTATACAAGGATTTGTCGGTCGGGAAACCTGTTCAATTAAATTCAAGTCAGTTCAGACGTTTCTGCCTAGGATTTAAATTCGAATTTATATATGTAGAAAAGTGAAAAAAATCTGTGTCTGTACATTCCTCTACCAAACTACTCTGTCAATTTTCAGTCTACAGACTCGAGATTTCACATTAGGGGTATTAAGATTTGAAAAAACTTTAATCGGTTTTCGGCCAAATATCTGGCTGTCAAGGGATCAACGTTCAACGATTTGACCTTTGAAAACTCTACCAAACTCCCCCGCCAATTTTGAGTCTAAACACTTGATATTTTAGATGTAGGTTACTTGAATATTGATAAAAAAAATGTCATTTTATTTGAGCCCAAAACAATAAATGCTAAGGTGAAAATGGTGTCAAATTTAAAAGAAATTGACACCTGCGGCCTCTACTAAATTACTAATTTTTGGTCTAAACATTTGAAATTGTACATGAAGTGAACTCAGATATAAAGCGAGCTTTTAAATTGATTTTTGACCGGAAATTTTTCTTCAAATACAAAAGATTTTACGTTTAAACTATTCAGCAAATTTAAAATTTACATAAAGGGTATTCAGATATGCAGCAAGTTTTTTGTCAGTTTTGGGGCGAAAATTTGGCTGCTAAGAGGTCAAAATTGAAGAGTTGACCTTTTGCAGACTCTACAACACTACTCCGCCAATTTTGTGTGTAAACATATTTTATATGTAGATTACCTAGGCATGACACAAACACATACACACATTATATATATATATATATATATATATGCACATCAGGTTATTAAGAGTACAAAGGGCCCAAGAAAAAAGCCGGGCTGAACTGCTAGTGAAATATAATTTGAATAAAAAGAAAGGCTGATACTTTAAAGCGAATGGTAATGCTAAAATAGCCAACATATTAAGGAAAAATCTCGGACGCAGCAATCAGCTAATATAAACTTTAGACAGAAAACAGAAATATAAAACATGCCGAAAGAACTGAAGTCGAAAAATTCATTCTATATGAAAAATAAAAATAAATGACAAACAAATAGATACCATTCAATATGTATACAGATTCATAAAAGCATGCATATTGACTGATACCATACAAAGAGCTGTGAAAGGCCAAGGAGGATGGAAAGACCTACGATTGAGAGAACACTAATCAGACAGCCACACAAGCAGCTTAAAGAAGACTAATAGATTGGGGAGGATTATAGTTATCCAAATCTCAATGAACGCCAAAAGTGGTTGCCAGCGTGAAACTAATAGTAAACAGCTGTTGCGATTAGGCAATGTCATTTGTAAAATCCTTGGAAAGAGGTGCAGAATATACGAAAACTTATTAATGAGTTTTCTGGTGATGATCTGTGTGAGAACCCCTAGTGAGTAAATGATTATTTTTTTTTCTGATAATATATATATTAATACGATAGCACGGGTGTTCTTTTGTGTGTCACGCTTACCTCCGGGTCGTTCAATTATGTACTTCAATTTCTTGTAATAAATAATGTTACCAAGAATTTATATTTTTAGTTTTGGTTTCGATTATAGCTAATGGCACTCCATTACTCTATTTTTTTAAATAATTTGATCAAGAATTCTTCATAAGTTTTGGTTTCGATTATAGCTGATGGCACCTTAGTAAGGCATTTTTTTATATAAATAATTTTACTCATTCTTCATGAATTTTTATTTCGGTTATAGCCGAAGGAACTAAACTTATATATAAGTTTGGGATTCGATTTCGATTCAAGCTGATGAACTCAAGTCATATTGACATTTTTTTTTTGAAATCGCAACTTTATAATATATAAAAATCGATAGAACATTAACTCTATAATAATATATAGAAATATGCAAGAATTAAAATATATTTAAGCGTATTTTATGACCCAGCTACGCCGGGCGTCCCCGTTAGCTTAAATAAAGTTTTAACAAGCTACAATAATAACAGAGCGTCTCCATTTACCATGAATGTCTACAGAAAGCCAACATATATATACAGGGTGTCCGTAAAGTTACTATACAGTCTTATTGTTTTATTGTATTATATTTGTATTAATAGTTAATATTTATTTTTTACAGGTTTATTAAATCAAGCTAACTTTGGAAGAGCGCAAATAAATTAGAGAATATATTGGAGCTGAATGCCTCCAATTTGAATATTTGTCATAGAAATTGTTTGCCTTGATTGTTACAGTCTTTTCGGATGTAACACGTGTATTTTCTGAGATTTTTATAAACATACAGGTGTTATTTCTTTTTATTTCTTTTGTTACAAATAAATATTTTAATAAAATATCTTACTGTACTGTTAATATATTACAGGGTGTCTGTATAGTAACTTGTAAGTCTGTATAGTAACTTTACGGACACCATATATTACATATGAATCAGTCCCCTGCGGATTTTCTACAGGTCCCGCTTGTAATAATTATAATAATGATAATAACAATTCCAAAAAAATATGTAGGGGAACAGCTACCATACAATGTGACATAATGAAGTATATAACTACCTCAACTTGCTCATCTGTAAAGAAATGTTGAAAATAAGTTACCTACCACCCACTATGACTATACAATCCATACACCTACATACTTATAAAACGCAGCTTTAAACCCCACATAATGATATGACACAAGGAAGTGTGAGTAGCAACCCTAGTAAAAGTCAATATCAATAATGATGTTATTTGAAACGGGACTGAGAGATGAAATCTGACTAAATACTGAGCTTTTATCTTTACATCATATACGCTCTGTCCTCATCTAGCATCACTTGAAATGGATGCTCTCGTCTTGGGGAGGCTTTATGTTTTGACAAGCTCCTGGGTTTGACCTTTACACCTGATCTGAAATGAAACACGTATATCGTCTGTTGCCTGGGCCGCTGGGAAAATGGTGGGATCCTTCTACCGCTCCAGAAGATATCTCACTGCTGATGTAATTTTCTATCCCTATAAAAGCCAAGTACGTCCACAGATGGAGTACTGCTGCCACATCTGAGCTGGAGCTTCTAAAAACAGCCTATCCTGCCTTGACAAAGTACAAAATAGACTTTGTGGCTTAGTACGGGGTCCCTTTTCTCTTCCAATGTTACCTCTCTCCCACAAAAGAGACGTTGCGAGTCTGTTTTATCGTTATTTCCATGGCAAGTGCTCGCCCGAGCTCCAATCTCTGGTCCCCCCTCGCCAATTATTCACGATAAACATCCGTCTAGCTAAAACCACTGTCAGTAATTTCTCCCACTCTTTATCTGTGCCTAAGTCAAAACGTAGATTCCATGAACAAAGCTTCTTTCTGAGATGTGCACGCCTGTAGAATTCTCTTCCGTCTGCCCGTTTCTCACCTGAGTACAACTTGGATGTCTTCAAGTCCAACATAAATAAATTCCGGATTAATCGCCCCCTTAAGACACTTTATCAAATCTCCAATACCAACTATTACTACGATATTATCCCATTGATTACTGTACACACAATAACCCTTATCCCCGAGTAGCTTCCAGGCCTTGATAAGAGGTGATCCCCCATGTAAAAAAAAAGGCTTTTATTTACGACTTCAAAAAACAAAATGGCCCGATTAGCGTATTTGGTCTGAAAAAGAAGAATCTCGAAACCCTGGACAAGAAGATGAGAGTAACGTCTAATTGAGTTAACTCCGTTTTCCAATATCATAATGATAATAAATGATCATTGTTATTATGGTGTGAGAAAGGAATTTGTAGTAATTTCGATGTGCAGGGGAAAAAGGCAGTCAGACTAACGATATGTAAAAAAGGGAACTTTTGAAAGAAGCAGGCCCGGAAACAACAAGATTTACTAGACTGAAGGAATAAATCATTCGTCGGTTACAATATGATTTTATTATATATATTGAACTCTGTAGCACAATATAATGATAAAATGAAATAGTCTCCGAGATGGGCATATTAGCCGACGACAAAACGATCTATAACAGGCACAATTGAAAAACGAGTAAACACATACCTAAGGCAATAGTGGAAACCATAGAGGACGGCTTCCAATCAATAGTGGAATTGTCAAAAATGGATTGCAACGTTCAATACTGCCAGGACTACGCTCGTTTGCTTTAATAATAACAACAAAAGAAAACTCCTTAACCAATAATAGCTATGGCTAAAGACACATTACTATAAAGTACTTCGTTAAAACTCCTCGACTTAACGTTCACATGGAACACGAGATGGTACAGATACATCGAGAGCGTTGGCAAGGCTGCTGTAAAGATGCTGGGCTCTCTCTACCGAGCCTGAAAGTTACTTACACCTGAGAGTATTCTGTACCTCTACAAGGCTACCATTCGCCCATGTATGGAGTATTCTTGTCACATGTGGGGAGGACCATCTGCTATTTGTCTCCTTCCTTTACAGGGTTTAAAAGAGAGTCGGCGAAGGTTCTAAACTGTCACCTAACCTTCAGCCTCTTTCGCACCGACGAAATGTTACATCCGCCTGCCTGTTTTACAAGTATTTTAATGGTGGATGCTCCGACGAATTTCAAGCCCTTGTACCCCCTCGACGTTAATACTCCCGAAAACACCCAACAAGTAGCAAAGTCCCACCCCTACACGGTACAGATCCGTAGACGCTAGAAAAGATTCTACTTTAATTGTTTCTTCCCCAGAACTGCTAAACTTTGGAATTCCCTATGGGGTTCCTGCTTACATACAGAATTCAAGTGTAATGTGAACAGTCATCTTGCTGTTCAACTCCTTACATAGTATCCCTGCAACTCTTGTGCTTGATAGGTGTCCCCTACATCAAAGTGGCATTGTGTCTTGTTTGGGGTGAAAATGGAATTTAAAAAAAATTACTGCCCGATTATCTATTGGAAATTATCCAGTTATCTCATTTGGTCCAGTTTTTTTTTTATTATTAAAAACACAATGGACACTCTTTTCATAGAAATTTTTTTAACTGCGTGCTATTAGTTTGTTTTTCTGTCCAGGAAACAATTTATTTCCTCTATCCAGTAAAATATTAGCTTTATCAAAACACTAGCAGGCCGACCCGACGTTGCTCGGGATTTTAAAATGGTTAACAAATGTTCCGCAATTCTAATATTTTTATTGTCATCGAAATCTGAAAGGGAGCTAGCGTAACATGCCTCCTCGTAGTTACTTAGTCCACAATTCATTGTAGTCTACATTGCACTGTAGAGAACATTCTGTTGATTTTATGAAGTGATTTTTAATTTTGCATAATGACAAGAATTAAGTTTATAACGCTAAAGTAAAGTACAATGGTCCAATTACACTCTACAGAAGCGTCCATTTTAAACACGCCTCTATTATATCAAAGAACCTACCGTTGATTTTATATTTTATATTCTATTTGCAAAAATAGATATTTTAAAAATATACACACACGCGTAAAAACTCCTTTCCAGTTAACGAAAAAAACTAGAAATCGACACTCGGGGTTTGAAGCATCAGACCACGCCATGTAGGGGGAAAAAACACGCTATCAACTTACCCAGTAGAATTTTACGGCCCGTTGTTCTATCATTGTTGCTAAGAGACGACATTGAAAATATAGCTTTACCGATGATAGTAAAATTAAAATAACGGTTTCGATTATCGATTATCAGAAATTATCGGGTGTATTCTGAGAAAAAAATGAACTAAGATCACGCCCAAACTTATGCAGTAAAGTTCTGTAAATTTTAAAGAAAATCGGTTCAGCCGTTTCGGAAACTATCAGGAACGAACTCACACACACAAAGTTGCATTTATATAATTGTACATTTGTTGATTAAATATATTTCGCATTCTATAGTATTTCTACGGGCCTTACTACTAATAAAGAGAATTTAAAACAACCTCGGGAATAAAGTAGAAGAGCGATTAAAACACTTGTTCTCAAAATAAGAGCAAGAACTTCATATAAAAAATCTGTTGGAATCTATAATTGAAATTCGATAGGATGCTATATGCCCTGCCAAAATAAACAAATTAAAAAGGGGCATAGAAGAATTGTAAAATATATTTTTAAACAGATGTAAACAAAGTGTTATTGCTTTGCTAGTATAGAAACATATTTACTCAATTTGGTTTCGGGTGATATAGTTGATAAGTGAACTATTATTAAACCTTTTTTTTCTGGATTCTATTTTTAAAGTTCTGAACCTTTGAATAGATTTTTAAAACTAAAAGTGTTCCCTTGACAATAATTATCTGCTATTGTTCGTTTGTCGGAGAGGAGTATTTTTGATGCAATTGCGTTTGAGATGAGTTAATTTGTTCGTACCATGCTATTCTTTTTAACATTTATTATATACAAGCCTAAGTGGCCGGCGTTGCCCGGCGTTGCCCGGATGTTTGGAAGTGTGTGTTGAGCAAAAATAAAAAAATGGTAGTAGGCAGGCAGGATCGAACCCGTACCGCGAATGAGGAAAAGAACCTGAACAAAAAACCGTGACGTCTTCGCCAAATCGGAAGTGGTGAAGGTTTAAGGGGAATTGAAGATTGAACAATTGAAAAGAGGGGATGGCTTTCAAAAATATCGACGAAAAAGCGATCCCTCCTTGTAGAAAAGTACCCAGATGAGGGTGAAGGAATTCATGTTTTTAGCCAATTTTTCGATATATTTCGTTCGAACGATCAGGCATTAATACGATATATATTTCGTGAAAATCCTTCGCCTCTGTCGAAAGTTTTAGACAGACATAAAAACACACATGCATACTTACATATAAACATGCAAGTAAGCTTTATATTATAAATATTCCAAAAACTGCTCTTCAGTCTGTAGCAGAATTGTTGGCTAGAAATGGATGTTTAGTTTGAATGCTAACTTTTCGTTAACAATTGCAAATGTTTTTTTCTAACACTTGTAGTAGCCTTCCCCAAATTCCAAGATATATACTCGCCGGCTAAAAACTCACAGTCAACATAAATTATGATAAATATGTAAAAGAAATTACTATGCCGGACTCTAACCCGTCATTATTCTATAATTGCACGGAGTTCCGACGTTTCCCGTGATTGAATGATCAACGAATGTTTGACACTTCCATTTTATTGTTATCGGAGTCAGTGAAATCGCACATTTTACAATCAAATCGATTGATTGCCTGCTCTTGTTGGGAACTTATCGCAATGCATCTGGAGAAATCTTCACATGCCTTGCGCAGTGAATCAATTCACAATACATTGTACTATACAGTGTACCGGAAAGAATCTACTGTTGATTTTATAGCATTATTTTTATATACTGGCTTGAATCACACTTCCAATTACACAAAATGCAAACGTCAAATATCATAGGTCAGTTGTCCTCTAAACATAAACAGTAATTTCGAACGCGCCCCCGCCATATCAAACAACTAACTATTGATTATATATGCCTGGGTGTTATTGCTGTTGCAGTGATGACAGCTCCAATGTAAATTTAAAATAAAATTCAAGTATTATTATGCAATTGCGTTTTAAACAAAGCATTAATTTCGAACGCGTTCCGTGCTATATAAAAAAAAAAATACAGTTTTTTTTTAGTGGCGGGCCTTTCGGATTATGTGGTAATAAAACTGCTCAAATGCACTTGTGATTTTGCGTTGTATAAACACTTAACTTAGGTGAAAGTCGCCTGTCCCTTCTTTCATATGATTATTTCGAGTATTGATTATCGATACTTATCGGTTACATTCCGATACAACTCCAAAAACACTGACAGGCCGGTTTCTAGAGCGAACGAACTAGCATACTCAATCAGACACATACACAGTTCCTTTTATCTAATAGTAGAGGAAAGATATACAGGGCGTCCCAAAAGAATTTGACTGATTTTTAATTTGATTAACTTCCTCAATATTTAAGTTATGATTACCAATTTTCATATGTAGGTAGAAGAGCCTCTCCGTGATTTTTAATATATAATAACATATCATACACTACTTGTTGTACATTTACTTACACAACTTAATCTAGAGTATGTTTTTCACAAGGTCTAATTTTAGTTATGAAATATGATGTTACTCAAATGTCCACCATTTTCATTTTCACACTCTTGTGCTCTCTGCAGGGCATTGTCCAGCACATCACTTAATGTTTCAGGGCTTATGACCCTAATTTCATCGTCTATATTGTTTTTAAGGGCATTTATTGTGGATGGATTTATTGCATTGGAATAAAGGAATTTCTTGCGTTGAAGTTTCGTCGAAATTTTCTTTGAGTTTCTGATATTGACTCATTCAACCGAAAATACGAATCTACCATAAATATTCGCTCCTCGGTAGTGTAACGACTCCTGATGACCTTGAAAGGATTACTCTAGATGATCTGAAAAAAATAAAAGAAAAATATACAAAATTAAGTTATGAATTTTTTTTTTTAACCATCAGCTTCTTTTGGGACAGCATATGTATATATTGTCATGTCTGATCCTGCATATGCTATTGCTGCTACATCTCGCCTGGCGCAGCAGCCACTAACCATTCCCTTTTAGACTAGTTATAAAAAAGTTTGCATCTTTGTTAGCTCTCTATGCGTGTATTACAAAATAATGCATACAATTTGCTCATATGAATTTGCCGCACTTTTGTGTAAAACGATAATACTCCTCTAGAAATACCGCTTGCTTATTTTTCTCTCCCTGCCTGTTCCAACATGTTAAACATTAAATGTAATATACACAATTATCTTTTTGCTCAACTGTCTACCGAGGATGCCCATTTGAAATCTGGCACTAAATTACAGAGGTTACTCAGTTCTCGGCAACAATATACTATTTATTTTAAACTTAAATACACGTAACACTAAGAACATAATCTATATTCGAATAAAATTACATATATGTGTACGTTTGTATACTTGTGTGTATATTTATATGTGTAATGGCCAGCTAATCAAAGTCGCGTTTCAGATAAACAAAATTCGTACAGCCAGAATTTATTCATTGCGGGGACATTTTTATTGTGGCAACGAACACCTATGCAAATCGGTATCGCTCAAGGAAACGTGGTTGTAATGCGTCACACTTACGGGACTATATTTTATCCCTTCGCGTAGGGACACTAAACTGATTAGAACGTTCGAGAAAACTGATATATAAAGATTAACGCGAAAAGTTTTTTATCAGACCAGACACAGTTCTCTAAAGATACTATCGACGTCGACTGTAATGCTGCTGGAATCTAACTCCAAAGGATAGTTAAGGAGTACCAAATGCAGAAAGCCGTTCCGTAAGCCCCAGCATGATTCTATCTATAGACGGTTTCCCGGCGACAGAATAACGGGCTCGAAATTTTCACTATGCGTACTAAACTGCTAGAGTCCACATCGTCAGGGATTAAAGTGTCAGATAAAAACTGCAAATGAGCAAAATGTTTTTTCACGTTAAAGAAGTTAACGCTTACAACAATGAATTGATATTCTAAGCTTACAAACTATTTCTCCGCATTATTCAACGTCCGTAAAGTTTTTTCTTCGTTAAATTACGCAAATTTGACACCTCCTTCAGTCTCGAAGGATTTATTCAGTCACTTTAAAAACTATCAGTCGTGCATTAACAATTAAGTAATAATCTTTTCCAACCCAATCTTTCACGAGAAACAACCGTCTGGCTAAAACTACTGTCAATAATTTTCCCCACTCTATATCTGTGCCTAAATCCAAAGGTAGATTTCATGAGAAGAGCTTCTTTCTCAGACGTTCACGATTGTGGAACTTTCTTCCGTTCACCTGTTTCCCACCTAACTACATCTTTGATGTCTTCAAATCCAACAAACAAATTCCTGACAAACCGCCCCCTTAAGTAAGACACTATCAAAACCCCCAATACTAATGATTACTACAATACTGTCTCATTGATTACTGTACACGCAATAACCCTTATCCCTAAGTGGCCTCTGGGCCTTGATAAGTGGTGACCCCCATGTAAAAAAAAAACCGAACGATGTTCCCAAATCTTCGCCTTATAAGATACCCATCTCAGCGCATCGTTAGCAGACTCTAATATCTTAATTTCTTTTACATGAGGAGACCGAGTACATTCAAGGAAGACTGACTTACACATTTAGTACGTGAAAATGATTCTTCTGGTTAATAAAAGTTTTTATTTTACACGTTTGTACTTGTTCCAGAGTGTTACCTGTTTGCTGACGTATGTTTTTTTTAGTTTTTGCTTGTTAAAGAAAGGTTATTCGACCTATGTTCTGGAATCCATCATGAATTAAAAGACCGGTCAATCTGTCCTCCCTCTACATGCGTTTTTATGTAATATGATTATGTTTTTATACCTACGTCACTTCCGGTTTGGCGGTGGTCGTAACAACAAAGACGTTACGTTTTTCTCCGTTCTTTTCCTCTTTCGCGGTATGGGTTCGAGCCTGCCTTCCTACTACCACTCTTTTTTTTTCTCAACGCATACCTCCAAACACCCAGCAAACGGCGGGCACCCATGCTAATATATATATATATATATATATATATATATATGTGTGTGTGTAAATATTTTATAACTGTAATTTTCAAAGTTCCACTAATTAAACCGATCATAATGAATTTTGAAGCACATCTGATATGTGTAAATAGTTTATTTGTGGGTGATATTCAGTTAAAGTTTGTTGTATGCAAAAGACGAAGGGGGATTAGCACACATCCGCAAATGTAATATACCTTCTGGTATTTTGAAATGTTCACATTAGTTATTAGATTTTAATGAACATCCTTAATTTCAATTAGAGTACCTTAAGAGGTGTCAAGAAGTCATAACGTTGTTATTTTAAAATGGAAAATCATTAAAAATCAATTAGGCAAAATCTTGAATATCAATTTCATCTGAAACCCCATCAAGTTTAAGCATTCAGTTTTAGACATTTTTTTTAGACTCAAAAACGTAATTGATTTTGATCCCAAATGGATCACGGAGTCTAGCAATAACGTTTAATATCTGAACGTCAATTTTCGTTACACATATAATTGGTGAAAAAATCTTTTTTCGGAGCAGTGGAGATTGATTTTTCTATCATGGAACGGTAATCGCTTAGTTTAATAATTTGTACGAAGAGACACCACTTTTTATGACCTCAAATCACTCGATCGCAAGAGTTAAACGAGTGGCAGGTGTACAGTGAGACAACACAATGATTATCAGAAAGAATCTGCTTATATAGTAGGGGGACGGTTCAACAAGAATTTATTTACATAATCTTAGATAATGGATAGAGAGAGAGACGGGGAAAAGGTGAGTTATAGTGTAAACACGTTGACGGGAAGTCAAGATCAGCTGATTTGATTGCGTGCGAGTCATGTGATCAGGTTAGCTGAATCGAAGAGATTTGGTCGGGACTTTTAAGAGAGCAGACGGCTTCGTCGTTGTCTCCTTCCCTTCGCTGGGGGGAACGAACGCTGACGTGGTAGAAATAAGACCTACAACAAAGGCCAAATTCACTTTCCAAACTTCTGCGAACGATCTGGAAGGTGAATAAAAAACTATAACCAATTTCTTGTCTTGGAGTGAAATAAATCTTCGTCCCCCAAAACAGGTATCAAGTCTCCCTCCCAGACGAGAATTTCCAGATGGACCAACAAAATGGTAGAAGGTGTGTTCAAATGACATGTCACACACATATTCACACTTAACAGCATATGAACATATGTAATAGAAAGACCACTAGACGATCACACACACAACGACATTAACTCTGGTAAGATAATTAAACATCCAATCCTTTATAAATAGACACGTTTTAATATATCATCTCCATTCCAATTTCAACCAATATACAACAAACGCTCATTTTATGATACGACAACGTAATAATTAGACTTGAAAGTAACTACGTGACAGTCGACTGGAATAGCAGTCACGCAGTACTGTGTTCAACACACAGGAAGTTCAAGGAAAGAAAATTTACTCCTTGAAGTTTCGTTTAGTTTTAAGTAAAGAAAAAGAGAATGGGAAACTATCGGCACTGATTATATCTAGACGAGTTTTTGCTGTGAATGTTTATAGGAAGATACCTTATATTTGCACAGGGATCGAACAGAGCTGCAGTTATGTAAAAGCAACTCATAATAGAGGGAAATAATTTAATGATCAATGACGGCGATGCGCCAAGCGATACATCCAGCAGTTTGGCTATCTGTAAGCTGAATATTGCTTCATGTATCTGGCTCAAAAGCTGAATATTGCTTCATGTATCTGGCTCAGCAGCTCAATGACCCTAACTGAAACGAAGCCTTCTGGCTATGCAATTCATATTCTCTCAGGTGTAATTCATATAAGTTTCTGTGTAACCGACTCTGCGAAGCTAGTGTAAAAAGAGGTTACGTGGCACATTATTGTTGCTTGACATGAGCTTAAAGGCAACGAAAACTCGCCACAGTCGCTTAAGTTTCAGCGCGTAACTATTGAATTTGTTCATGCTTCAATCTAAAATACCATTTTAATCCCTGAACTGACAAAGTAAATGGATGCGTCTTGGATGTTAAGTGGCGTCTTAGACGTAATGGATGCATCTTGGATGTTGAGAGGCGTCTTAGATGCAATGGGTGCATCTTGGATGTTAAGAGGCGTCTTAGATGTAACGGATGTATATTGGATGTTAAGTGTTGTCTTAGACGTAATGGATGCATCTGGGATGTTAAGAGGCGTCTTAGATTTACATAAAATAAATTTTACCGATTTAAAATGCCGTTTGAACAAACCTTAAAATATGCGATCAACATAATATCTACAACTAACTGACGTCGGCTGCCTGTCATGTTTAAAATATAATTTCTGTGAATTTATTGTGCTTTCGTTTAAAATATCCTAAACCGTTCATATTCGATAGACGCACCTTATATACTTACATCAAAGTATATATAAAATAGGCTTTTGCGACATTCGCCCTATAACACCGACTTGTTCTTTTGTGGAAACTGCTCCAGACAAGTCACTAAGCCACTTGATGTAAGGATCTAACAAAAATACCAACGATAATTGTTATATTGATTGATTCTGATGTAATGACTACATCCGGGTTCCTCTTCACAAGAATATAATTTGATGGTTAAGCCATGAATACGTGTTACATAACGGGGGTATCAACATGACGTGTGTTGTATATACACTGAATGGCCACACTGTCGCATGTATGTGACGAAGGGTTCATCTGAATGTATGTATTTGTGTGTAACACTTTATTTAACCCTACCATGATCGTCAGTAGGGCCTCTTTGTGTGTATTTGTTGACATAACACGAATACATAAACGTGGCATACCTGATTCTGCTGAACATTTTCGGGGGTGGGGTCTTCATCATCTTGAAGGAGTTGATTCTCAAAACAAAACACGCATGAAAGCTACCAAGGTAGTACCCAAGATGGAGTGTATTTTTTATACTTGCTTATTCGCTTCCAGGCATTACGTCTAGCAAAGGAGGGATTGACGATCTTTAGTTGGGTGGCCTGTTCTTATACGTCTCACGTCTGAGACGCCCCCCCTGTCTTTTAAGAGGAGACTCCTTTCAGTTCATCTTCTGGTGACGTTCTTAATCCAACTTCTCTATTTTTCAAGCTAACCTAATCACGTGACTACACCGCCGTTCCGGGTAAACTATCGGACAGTCTTCTGGTGCAACTTGTCAAATTAATATCATTGACAAATTTATCAAAACCTCTAAACAATAAATAACTTCTAATACTTTTACAATATCACTGGATAGATAGATAAATTGATAGATTAATAGATTAACAGCTAGATCGATACAACACAGATATAGAGATGCATCGATACAACACAGATATAGAGATGCATCGATGCTACACAGATATACAGATGCATCGATGCTACACAGATATACAGATGCATCGATGCTACACAGATATACAGATGCATCGATGCTACACAGATATACAGATGCATCGATGCTACACAGATATACAGATGCATCGATGCTACACAGATATACAGATGCATCGATGCTACACAGATATACAGATGCATCGATGCTACACAGATATACAGATGCATCGATGCTACACAGATATACAGATGCATCGATGCTACACAGATATAGAGGTGCATCGATGCTACACAGATATAGAGGTGCATCGATGCTACACAGATATAGAGGTGCATCGATGCTACACAGATATAGAGGTGCATCGATGCTACACAGATATAGAGGTGCATCGATGCTACACAGATATAGAGGTGCATCGATGCTACACAGATATAGAGGTACATCGATGCTACACAGATATAGAGGTGCATCGATGCTACACAGATATAGAGGTGCATCGATGCTACACAGATGAACAGATGCATCGATGCTACACAGATATACAGATGCATCGATGCTACACAGATATACAGATGCATCGATGCTACACAGATATACAGATGCATCGATGCTACACAGATATACAGATGCATCGATGCTACACAGTCATACAGATGCATCGATGCTACACATATATACAGATGCATCGATGCTACACATATAGAGATGCATAGAGAGACAGATAAATATTTTCTTGCGTCCCCAACTACATAGCATACAGACTAATAAAAAGCCTAGAGAAGACATTAAAGAGTCCTTTTTAAAAAGATTTTCTAGCTACGACACGAACACCTGCTCATTAAATCAACTTACAAGATTTAATTACTCTATTGCTGTATACTAGAAAACTCAGCTACTTTAAACAAATATATTCATTTCTGGAACATACGAGATTTCAACTAAGGAAACAACCATTTTTATTCCTTGATCAGAAACATCGATCCTAGGCTGCAAGTCCCATAAAAAGAACAAGTGAGGCAGAAGTTATGCTTAAACTAAATATCCAATTACTACTCTCAATAACTGTGACAGATTTTAACAATAAAGTGTCGTGCCATTACCGTGGCTATAAAGGCTTAAGGTAAAAATTTAGAAATAGAACCATTTTGAAATGTCGTTTGACCATCCATTTATGACGTTTCAAACAGGTTTTCAAAAATATCAAAGGGAACCCTTATAATTACACAACGAATAAACGATTTTCATGATTAGATAAGGCTTATTATTGTTTGAATAGAACAATTCTTAAAGTTGTTTGATTTTTCGTTTCTCAAGATAAAAGAAAATGTAAGTATTCTTAACAGACTTATAGCGTCGGAACACCTGGATTTCTACAACAAGTAGATCACACTAATTCAATCTAATAAGTTGCAGGTGTTCGAGGTCATAGCTGGTAATATCCTTCAAAACGGAGACTTCGACCTAATTTCACGAGGAAAAGAGATGATTGTGTTGAGATGTGTCTTGTCTTCGAGGATCGGGCAATTCCATCTGTTAAAAATGCGATGACACCTGAATATGTATATATATATATATATATATATATATATATATATATATATATATATGAGTAGGTAGTAGTTTGCTTGAAGCATTATTGGTAAAGAAATATATAGAATTTTTTTTTTTAAGCCAAAGAAAATGCGGAGAAAGATCGGAATTATGAAAGTAAAGAAAGAAAAACAAGCATACCCGTCTACATTTGTTTGTTTTTCTTTCTTTACTTTCATAATTCCGGTCTTTCTCCGCATTGTCTTTGGCTTTTAAAAAAAAGTCTCTCTCTCATATATATATATATATATATATTATATATATATATTATATATATATATATACGCACATTTTTCTAGATATCTTTATTACAGCTGGCATGTTGTATAAAATGGCGCGCAAAATTTGTTGTTCTGCCATATTCCACTCAAGCGCTTTCTAGCGGTGCATCCGATTATCATCAGGAACGATTTTTTTTTACTTGGGTTACAACACCTGTTACAAGTTAATTTGAGTTTATATATATATATATATATTATATATATATATATATATATATATATATATATATATATGTGTGTGTGTGTGTGTGTGGTTGTTTTATTTCGGTTTCGATTCAAGCTAATGCATCCAAGTCATGTAGGTATATATTTTTTATGTTTGAAAATACAACTTTATAATATATATAAAACGCTAGAACATTTACTCTATATTAATATAATCGAAGTTTGCAAGAATTAAAATATTATATTTAAGCGTACTTTACGACCGGGCTTTGCCGGGCGTTCCTGCTGGCTTAGATAACTACTTTTACAGTTTTAACAAAAAAGCTACAATAATATCAGAGCGTCTCCATTTACACTGAACATCTACAGAATGCCAACATCAATATATTACATATGAATGTCTCCCTCCGTGGCATTTCCACAGGTCCCGCTAATTTAAATAAAGTACAAATCGGATATTCCTTTGAAAGAATTTTTTTTTCGGGGGAGATTTTTAGGCTCTAAATTTTCCTCATCGAAGTGTTAACTAATTTTAGTAATAATAAATGCGTTACATAACTGCAAAAAAAGGGAACCAGATACTTGTCCCGTATACAGACCGTAATTAAATTATGTTCTAATTAATAAATCCATTCATAACATAGGAACGGGACGACTTTCTTTTGAAGTTTTCTGTACTTACCCCTAGATTAAGTTAATGACATTATATTAGCCTAATTTTTACATTGAGGAGAGAAACATAATTTGGCGACGTCACAAAATTAACTTAAAACCGTCTATTTCTTACTAGCAATTCAGCCCGGCTTTACTCGGCCCCTATGTACTGTTCATAACTTGCCCTACGTGTGAATACACGTTATGTAAGATTTTAAATGTCTAGATCAAAAATTGTCTAGAGACCGCAGAGGTAAATTTTTTTAACTTGGATCCCTATTCTGACCCCTTAACATTTATTATCTTGGTCTCAATTAAAAATACCAAGTTTTATCCAGGTCCAAGTTACCTACATCTAAAATTTCAAGTGTTTAGAACAAAAATTGACAGAGGAATTTCAAATATTTAGTCCCAAAATTGGCTGAGTAATTTGATAGACACCGCAAAGGTAGAATCTTTTAAACTTTGACGCCTTGGCAGCTTAAATTGTCGACCCAAACCGATTAAAAGCTGGGCCTATCTATAAATACTCTTTATGTAAAATTTAAAATGTTTAGACCATAAATTGGCTGAGCAATTTGGTAGAGACCGCAGAGGTCAATTTTTTTAAAACTTTGACCTTAATTTAAACTCCTTAACTTTTATTTTGGGGGATCAAGTCAAATTATAAATGTTTATCTATGTCCAAGTAACCTACATTTAAATTTCAAGTGTTTAGACCCAAAATTGGCGGAGGAGTTTGGTAGAGTTTTCAAAGGTAAAATCATTGAACTTTGACCTCTTCACAGCTAAATTTCTAGCCGAAAACTGATTAAGAAAAATCTCAATAGCCCTTATGTCAAATCTCGAGTCTCTAGACTGAAAATTTACAGTTATTTGGTAGGGATATGTACACAGACACACACAGACATTTTAACTTTTATAGATATATAGATGACTTTAAAAGCTGGAACTAATTCGGTTACGTAAATATGCGTTACCGTCAATCTGCCTGACCTTAAATTTAAAGAATCTTAACCGCCTACCTAATTCGAAGCAGTGTTTATGTTTTTATAATGTTCCTGCAGACTGTGATAGTGTTCAGTTCTTAGTTATTATTCTACTTGTTCAATACTAATAAACCACAACTACATCGTTAGTTGGTTGGCGATTTAAACCAGAGAACAATAACTCGTCGAATTCCTGTGAGTGCCCCATTCTCTCTCTCGCAAAACTACACTTCTAAACGGCTACCAACAATAAACATGTATCATATTTTACTAGCAAGGAAACTGGACGTAGCCCTAAATGTAATGATGTTAAACAAATGTCCCGCACTTTCAATAATTGTATTGTCATCGAAATCAGTGAAATCACCAATTTTTCAATTAAATTGGTTGTCTCCCCTAGTTGGAGACCAACGGCAGTCCACCGAAAAAAAAAAAAAAGCTCGCATGATTCTCCACAATGACTTAGTTATTAATAAATTCTAGTCTGCATTACACTGTAGAGAATCTACTGTTGAGTTAAATTTGAATATTTTTATATAATGGTTTAAACTAAAGTTTCAAATGCAAAACTCAGTAGCATGGTTCTATTGTTCTCTAAACAGAAACATTAATTTCGAATGCGCACTTGTCTTATCAAAGGGCATACTGTTGATTTTTATACGCCGAACCTTTTAGCTTTTGCATAGATAAACTTCCGCATTGACCTATGATATTAGGTTTTATAAGGGCGTTAATTTTAGTCAAAATTGTACTGTTCCTTTTTTAATCGATTTTTTGCGATTATTGATTTTCTATACTTATCTCACGCATTTCGATATTGGACCTGTCTAAAAACACTCCCAGACTCATAAATACATGTATATGAAATTTCTAAAAATATTGGCGAATGGTTTCAGAGTTCGTAGGGGCCGAACGCACGCATTTTTTCGGATTATCCATTTTTCATACTTATCAGAGACATTCCGGTACATGAGTTATTTAAAAACACTGACAGACACAAAGAGCATTAGTGTCAAATTTTAAAAATCTTGGCCAAGCTGTTTAGGAGTTAATAGGGAACTATATATCTCTCACACACACAAACGCGCATGCACACAGACAAGATGTCTTTATATAGAGAGAGAAATCCAGATAATAAAATGTCATTATATTTAGCATAAAAGTAATACAACACAACGATCGGACGATCATGACCTAGGTAGTGAACACGCATATATGCAGGGTGACCCCCCCCCCCAAAAAAAAAAAAACAGGGGACATTCAATTGTTTTTCTAAGCATTTTACAGTCAACGGAGAAAAAAAAAAGGCCAAAGACCCTAGTGTTTTGATGTGATGTTTTGAATATAATGAACTAGTTATGATCAAAGTTTCATTTCATTCGGACACAACACTAAGAAACGGGGCCTAATTAGAGTTGGGGCCCGTTTGTTGGATCATCCTGTATATATATATGCGATGAACAAGGCAAGTCTGTCGGTACTTAAATTCAGAATATCGTAATCGCCCGGCTAATTCGCAGCAACGTTTATGTTTTAATAACGTGACTATAGACTGTCATCTTATTCCTTTCTTTAATTATTACTGCGTCTGTTATTTTCACCCCCGGTGCTATTGAACAATTAAGTTTCGTCAGACAGTTTAAATATACAAAAGAAAACACTGAAAAACAAGAACGAAAAGCAAAAGGGGAAATATAAATGATGAAAACAAAATAGCGCGAACCTCCCATCTTGAGGATATCTCCAAAGCAAATCGATTGTTATCGTCCATTTTTATTTGTGACGTGACGATGCGAAACAGCCATTACCCTTCGGCCATTTATTATTCTGGTAGCGAACGGAGGAAAAATAAAGTAATAATAGGTGTTGTGTTATGGGGACGAAACGATGGTGGGGGTTGGGGGGAAGGCGAAGACGTGAATAATAATTGACTTGGAAAGTGAATACGACTTTTATTCTTTTCACATCGGTTTATTTTGTTTTATGAGTAACGTTTTAATGGAAAATAAAGTATCGTCATTGAATAAAGAAGCGAAAAACGACGCGTTCTGAAAAACATATAGATAAAGGAAAAGAAGACAGGATCTTAATCTTTATTATGTTAAAGAAATTAAACAGCTTGTCTTATATGGAAATGTAAGGCCAGATTAATAATTTTAATCAGTTTTTGGGGTCATTTACGCTCTAATAGGTTGAGGAATTATGTTACCCCCCCTCAATTTGCTTATATTTATAAAATATCAAAATACGAATCTTTCACGTAAGGTTAAATCAAGTCAGAAAAATATTTCTATTATGGAGTAAATAAAAGTTGTAGCAAACGTGTACAGGAAGTAACGTAATGGCAGAAAGTCGTCGTGGCAATGAAGCAAAACAGGTCCATTAAACTTTATTTTCCTTTTTTTACTGTTATTTAACCTCAGAGAAGTAACAGTGTCACTTCGTCATAAAGGTCACTCAAGAAAAAAAGAGAGGGTAAAATAAACATGGGATTATCGCTAATAGATCAATTAAGGTTGATTATTTAGGTTAACGGCTACACAACGACTTACATTACATTTGAAAACGAATGTGTTATAGTCGTCTGGGAAGTAGCTCTGCAGTAAGGGTAAGTAAGGCTGTCAAAACGTAACAATCATGGCAAATCTCCGATTACACACACAAACAAGATGGAAAGAATACAGAAAAAGATCCCCCCTCCAGATGTGATGGTAATGGCAAATAAACATTGAAAAGGATGTGTTTATCCTCTCTGGTGTTATGTTTCATTAATGCATTCGCATTTTCTTTTTTATTGCCTCATTCCGGAGACCGGATATCACAAAAGGTTGCTTTAATATAGAGAAAAAGAAAACTCTCTCAAAAGTAACTTTCCAGACTGAGACAAAAATAAAAAAAAACATACTATAATTTTACCCAAGTTCGAAAACCAATTATAAAAAAAGACTTTCTGATATAAAATGCACCAACCATTGATGTTTTCCTTTCCCCTTTTAAAAACTCAATCATGTTCTGCAAATCCCACAACAAAAAAGTTCCTCTAGAAAATAACTAAACCAAAACTATGAATTAATTATTGCTCATATATAAATCTTAAACACTATGAATACATATTTAAAGATAAAGGAATGTAAACAAAAACAAAAATCTTGGTAAGGTCCAAGATCAGTACTCGGAAAAACTAAACTACTGGAAGGGGATACGCAACGGAACGGAGACTAGAAACGGAAAACAAAACCATTTATTTATTTTTTAAAATTGTTTTAGTTTTAACATTGTTTTATCACGAAACAAAAAACAGTTTGTATCATAAAATAAAACATTTTATTCAAAAAATAATTTGGTCTTGTTTTACGATGAAAAAACAAACTAATAATAATATATATATATATATATATATATATATATATATATATATATATATATATATATATATATATTACCGTATTTCTCTGTAAAGTTACATTATTGTTTCAGCTACCCGGCCGTTTTTAGGACGTTTGTAGCTTAATTCTTAATGCTGCAATAGTTTAAGTTATGAATTTATATTTTTTACTAGAATAATTTGCCCTTTACTTTTCCAGTTTTGATAACTATTCCTTTACTTTTCCATGTTAAAGCTTAAGCATATTACTTTTCATGGTCGCATTTTTTCGATTGTAATCCGTGATTTTTCAAGGCTTTCAATAAATTCGCTTGTTCTTTGTTTAATTTCAGTCTTATTTTTTGCCTCCATAAACACATGTAATAGCAGTGTACGGCACTCATCTGCTATCAATAAAATCCCCTCAATTATCTCCCTTTAATTCTTTCTGTTTCACTCGTTACGTCTCTTTTCGCGACAGCAGTGAATTAGTAGCTGGAACGACGTAGTTGCTATAGAAATCAGTCATAAAAACATCGGTCACCTTACAATTTTTTTGCAATTTTGAACACCAGAAAATGTATTAGAACTTTACTGAACGAAAATTTTTTTTTTTTTTTTTTACAATATAGTTGAGATGGGGATCTATAAACTGTAATAATTGTTTGAAATTTGGTCGAAAAATGAGTGAGCGGTGAAGCTTTTAAGCAGTTCTAAATGACAAAAACTGACACTTAACAATATATTCAAACACTATCGTGTTTGAATGGTGTAGTATATATATTAGATATCTATGATATAAAGCTCTGTGTGTGTGGTCACGAATAGGCTTCTATATGGTTGACTAGTTTAAATAACTGATTATATATAATAATAGATTTATCGAGATACAGGAATAGGTATGTTTGATCTGGAAGAACGGTGATTCATTAAAATTGTGGGGATTTGCGTTCGCGCCTGGTCAACAAAGTATGGAAATAAATTTAAAAATTAAAAAAAAATGTTTACATGTGTTTTTGATATAGATGTACACAAGAATACTTTGATAAGTATGTTTTAACTTAAATAGGGATTGTATAATAAAATTGTGGGATCTGCGTTCGCGCCCGGCCTCCATAGAATGAAAATAGGCACAAACTTTAATAAAGACTTTTCATATCTATCTGTGTAAGTAAACTTTGATAATTATGTTTCAGTTTGAAGAAATATGGTATAATAAGATTATTGGGGTGTTCGTTCGCGCCTGACCTCCATAGAATGGAAATATGTCAGAAAGTTTAAAAATGTTTTTTTAATATAGATCCACATAATATTGTGATAAGTGTTTCAGTGTGAACAGGTATGGTATAATAAATTATGGGGTTTATCTATTTTATTTTTACTTTCATCATATTTTGCTTTGGTTTCGATACCCGCAAATTCGAAGCTATCTCTTTACAACCCTTCCTTTTCATAACCGATCATACTTTCATAAATCAGAGTCCCTTTTCTGTAGGCTGTTTTTGAACCCAGTCAACGACGGGTACTTTTGCTAGTATATATATATATATATATATATATATATATATATATATATATATATATATATATATATATATATATAATTAAAAATTGTTTTTTGTTGTTTCGTTGTAAAACTAAAACTGTAAAAATTAATTGTTTAAAAAATATTATTTGATAATGCAAGCAGTGTTTTTTTGTTGTTTAAAAGTAATTTTTGTTGTTTTTGTTGTTTTTTTTTTCGTGATAACACAGGACCAATTAAAACTAAAAATAATATTTTTAAATAAAAATTATCAAAACTTTTTCGGCTACGGCGTTACTTAATTCGAAAGGAATTGATATGCCGTAAACAGAAAACAACATCTTCACTAACGAAGGACACAAAAGACAATATTCGAGGTATTCAACGTAACTTTCCTCTTAACATCTTCAGCTGTAATACATTTTTTTTACTGCACTACAAAAGCATAAAACATCTGCTCTTTAAAGAGCATTACCGGTACATTAACCATACTAAATATCTCCCAACCTGTCGTTTTTATTTTCTACTAGCAGGGAGACCCGACGTTGCTCAGGATTGGATGATAAGCAACGAATATTTCACGCCCCTATATTTTTTATTGTCACCGAAATCCGTTAAATCACCCGGAGTGGTGATGGAAGGTGGGATTCACATGCTTCCATGCAGTAAGTTAATTCAAAATATGTTATTCTACATTGCATTCAAGAGAACATTTTATAAAATTATGTTATATAAACTTCTCTCAATTTAACGAAAAAAAAAAACATTGAACAATTTACGTGCGGTATTTGAACCTACAGATCACGCAATGCAAAAACAAACAAACAAACAAAAACACGTAGATTTTCAAGTCTTATAAAAATCTTTGCAGTTAATGAAAAAAATACACGTGCGGCTGTTAACCCTGCAGACTAAGTCATGCAATAAAAAAAAACACGCTTTCAACTTTCCTACAGTAGAATTTTCACGGCCCGCTCTTTCATTGTTGCTAAGCGACGACATGGAAAAATGTCTTTATCAATGATAGATAAATCAAAATAACGGTTTCGATTATCGATTCTATGGAATTATCGGGGGTATACTGAGACAAAGCTTAACTAGCATCATTTCCAGACTTATACACAAAAGTTCTGTAAAATTTATAGAAAATCTGTTCAGCCGTTTCGGAGTCTATAAGGAACGAACACGCACAGCCCGAGTTACAATTATATAATTGCCGAGATAGAGATTCATTGTAGCTGGGATGGGGTATCCTACTGGATGCTGGTATTCACCAGATATTACATACATTCTTACCGAGGGATAATTTAAGATTCTAACTAGTGGTTTAAGAGTAAGTGTCTTTGTTGCATTTGGTTCATCGGAGATAATTGACGGGTAGCTTTTTAAATTCTCCTTCATGAATTTAATTACTCTTCTAACTACTGGAGATGTTCATGTGTCACGTAATAACTTTCCCTTTCAACTGTGTAACTTATGATTATTGGGGCCCACTAACTTCTAAGGTTGCTTCTTTTTACTTCTCGTCTATTATCCCTATATAAGGTGTAATAGCCCCGCTTTTGAAATACGTAGCGCAGTAATTAGATAACCACAGTGGGTAGTGTGCGACTCATTTCCAGCGTTTATTATGTGATATGCTTAGTTAGACTTATGCACATTAAGATTTTTAAATGACGAGTAAAATTCAAATGAAATTAAAAGTGTTCAATGGAATGGTACTAGCTTTAAATGCAAGAGTTGAGATTTTCTCTATCTCTACTCATATAAAAAGGCACTATATATTTGCGTGCGAGTCCATTCCCTATGAACTCCAAAACGGCTTGACCAATTTTTTTTTTTTTTTTTCGATCAATATATTGTATGTGTTTGGGAGTGTTCTTGGGTAATGCTCCGATAAATATAAAAAATCGGAATGCCTCCGATAAATATAAAAAATCGACAATCGAAAAGTCAGATTTTATCCAAAGTTAACACCCTTAAACACAAGTGTTTTATCTTCACACAAGCAGAAGGGTCCGGTGTATGAAAATCGCCAGTAGACTCTTTGATAAGACACCGGTTCGTTCTAAATAAATGTTTCTGTTTAGAGAACGACTGAAACCACGATACCTGACTTGTTTTGTTTTTCATTTTTAACTTTAATTCAAGTCTATACAAAAATGATTTCATAAAATCAATCGTAGATTCTCTACAGTGCAATGCAATGTACTTTAAACGAAGTCATTGCAATTAGGCACGTAAAACTTCCTTCTGGGGTCCCTGACTAGAGCAGTCAATAGATTTGATTAAAAAATGAGCGATTTCACCGATTTGGATGACAATAAACATATAGAAAGTGTAGAAGATTCATTCATCCTATTTCAATCCCGGGCAACGGCGGGTTACCTGCTAGTACAAACATACAATTAAAAAAAAAACGTTGATTGATATGGGTTTCATATAAAAAATAAACAGGTATCAGAGGATTGGGATTGCAATTTCTGATATGATTTGAAGCAAAAAAAAAAAAAAGAAACTTGCAAACTGTGGCTGACATAGGACTAAATGTTCACACGTTGGCAAACACGCCAATTCCAATAAGCAACATATACAAGGATAACCATACAATTGTTATGTTGACCAACACGTTATAGCCACAGTCGAAAAGTAGACAAAAAGAAACACCTAATCTGTTTTATTTTATTACTTTTTTCTGTATAACGAAATTTATTTCCTCATTCTCCAGCCACGTGTGACTTCTCATTACGGCTGTGACGTCTCTCACGTGATCGTCTTCTCGAACGTTCTTTTTCCATTTTATAATCTTTTTACTTGCTGTCACGTCCTTTCGCTTATGACTAAGAATTATATATAGCGGCCGCGCTATGTTACAGAAGTATTGCATTTTTTTTGTTTGTTTTGTGGGGTTTTTTTTATATTAACGAAAAATTTGAATTATTTAGATTCTTTGAACTATTGTTCTTATCTTGAGTATCATTTTCTTTAACTTCAGTCTAGCCTCTGCTCGTCTTCAGGTGTATCATATCGAACTCGGAAATGTTGGTGTCGAACTCACGTGGCGTAGTGAATAGAGAGTTTTGAAAAACTAATTGTAAAATTGATATTCTCCTGACGGTTAAAGGTTCAATTCTCATTGTGGGCGAGCGAAAAATACAGTTATGAATTACTTAGGACCTCTATCAAGGCATGACTGATGGAACGAGATCGTGTTACACCGTGAAGTAAATAAAGGGTTCCGTTCGAAATTCTGTCCAAATTCCCGAGTTGGAAAGAAACATTATCGAATTCGACAAGATACACCTGAAGAAGACCGATGGTAAAATCGATCGAAACGTTGTAACAATGGCACTCAAGATGAAAATGTTAAGGAATAGAGAGAGCGAGAGAGAGAGACAGGGGGAGAGTGGAATTATAGTGTAGACACGTTGACCGGAAGTAAAAGATCAGCTGATTTGATTGCGTGTGAGTCATGTGATCAGGTTAGCTGAATCGTTGAGATTTGATTTGGACTCAGAAGACAACGGACGGCTTTCCGTTGTCTCCTCCTCTTCACTGGGGGAGGGGCGAACGCTGACGTGTGTAGAAGAACCCACACAGGCCGATTTCACTTTCCACCTTCTGCAAGACATCTGGGAAAAGTGAAATAAACTATAGAACTAATTCCTTGTCTTGGAGTGATTGAATCTTCATCCAAAAACAGGTATCAAGTCTCCCTCCAGGACGAGAAATTCCAGATGGTCCAACATCGAAGAAGCACAGGTAGGTTCTGAAAATACATGTCACTCACACACGATTCCCTTTATGATACAACATAAATATATAATATAACACGTCATCTCTTCTAATCCATTATTAGAGATGACGCAACAAGCACTCAGCCCTTTATTATAGAGCAACAACGTAAGAAGAACAGTAGTCCGAAGTATCCACACAATTCAAATAAGAAATCCGCATCTAAACAATTTAAAAATGTAATACTGACAGGACTGTATTATCAATTTTTGATCGAAATTTAAAATGCTTTTCTTGACACCTGAAACAATATAAAGAGGCCATCATTAACGAATTGTTAGATTTTACACTTGATAGGTTTTCGATTGTGTATCTTTAAGTGATGTTTATGTGTCACCTTTATAACAAAAGGTTAGAGAATTTATTTAAAATAAAAAAAAAAATGCTTTTTTTATGTACAACTTGCGCAGTAAGACAATTGAATTGTTTGCGAACCTTTAGTTTATCCCATGAGAATATTTCAAATATACCATTGCTTTATTAAAATTGAATAATATATATAAACTTTTGTCGGGAGAAGAAAAATAGGAGAAGACCAGAATCTCTAAGGAAAGCAAAAATTAAATCTTGGGTTCACTTCCGGCAGCCGCGTTACTCACTTCCTTTGTTATCTATTATTCCTCACATTCCATAAGCAGTGTTTTTGAAAAATAGGGGAAAATATTGTTTTCTGGGTCAGAATCTATTCCGTCTAACGTTTATCGTTGGTTATTTTTTATTTTATTTTTTTTTAATTAAGTAGTATTTATTAGCTTCTTACATCAAGTAGAATCATGCCTTGTCTCGGCAATTTCCATAAATAATGTTCTATCCTAAAGCAATTATAATAGCTAAACCTGGTTTAAACACTTCAAATATATGCGATTTTCATAAAGATAATATCTTATACGCTACGGTAACATTGGCACACCGGTTCTCGTAGATCACCCAAGTTAAGCGACGTTTTGCCTGGTCATTACTAAAATGGGTGATGATTTAAGAATACCAAGTGCTGTATGTGCTCTTTTCTTCTCGACGTTGTTTCCAGTTGTCCTGGACTTCTTGCCACTGGACCTTAGTAGTGCCGATTAGGGAGAAGTGTTTGGTAATTTCGTAACACTTGGCTCACAATTACATGCGCAGAAGGCGAGTATTAATTGTTTTTCGAGACTTCATCAAGGCGATAAAGATATGTGTATAAATTTATCTGGGTAAGACAATACAGTGGTCTTGAATATATACACTACATACTATGTGCCGCCTATTTACGTGTTCGAACCTGTAAGTGACCCACGAGGAAAGAACATTCTTTAAACTCCTAACGCATATATGCGAGTTTAATGAAATATAAACATATGTTAAAGACACTAATTTAGATAGTTTCTCAGCATTTCAGACTCGTTACTATATTAGGTATTGAAATGAAAGGGGGGGACAGGAAAAACAAAAAAGTAATATGCTATGAACCACTATCCAGCCCCTACCTGGTCGTAAATAAACAAGCCGCGCATGTGAGAAGTGTGAAGGGCCAACGTTGCCTTCCCATTTTTGCCAAGATGGGGGAAATTTATGGGGTAAAAAGTGTCATTTGTTGCAATTTTGAGGCATTTGTGACGCTTTTTGAGATCTTGGGAACGCTGAATCCCAGTGAAAATACGCAAACATGGCAGTTTTCCGCTTTAAGACATGTATATTTGAATTCAGCATCTTAGAAAACCACTATATAGACATACATATCAAGTTTTTGAGTAATGTGAAAAAGAGCTCCAGAAAAGCATGTTTTTTTTTAGCCCTAAAAGTCCCAGAGGGATGCGAACCAGAATTTTGCCAGGGTCACCCATACTGAATTTATATTAAGAACAATGACCTACACATTTTGCCTCAGTTTTAGGGGAATCTAATGGATGATTCAAACGCTATGGAACCAGAAATGCCATTCTTTGGCCATTTATGACATATTTAAAAAAAAAATTTAAGTTTAACCGGCTTCCTCCGAAGGAGGAAGTTTCATGGGAGTATGAAATTCACAAGCGGTCCTCAGTCGCATGTATATCCCCGTTAGGGGAGATGACGTTAGGTTTTTGCAACTTTTTGCAGGGAGGTGTCGACGTCCTCCTAACATACAGCACCTGGACCTCCCAAATTGGTCACCCATTTTCGTAATGGCCAGGCTCAACGTTAACTTCAGTGATCTGACAGGAACCGGTGTGTCAACAGGATTATGCCGTATTTTGAGCATATTTGCCCTCTTTTGAGCCCCTGGTGACGCCGAAATCCCACTGTAAATGGATAACGGTGCAGTTTCCGGCCTAAACACGTGTATATTTAAATTGATTACCGTGAAAAACCAATATATATTCAGACATTTTGTTGAGAAATATAAAAAAAAGCCACAAAAGGGGCGGTTTTAGCACTGAAAGTCCCCTGGACGCGAACCAGAATTTTGCCAGGGTCAACCATATAAGATTTATATTAAGAACAACGTGCTCCACATTTTGGCCAAGTTTCAGAAAAATCTAACAGATGGATCAAAATTTATGGGACAAAACGTGTCATTTTAGGCCATTTTGAGGCTTTTGTTTTTACATCTTGAGTCTCTGGGGACGTAACGGGAATATTTACTGTGCGCATCTATTTATTGAAATACAAGTTGTGGCAAAATTTCAGGAAAACTAATGAACGGTTTTTATTATTTAATTGGAATTCATTATTGAGATGAGTATTATTTATTAATTTTTATTTATTGCGGACTAGTATCCTCACCTTTTTCTTAGTTGTTTCAGGACGTTTCGGTCAACTATTCCTCTGGCCTTCGTCAGGTGGTAACCGCAACGGTATAGGAACTCTGAATCTCCTGACTGCATCCACTGAAACATAGGTCCCTCTCTGATGAATCGGAGGACCAATAAATGACGCAAAGAAAAAGTTTTAAAAAATCACAGAACATTATACAAATCGTGATTTAGGTATCAGAGCTGGGAGAAGTAATACATCGAGTTCCTAATCTTTACGGGGGCAAGGTTGGGGGACCGTCAAACAAGTAATATATAATAGCAAGAGAATAATGTAGCAATATAAATATGCGGTTTGGGGTGAGCTTAAAAGGGAAAGTTTACCTAATTTAAGTAAATTAAAAAAATAGAGTTCTTCATTAAAAATTCAGTTAGAAGTACGAATCAAGTGTACCGGAAGTGCCATATTGTGAACTTGAACGTAAAAGAAAGGGAGTATAGAAAACTACTCACACCTAAGAGTATCCTGTACCTTTACAAAGCCACCATTCGACTATGCATGGAGTATTGATGCCACATCTATGCTGGTGTATCTACCACTAGTCTCTCACGCTTGGCTAAGTTCTAAAAAAAAAGGGGGGGTATCCAATCTAATAGGTCCCACTTTGTCAACTAGGCTCCAACCTCTGTTCCATCGCTGCAATGTTGCATCCCTGTACATGATTTACAAATATTGTAATGGAATGTGCTCTAAGTAACCCCTTGCATTTGTGTACCCCCGACGTACATATCACCGACAAACTCACTTAACAAAATCATACCCTTTTACTGTTTAGTCCCTAAATGTCAGAAAGTTTTCTTTTTCTTCTGATAGCTTCTCTAAGACGGCTAGACTTTGGAATCCCCTTCCCGCTACCAACTTTCCTTACTGCACTGATATGCGGAAGTCCAACTGCAACCAAAACCAATATCTTAATTATTCCTATGCATAGTCCAAATTAATAGCCCCTTATGACAGTCGAGGGTGAAGGAATGCACGTTTTTAGACAATTTTTCGATATTTGTCGTCCGAAGCGTAAAGCTTCAAAATCAATACCGATCTCATGAAAATCCGTCCCCTCTATCGAAAATTTTAGGCAAACATACATACATACATACATACATACATACATACGAGATTTATATTATAGACTAGCGTTGCTCGGGATCGTATAAACAATGATAAAATTTAATTGGATTTGGAATATATTTGTTTCTTTTAATGTATATGTATCATTTGCTATTTCGAGCAAAAGAATATTTACCTACCAAGGCCGGGTATTATACCTATGAAATAATTATATTATAGATGACTAATTTGTTAAAATCGTTTTTAAGTATTTTGCTTAGTTCATTCGGAATTTTTGCCAGGATAACGAATGTTTCTTATGCTAATAGGTTTTACTGACAACGTTTCGGCCGACGTAATTTCTGATAATTGTAATTATTAAAAATATGTTAGTTATTCTTTTTCAATTTTGATAAAAAAAATAACTAGTTTACCATCAACACATAACATCTAACTTTTTTTTTATAAAGGATACACAACAAAATATGGTACAATAAGTAACTGTTACCAAACGCAACACAAGTGACATATCATTGTTAACCGGTTGGTTAAGTAAAAAATAAAGAAATTAAAACAATTTAATCAGTAAATTCTATATCAATTGCCTTTATTATTTAGAGTGAATGCTTAATTGTAACTATTTCAGAACTAAAAAAAAAAAAATAAATAAAAATAAAAACATTCGCATTTTACATGTGTATAGCGTTGTGGAGTAAGGAAATGTTTAACAGCAGGTAGCAGTTAAGATAATATATATATATATATATATATATATTATATATATATATATATATATATATAATATAATTTGTTTGTTTTTATATAAATATGGCCGTTATAATTTAAATGCTCATGTGCAATAAGAATGAAGAGAATGCATCTTTGTTTTGTTATTATCGACTTTGGTCCGTTGGCCTACTTTCTAGTTGACTACAATATAGTTGTCTTCACGTCCAATGTAAACAACTTCTTTATATCCCCAATCTTAAATAATCAATTTCTACCACTAACGATTACAACGCCGTGACCACTTTATACTTATTAACCTTTATTCAAGGCTTTATAAGCAGTTACTCCACAAAACAAAATGCGGATCGGCGATTTGACAGTGACAATTGTGATATTGCGTAAAATATTCAATATCAGTTTAAATACGTGAAAAACAAAACAGTATTTGAACACGACTCGCCGATTTTGACAGATGGGTAGACTGAAAGATAGAAAAATGAAATAAGGCAAGGAGGAAATAAGGCAAGGAGGAAATAAGGCAAGGAGGAAATAAGGCAACGAGGAAATAAGGCAACGAGGAAATAAGGCAACGAGGAAATAAGGCAACGAGGAAATAAGGCAACGAGGAAATAAGGCAACGAGGAAATAAGGCAACGAGGAAATAAGGCAACGAGGAAATAAGGCAACGAGGAAATAAGGCAACGAGGAAATAAGGCAACGAGGAAATAAGGCAACGAGGAAATAAGGCAACGAGGAAATAAGGCAACGAGGAAATAAGGCAACGGGGAAATAAGGACACGGGGAAATAAGGACACGGGGAAATAAGGACACGAGGAAATAAGGGCACGAGGAAATAAGGGCACGAGGAAATAAGGGCACGAGGAAATAAGGGCACGAGGAAATAAGGACACGAGGAAATAAAGACACGAGGAAATAAAGACACGAGGAAATAAAGACACGAGGAAATAAGGACACGAGGAAATAAGGACACGAGGAAATAAGGACACGAGGAAATAAGGTAACGAGGAAATAAGGTAACGAGGAAATAAGGTAACGAGGAAATAAGGTAACGAGGAAATAAGGTAACGAGGAAATAAGGTAACGAGGAAACTAGGCAACGAGGAAACTAGGCAACGAGGAAACTAGGCAACGAGGAAACTAGGCAACGAGGAAACTAGGCAACGAGGAAACTAGGCAACGAGGAAACAAGGCAACGAGGAAACAAGGCAACGAGGAAACAAGGCAACGAGGAAACTAGGCAACGAAGAAACAAGGCAACGAGGAAACTAGGCAACGAGGAAACAAGGCAACGAGGAAATAAGGCAACGAGGAAATAAGGCAACGAGGAAATAAGGCAACGAGGAAATAAGGCAACGAGGAAATAAGGCAACGAGGAAATAAGGCAACGGGGAAATAAGGACACGGGGAAATAAGGACACGGGGAAATAAGGACACGGGGAAATAAGGACACGGGGAAATAAGGACACGGGGAAATAAGGACACGAGGAAATAAGGGCACGAGGAAATAAGGCAACGAGGAAATAAGGGCACGAGGAAATAAGGACACGAGGAAATAAGGACACGAGGAAATAAGGACACGAGGAAATAAGGACACGAGGAAATAAGGACACGAGGAAATAAGGTAACGAGGAAATAAGGTAACGAGGAAACTAGGCAACGAGGAAACTAGGCAACGAGGAAACAAGGCAACGAGGAAATAAGACAACGAGGAAACTAGGCAACGAAGAAACAAGGCAACGAGGAAACAAGGCAACGAGGAAACAAGGCAACGAGGAAATAAAGCAAGGAGGAAATAAAGCAAGGAGGAAATAAGGAAAAGAGGAAAGAAGGCAACGGGGAAATAAGGCAACGAGGAAATAAGGACACGGGGAAATAAGGACACGGGGAAATAAGGACACGGGGAAATAAGGACACGGGGAAATAAGGACACGGGGAAATAAGGACACGGGGAAATAAGGACACGGGGAAATAAGGACACGGGGAAATAAGGACACGGGGAAATAAGGACACGAGGAAATAAGGGCACGAGGAAATAAGGCAACGAGGAAAGAAGGGCACGAGGAAATAAGGACACGAGGAAATAAGGACACGAGGAAATAAGGACACGAGGAAATAAGGACACGAGGAAATAAGGACACGAGGAAATAAGGACACGAGGAAATAAGGACACGAGGAAATAAGGTAACGAGGAAATAAGGTAACGAGGAAACTAGGCAACGAGGAAACTAGGCAACGAGGAAACAAGGCAACGAGGAAATAAGGACACGAGGAAACAAGGCAACGAGGAAATAAGACAACGAGGAAACTAGGCAACGAAGAAACAAGGCAACGAGGAAACAAGGCAACGAGGAAATAAGGCAAGGAGGAAATAAAGCAAGGAGGAAATAAAGCAAGGAGGAAATAAGGAAAAGAGGAAAGAAGGCAACGGGGAAATAAGGCAACGAGGAAATAAGGCAACGAGGAAATAAGGCAACGGGGAAATAAGGACACGGGGAAATAAGGACACGGGGAAATAAGGACACGGGGAAATAAGGACACGGGGAAATAAGGACACGGGGAAATAAGGACACGAGGAAATAAGGGCACGAGGAAATAAGGCAACGAGGAAATAAGGGCACGAGGAAATAAGGACACGAGGAAATAAGGACACGAGGAAATAAGGACACGAGGAAATAAGGACACGAGGAAATAAGGACACGAGGAAATAAGGACACGAGGAAATAAGGACACGAGGAAATAAGGACACGAGGAAATAAGGTAACGAGGAAATAAGGTAACGAGGAAACTAGGCAACGAGGAAACTAGGCAACGAGGAAACAAGGCAACGAGGAAATAAGGACACGAGGAAACAAGGCAACGAGGAAATAAGACAACGAGGAAACTAGGCAACGAAGAAACAAGGCAACGAGGAAATAAGGCAAGGAGGAAATAAAGCAAGGAGGAAATAAAGCAAGGAGGAAATAAGGAAAAGAGGAAAGAAGGCAACGGGGAAATAAGGCAACGAGGAAATAAGGCAACGAGGAAATAAGGCAACGGGGAAATAAGGACACGGGGAAATAAGGACACGGGGAAATAAGGACACGGGGAAATAAGGACACGGGGAAATAAGGACACGGGGAAATAAGGACACGGGGAAATAAGGACACGGGGAAATAAGGACACGAGGAAATAAGGGCACGAGGAAATAAGGTAACGAGGAAATAAGGTAACGAGGAAATAAGGTAACGAGGAAATAAGGTAACGAGGAAACTAGGCAACGAGGAAACTAGGCAACGAGGAAACAAGGCAACGAGGAAACAAGGCAACGAGGAAATAAGACAACGAGGAAACTAGGCAACGAAGAAACAAGGCAACGAGGAAACTAGGCAACGAGGAAACAAGGCAACGAGGAAATAAGGCAAGGAGGAAATAAAGCAAGGAGGAAATAAAGCAAGGAGGAAATAAGGCAAAGAGGAAAGAAGGCAAGGAGGAAATAAGGCAAGGAGGAAATAAGGCAACGAGGAAATAAGGCAACGAGGAAATAAGGCAACGAGGAAACTAGGCAACGAGGAAACAAGGCAACGAGGAAATAAGAATCAAGGAAAAAGGGAGAATGAAAGGAAGGAAAAGGAAAAGGACAGAAGGAAGGAAAAGAGGATATAAGGGGGAGGGAAAGGGAAAGGAAAGGGAGAAGAAAAAGGAAAGGGAGAAGGAAAGGAGTGGAAGGAAGAGAAGGAGAGGGAGAAAGAAACGGGAAAGAAAAGGGAGAAAGAAACGGGGAAGGAAAGGGAGAAAGAAACGGGGAAGGAAAGTGAGAAAGAAACGGGGAAGGAAAGGGAGAAGGAACGGGGAAGGAAAGGGAGAAGGAACGGGGAAGAAAAGGGAGAATGAACAGGGAAAGGGAAAGGAAAGAAAAAATGGGGGAAGGAGAATGGCAATGAAGGGAAGGAAAAAGTGAATGAAAGGAAGAAAGAAAGTAGTAGAGTATCAGGTTTGTGCAAAAATATTGTTTATATATATATATATATATATATGTATATATATATATATATATATATATATATACACGTCAAAAAACGACAGAATTTTTGCACCAACCTCATATGAAGAAAAGAAAAAGAATGAAACGAAGAATAAAAATAGAAAGAAACGAAATCAGCTTCCTTTCGGTATTATTTGTTCTAGCGTAGAACAATCAGATAAACCTCCTCACGCTATGACTAATCGAAATTTCACACACCTCGCGAGTTCAGGGATCGATAATTTTTCTTTATTTGTTTTATTGAGTGTTCATTGCACACTGGAGCGATAAATATCTATCTGACTCTTTGAAAAGGAAAGAAAGAAAAAGTATTTTATCATCGTTTCTAGATGATGTCACTGGATGGCGTGAGCTAATCTATTAGACACCTGGTTGCTAAAACGATTGCTAATCGTTGAATGGTTTCTGCTTTTTCCCAAGCACAGTATTGGTTAAATCCGCATTTTTGAAAGTGAGGGCCGTGTTAGGATTCAGATATTCAGGTTATCCGATTGTGTCGATAGAAATGTTTGTGTTCTGTGTAATTGTTGGTTAATCAAAATAATGTAGGACTTTATTTTGAAGCTTGGACAGATTGATTTAGTTTGGCCTGCACATAATCTCTTCTGGGTCATTTAACGTCGAAACATTAACTTGAACATGGTAGATGATACTTAAAAATAAGTGGTGTTTCATATTTCATATTTCTTTATGGATCTCCCTTGCCCTCTATATAACTTGTTTATCTGATATTATTGTATTCAGGTTTGCTCAAATTCCAAACCTTCCTTTATTGTATGATGCAATGTGGAGGAAGTTTGAACAGAAGAGGCACTATTTTTTTATTGTGTGGGCTTGTTAGTCACGGATTGAAGTTATGACTGGAAGAAACATCCTTGGAAATTAAAACTTTTTAGAGAACTTGGAAGTAGGGTTATGAATCTACGAAATGTTTACTGATTTTTACAATTTGGACCATTTTTGATTCCTTAAAAACAATTTTAACTGGCTAAAAACCCATAAAAGAACGGCCCATAAAAAACAAAACAAAAATTATTTGAGGCCCGTAACGCCGCTCTGAGACTGTTAGTTTCGGCGGAGACGAAGTTTGAAAATATGGAGACAGACAGACAGACAGACGGACATATAGCCGTTAATATGTTAGATTTAAAAGTCAACAAGATCGCATTCTGTAAGCAATTTTATCGATTGATTTTGATAATTATGACGATGCATTCTTGGGGGGGGGGGGTTTATTATTCAGAGAAACCTTATTTGTGCATGTGTGCCTGCAAAAGAATTGGCTAAGCGTGAGAATGAAGAGAAGACACGGGAAATAAATTGCACTAATGTTTTTTTTTATGTACTTTAACTTTTAGGAATCATAAACAGATTTTGAAAAAACAACTTTTTTTTTAATTCTTCGCTCCAATCTAACATACACCCAGAGCGTAACAAACATTTGAAAAATATGCCTATGTTGAGTGAGTTGTTTTGTTTTGTATCTTTTAACTCGGAGGAACACAGTGCTCATCTTCTAGGCAGCATCCAATGCAAAAGTCGATAGAACAACCAAAAATGTTCCTGCACAGCCGATATGGGTGCCATTTGCGGTTTTCAATAAACTCTTATCCGGGTAGAAGCATTGTGTAAAAGCATACCTCAGCTAGGCATCAACAAAGTCACTAACAAGCTGATTGTTAGGGATGTGTCCTAAACGAAGTTTTTGCATTTATATATTTTCGAAGCGTTGTATTTTGAGATGAAAAGGTTTCATAATATGAGCTTAACCCTAGATGAATAATTTAGAAAATTAAAATAAATATATATTTATTACTGGGGCGGTAAGATTTGCCCGGGCGTAAAATACGCTTGAATATGATATTTTAATTTGTGCAAATTGTGTATATGTTATTATAGAGTTGTTGTTTCAAAAGTAAGAAAAAATAAGTATTTAGGTGCCATCAGTTAGAATTGAAACCGAAACTGTAGCGTTCTAAGCTGGTGACGTTAATACTGTACCGACGTGACACGCATATAAAACGATTAAAAATTAAAAAAATAAACTAAGACGAATGTACAAAATGTTTAACTTTTTCAATTTTTATTCATTTTTCGCCCTTTAATTTATTTTTTTATCGGCTAAGACGCATAAAAGAACGGCTCGTAAAAATCCAATCACTTAAGGTCCCCAGAGTTTTAATTTCAGGGGAGAGAATGTTTGAAAATATGGAGAAAGACAGACAGACAAACATATCTCAGTTTATATATTAGATTTATTATTGCATAAAACATATACCAGTTTAGATATTAGATTTATTATTATGGCTCACGGAACGTGGTCTAGTTTACGTTTAAGTAAACTAGATCACGTCCCGTGAGCCATTTTACGTACTGATTTATAAGAAGATGTTGTATTCATTGGGGAATCTATTATTCAAAGTAGACTTATCTGTCCCTATGTGTCTTCTTGTCCTGTAAAAGGAATTGGCTTAGCCTGAGAATAAAGAGAAGACGGATAAAGATTTAAAAAAAAAACGAGGTGTGAAAACAAAGAAATAAAGACAGAATTAGGAGAGGAAAAAAACATACAAGTTTTAATCCGGGAGGTATTCAAAAAGTAATGTATCTTATTTTTTTTAATTAAAGAAAAAAAAATGAAGAGCTATAAAAGACAGGCATTACACAGTAAAAACTAACGATTTTTTGTGCTCCAGAATTAATTTTGCAACATAGTTTAGTTGTTTTGTTTTACGGCATATCAACCCTTTTCAGGTTATTCAATGTCCAATCCAGTTATATTGGAAATAGTATTCATGTTGCATCCAGTTAATTTTGTAGAACTTTGTTATTCTTTAAGCTTTTTGTACCTCCAATCTCTAATTATAGTGTTTGAGTTGGTTGTTTTATAGTGGATCTTATAGTTTTTAGTTTCCGTATCTGCAGAACATGAATTAGTTTGTAATTGCCTGTATTTTTTGAGATGAGGTGTTTTCATTGATTGAGATTGTCGGACTGACTTCCTCATCTTGGTTGTTATAGTCACAAAGTTTCGGCCGTTTTTCCCTCCGGCCTTCATCAGGTGTTTTGTATCGAACTGATGAACCGTTTGTTAGGATTCTCGAACCCAACCCTTTCTTATCATTACGGGGACCTAGCTGGAGTCCGAACACGGTACCCCCGTAATAATAATAAAGGGTTGGGTTCGAGACTCCTAACAAACGGTTCCCCAGTTCGATACAAAACACCTGATGAAGGCCGGAGGGCAAAACGATGAGGAAGTCAGTCCGACAATCTCAATCAATGAATGAGTTTGCAAGGGGAGAGCAAAAAAGGGTTACAGTATTAATATTTGGTACATTTTAAGTTAGAAAACCAGTGAGGAAGTGGGGGAGATAGAATAAGAAAAGGGAAAATGGGAAGAAAGAAAAGGGGGAGAAGCGGACTGTTGTTTTTGTTTTTGGTTTTGCAGAACATAACTAATTTTTTCAAAAGGGTAATAGAAAAACAAAAAACATCAGTGCATTTCGTTTCAGGAAACCAATATCTTCAGGCAGCCTGATCTGGTAACATCGGTTTTGCTACATAGACACCATCATTATAAATTCAGGTTTCCCAGCGATGAGGCTGGCTGTGTGGTCGTCCGAAACGTGCATTGTCATTCACATCTTTGTCGTTACTCTGAAATCGGCTAATCACTCTCCTAAATGTGATAGCATCAACCGCATAGGTTTTAGAAACGTTCAAAAGGCACCGGTGAATGTTGATTGGTTAAATATTTTCTATATTGAAAGATTCAAATTACACATCTGTTTCTGACGCACGTTCCTTAGAATACGTGCTTTCTTAAAATCTCACATCGTCAATATCTGCAACAGAGAGATGAAACTTTCATGTCATGAATGCATAAGTTCAGTCATCATAATAATGCACTTTGCAATTCCCCTCCTGCTTTATTCGAAAGAATAAAAAAAGTAATAAAAGGCATTACTGTTGGAAAGCTCCCTCGTAGAAATATGCTGCACTTTATCAACATGCAAAGTTTTTCAGTGCGGCTAGACAAACAACGTCCTAAAGCTGGAAACGAAATTCGACCGTCTAGACGATAATCAAAACTTTTCTTTGGATGTTGAACCGATAAGAGAAATTACAATGATAAACATTTTTTTACAGTTGGCATTGCATTATACGCTAGCAACTAGGTAAAATCAAAATGAATGCCGATGCTCGAAATGTATAAACATTTGACCCCTCCCTTTATTTAAAAATTCACAAAAAATCAGAAAATAAACCAATTTTTATGAAATTTTCAGTATTTATCAAATAATGATCTCTGAATATAATGAACAAATTATTTTTATTTAATCTTAGTGGAAATGTATTATTTTATTTAAACAAAAAATACCTCTACTAAAGTCCTGGTTTTCGGTAGTAAATAAAAAACGCAAGAATTTATTTTTTCTTTGTTTATATAAATAAAGCATTGTAATTTGCAACAATAAAAAAATAAAATATCTTTTACAGGAAAATTACGGAAAAGCCCCTAAAGTCCGTATTAATGAATTCGATATAACTCGAAGAAAAATGAATGGCTCGAACTACCAATATTACCATTGAATTAAGCATTGTTTATTTAATATTTTCACAAAAAAATTATAATAGTAAAAATATTTCTACTTTTTTTTAAATAAAAGATTTCGTATAATTTTTATATGCAAGATTTTAATAATTTCCTTGTTCGCAAGAATGTGAAACTTTCGGCGTAACATACGTTTTATATAATCTCGAACAATACATTTAAAAAAATAAAATTAAAAACAGGAACATAAAATATAACTAAATAATAAAAATAGATACAAACATTCACAATAGGAATGTATGGATACACGTCTGGGAAAAAAAGAAATCTGACACTCCTTTTATAATCATGACTTCATTTTGAAACAGCGTTTCGATTGGCTGAAATTTTGGGCCTCCTTATAATCGGGTTTACAAAATTTTAGTTTGTTGCGTTTTTGGCGAACGGTAAATGATTTACTTTTTGAGGGTTAATTAAGTTATTTTTGCACAAACCAGGGTTTTTTTTTTTTATTTAATTCAATATCTTAGAAATCTACTTTACTAGTTATCTTTGAAATAGACCCAGAAAACTAATATTTATCTCTAAAAAGATTTTTACAATGAATTTATTTAACTTCAAAATTTAGCTGAAATGGTTAGCTCGCCGTGAAAACATTTTTCACAACTTTTTTGTTTTTTTCACGTGTACAAATATTTTTTTTTTCTTTAGGAAATTAACTTTCGTCTCTAATCTTTCAAATACAATCAAAAAGTATTCGAAAACCTACAAAAAAATATGATAAATCGGCTTTAAAAACTAGGTCCCCCGGCCATTTTTGCCCGTCCCTACTAGTAACAGTTTGTTATTTCACTTTCGAGACAAGAAAGATTCTCAATTACGCAAATATACGCGCTAGCTGCGAAGGCAAGATGCCCGAAATTGTATTTAAATTACAGATGCGAAAATTTATCACTAAACAAAATATTTATTTTTAAGATTAAAATATTTTCTTGTGAATTATTTTAATTTACATTCAACCGTCTCTAAATAAATAGACCTTTATATAAGTTTTCCTTCGTAAACGGCGGTTTATACGCAAGACAAAGAAGGTTGTGATGATATGAACACCGAACGATAAAATAGATAAAATAGAAACTGGTTGATCAGCAGAACGAAAGTATGGGGAATCTGGTTATTAGAACAAACAATAGGGATTGGAAGTCATCGATGTACACAAAGACATTTGAAAATAGGATTGTTAATCAAGGCGTGGTGGTGACTCGGAAAAAAACGCAGGACATAGGTCAGTATATTCAGAGTTACTTTACGGACAGTTTAGGAATGGGACCAAGTTTTGCGACCGTTGATATTTTAGAGACAGTTTGGAATTTAGGATAGTTGACATCAGATTGTGGACCAGAGCATATGAGGAGATGAATTTGTCAATCGATGTACGAACATAGCCTAGACAGACAACTGGTATATGGACTTTAGGTATTAGAAAGTCAATGGAATCGCACATACATTACGGTGGGGTAAAGTTTCCCACGTGTTATGAATCTTGAAAATTGTTAGCACGTGGCATTAGCAATAATATAAAGTTTCGCTCTGTAAAATGTTTCGTTTAGCGGTTCCAAACTTTACTATATATATATATATATATATATATATATATATATATATATATATATATATTTCATTTAATCACAGAAATTAATATACCAAAGTTAAATTTATGCGTAAACTTAAGTATTTACTTCAACAGTGCTCAATACGTAGGTAGAGCTAGGTAGTAAGTTATAAAATATATATGGCGATTAAGCTACACAGAATATTCCGCGTTTCATTCACACTAAGCCTGATGAATCCTAGCGGGGATGAAACGTGAAATATTCTGTGTAGCTTAATCGATATATATTTCATAACTTTATATATATATATATATATATATATATATATATATATATATATATATAGACACACTAGCAGAAGTACCCGTCGTTGACTGGGTTCAAAAACAGCCTACAGAAAATGGACTGTGATTAATGAAAGTATGATAGGTTATGAAAAGCAGGGGATTGTAAAGAGATAGGTGTTCATACTCAAAAATTTTACCCTAAGAAAATATGATGAAAGTAAAGATAATATTCGCGAAAATATATTTTTTTATATCAACTTTGTTTCCATTCGTAGCCAAGAGTGACCAACAAAATGATGTTTCCTTACAAAGATAAAATGTTATATATATCTATAATATAAAGCTGAATGTCTGTGTGTGTATGTGTGTGTGTATGTCTGGTCACGTATAGGCTCCTATATGGTTGACTATTTTAGAAAACTGATTGCATATAATGAAAGAAGATGTATTGAGACACAGGAATGGGTATGTTTGATCTGGCAGAACAGTGGTTCATTAAAATAGTGGGATCTACGTTCGCGCCTGGCCCACAATGCAGAAAAATAAAAAAATTAAAAATTAAAAAAAAAAAAGTTTGCAAGTGTTTTTTTATATGGATATACATAAGAATACTTTGTTAAGTATGTTTTAAATTAAATAAGAATGGTATAATAAAATTGTGAGGTCTGCGTTCGCGTCTGGCCTCCATAGAATGGAAATAGGCAAACTTTAACAAAGACTTTTCATATCTATCTGCGTAAGTATACTTTGATAATTATGTTTCAGTTTGAGGAAATATGGTATAATAAAATTATGGGGTGTTCGTTCGCGCCTGACCTCCATAGAATGGAAGTATGTCACAAAGTTTAACAAGGTTTTTTAATATAGACCCACAGAATATTGTGATAAGTGTTTCAGTGTTAACAGGTATGGTATAATAAATTATGGGGTTTATCCATTTTATTTTTAGTTTCATCATATTTTGCTTTGATTTTGATACCCCTAAATTCGAAGCTAACTCATTACAATCCTTCCTTTTCATAACTTATCATACTTTCATAAATCAAAGTCCATTTTCTGTAGGCTGTGTACGACGGGTACTTTTGCATATATATATATATATATATATATATATATATATATACACACACATGTGTATTTATATAATTATGTATATGCATATTTCTTACAGTAGACATTGTTATTTTTATTATTTATATTATTAATATTATTTTTATTATTTTCATTATTTTATTATTAATATTATTTTATTATTTTTATTCTTTTTATTATTATTATTTACAAAAACGCTAATAATACTCTTCTCATCGCAATGTTAAGAATGTGGTTTTAAATATTAAAAAAAAAATATCAATGAAAATGAAAATCTACCTAAACAGGAATTTTCTTGTCAACGCAGAGTTGGTCTTAACATCCAAGGTATATATAATCTCCGAAGACAAGATTTCTTATGTAAATCTAAAACAAAATTTTAAAAAACAAAAAAAAATAGATGTAATTTATTAAAACCGAATAAAATAAGACGAATCATGAATTTTTTAAAAAAATTATGTTGTAATCAGAATTAAAACCGAGTTCGAAGCGTTGAATGTTTTGTAGCACCAGTTCTATATGCCATATTGCTGTCAATTAGCAAGTATAAGTAAGGGTGTGTGTTACTATAAAGAGATTCGAGAAAGTTGTAACAAAAAACAAATATATAAAAAATGTTATCAAAGGCAAGAAAAGTTACTTTTCTACCTAGCTGAATAAGTGTTTCGTATTTAATGTAAAATCTTTTTTCAGTTCGCAAATCATAAAGTGTTTATCGATATATTTGAAAAAAAAAAAGAAATGGTGGCGAGGTCACTGTTGAATACCTGAAGTTAGGGAAAATGAGCCCAAACTAAAAAATTATACAACATACTCTTAGAAACTCACTTAATATATGCCAGCCTATGTCACAGTAATATATAATGGGACGGTTTCTAACAGTATTTTGTATAATTGTTTAGGTGCATTTCATCTCATGAAGCCAATACCTTCAGACAGCTTTAATATTTTGAGTTAAAAATACGAAACTTTACTTTAGCAACGACGTTGGCAATTAAAAAAGAAATAATTTTCCTTATCCTAAAGTATAAGAATAATTGCTATGAATACATTGTCAGTTTAATGGTGAAGAATATCATGAGAGGATTGTATGCAATTAATTGAATGAATATATTTTGTATTATGCTTTTTTTTTTATACCAAATACACGTCATGTATTTCTATTACGCCATGGAATTTTAACTGACCACATAATTTCTAAAATATTCAAATAAGGTACGTTTAAATATCTCATCAGTAAGAACCCAAAATTTCTATGGTTTACATGTGCGTTCCAAACGATATTATCGACATTCTGATTCAACTTTAGCCTTGACAAACCAAAAAGGCGGCAATTTCATATTTATACCTTACAAACGGATAAAAATAAGATTTTAAAATCGAGATTTAATTGTTATTATTGTTTGGTTTGGTTTGGTTTACGGCATAGCTCTGGGTTATTTAATGCCAAACCAAGCAATACGTGGGATACATATATCCGTGGAATACATTTAACCGGAACCAGAGGAATTACTGAAAGGAGGGTTAGGTCGGTTTCATCCGACGGATGAAATTTATAGAGAATATGAAATTTCCAAGCGGTCTCCGGTCGTATGTATATTCCCGTAAAGAGGAGATGTCGACATTAGGTCTTTGTAGTCCTTGCAGAGAGGTGTCGACGTCCTCCTACATACAGCGCCTAATATTTCCAAATTGGCTGGTACTGACAACGCTGAACGTTGCTTAAATTTGATGATTCTGCCCTATATGCTTGTAAAATACATTGCATTACTATTGAAAACATTACTATTAGAAAGTATGATTTTTTTACTGTGGACCTTTGTACTCAATATATAATTAGATTAGATTGTACCTATTTGTGGAGACGTCGATAAGTGAAGATTACATTAGCCCTTTCTTTTGAAAAAGTCCCTATTTCACGAATGTGTATAGAGAAAAGTGACAGTTTGCGCGTGTTTAGGAATTTGACCTAACGATGTCTAGCTACACATAATAATTTTTTTATATATATATATATATATATATATATATATATATATATATCGCAATTTTATTAATATGTTTAGGAAGTATCCTATTTCGCAAATCAATCTTTATACTGAAAACGGACGGTTACACACGTTCGTTTCGGAATGATTATATCTATCTCTGCAGTTATATAAACGCAACTTTGTAGGCGGGTGTGAGTTTGTTCCTTAGACTCCGTAACGGCTGAACAGAAAAATTTACAGAACTTTAGTGTATGAGTCTTCGAAAGATCTTAGTTTAGTCTTGACTCAGAATAATTACCGATAATCGATGAGCGAACCCGTTATTTTAATTTGTCTATTACCGGCAAAACCATTTTTCCATGTCGTCGCTTAGCAATAATAATAGAACAACGAGTTGATAGCGTGCATTTTTTTTTCTGCATGACGTTGTCTGTAGGTTCTATCTCCGCACGTGAATTTCTTTTTTTAATTAAATGCAAAGAATTTTATAAGACTTGCAAATTTACGTGTGTTTTTTTTTAAATTTTTTTGCATGATATTGTCTGTAGGGTCAAACACCGCACGTAAATTTCTTAATGCATTTTTTTTTGTTAACTGGAAAGAACTTTATATGAAATAATTTTATAAAAGAAACAGTAGGTTCTCTAAAGTGCAATGTGGAATAAAATATTTTAGACCAAGTTACTGCATGGAGGCACATGAAGCTTCTCCCCGGGCGATTTCGCGGATTTCGATGACGATAAAAATATAGGAATGTGAAATGTTCGTTGTTCATCATTCAATCCCAGGCAACGTCGGATCTCCCTCCTAGTATTATATACATATTACTTTTTATATAAAAGAATTCTACATTGAAGAATAACCTTATTTGCATATTTCATCAAAAGAAAATTTGTCTTAGTAATTATGCCTTTGTTATTAATTGTTTGTTGCAACGGAATTGGCTCAACTGTTCTACGTAAACATGTTATTTAAAGTTGATCCATTTAAGTTATTCGAATTTAGTTTATACTAGCATGGGTGCCTGGCAGTTTGGTGGTGTATGCTGAGCAAAATAAAAAAAAGGTCAATTTTTTTTTAAATTTGACCCCTATTATGGCCTCTTAACATTTGTTTTAGGCTCAAATCAAGCTATTAAGTAAGGAGCGTATATTTAAAATTTCAAGTGTTTAAACACCAAAATTGTCGGAGGAGTTTGGTAGAGTTCTCAAAGGTCAAATCGTTGAACTTTGACCCCTTAACAGCCAAATTTCTGGCCGGAAACCGATCACATAGATTTTCCCTAATCTCAGTACCCTGTATATCAAATTCCGAGTCTGTAGACTGAAAATTGACAGAATTATTGCGTAGGGAAATGTACACACACACACACACACACATGCAGACAGACACGTTCACTTTTATAGAATTAGTTTAATTTATTTTAAATTATCATTACTGACACCATTTTCCTTTTAAACAAATGAAGCATGCATGGTCGCCCGTGAGTGCGCAGTGAACAAGACATAAAAAATGACTAAGTTTAGCATCCCCCCATTAAGCCCCAAAATTCCGTAGGACGTCAAATCTTGGTGAAAATAAACAAACGGTGCAGTTTTAGACGTCAACATATTTAAATTTGAGTTCAGCACCATGCAAAACTGCTAAATAGACATACACAGAAAAATTTGGAAAATATGGTAAAATGGAGTGTTTTCATTAGCCCTGAAAGAGCCTCTGGGGTACACCCAAGAGTTATCACGAAGTATAGACAAACAAAATTATATGGAAATCAGTTAGTTACAACTTTATAAAAATCCAAGGCATCATTTTTCTAAATAAACACAAAAGCGTCAATTTTAGCCATTTCAACCTGAAAGGTATCCCTAGGGAGGGGGGGACAACTTAAGTTTTCCCGGAAAATCCGTTCTGCTATTTTTTTTTTACTCATTGTGTTTAAGGTTTGTGCAAATTTTTTTTAAAAGATTTCAAGGCGTAGTTATTGAGAAACGTGCAGACAGACGAACGGACAGGGGTGAATTTACAGGTCTACGCTCCTTTTGTCGTAGGGACCAAAATCTGAAGTTTATTGATGCTATTGTAATGTTATGACCCGTTTACGCTGCGACAATAGCGTAGTATATGTTAACTGTGGCAAGCAGAGCCAAGAGTCAAAACATTATTATTATTATCAATTGGTTTGAGCAACGGATGGTCGCTGGATCAGTTATGATTACAAGAATAAACAATTACATTTGGGAAGAGATGATTTACGTGAAATCGCAAAAGCAATGCGAAATAGAAAATAGATGTAAACATTATTTAGGGTTTTGATAAACAAATACCTAGATGGGGACATTAGGTTGGTCTGAGACGAACTGCAGATCCTGTGAAGACCATTTGAGCCAACTGTAATACATTTATATTATAAAAATATAAAGAGTTGTTTTATGGTTTCACAAGTAAGAACAGATGCCTCAATTGGATGGTGCTGATCGTTTCATGGTTCGTCACGCAGTAGCAGGAAGATAGAACTCTTCAAGAAAAAAGGCACGAAGCATATTATTATTATATATGAACTTGTAGAATATTGCTAGGGTGAGCCAGCTAACCCAATGAAGATGTGCAGAATGGCTGCGATAATCGACAGAGTGTAGTTCCTGGCAGAAGTATAGAACAGTAAAACCCCTGGATGCCAGAACAGCTGGTATTTGTAGAGTGGCACCTGCCCCTCCTTGCATGTTTAGCCAATCAGACGCCTCAAAATAGAACAATCCACCATCCCTGAATAATTGTAGACTAGTTCAATGGCAATTAGCATACCACTAATTGCTACTGAATAAATATGTTGAAATTAGTTAAATGGTCCATAATGGTGGAGAAGGAAGGTAAGCGCATTCTTGATTCTTGATCTACAGAACTGTCAAATATCCCCATGTGACAAGTCTGATACAGCATGACTCAGTTTAGACGTCCATATCATATCCTTCTGGCTAAACAACATACATATCATTTATACGTTTATTATCTGTCCGTTAAAAGAACAATATCTCAAATCCACTAGATAAGACATGGCACGTATTCATATATCACTATGAGAATCATTTCCTATTTAATTTTCGTAAATAGGAAAATGAATGCGTTTTATGCTTTCCTAAATCCAACATGTGGTGCTCTTTCAGGAAAATCGAAAAAGTGTATGATATACCGAATAGCTTACACGTGACGAAACCCTCCGCCCGCTAATATGTTTCCACCTGGCAACGCCGGTTATATGCAGCTTGTTCTGAATAATTCTAATTGATTTATTGCTTTTGTGTCGGATGTGATTGGTACCGTGTTTATTTCATTAGTTAGGCTGTCCTACAATTCCCACGGTTGACAATCTATTTAAAAAGAATAAGTTAAGTGTGAATTAGACAAATTTGAAACAGCGTTGTCGTAGCAAATTTGTTAAATAGATTCTTCAAAACCTAATTCTTAAACGTTAAATTCAAGGAAGAACAACTATTGAAACTCTTATTCAGAAAATGTGCTTCTTATTTCATTAAATAACTGGCCGCTCGGCGTTGCCTGGTCGTAAAATACGCTTACACATAATTGTGTAATTTATGCAGATTTCGTATGTATTATTATAGAATCAATCCTATATTGATCGTACGGAATAGTTTGTCCAGTGGACTAATTCGAAAAAAAAAAAAATTAAATATAATAATAATAATAATGTCGTTCATCAAATTCTGTCTGTTTTTTTTGTTTTGTTTTTTTTTTTTGTTTTTTTTTACAATATCACGTCAGTTGTTATTTGTGTGTTGATAAATGCACTGAAAAAAGTCACTTCTGATTAGGTTTTAGTTTTTAAATATGCAAACAGAGAAATGATTTGCGGCGATTTTAAATGGAACCCCTTATCGTAAATTAAACTTAATAAGAAACAATGTGAAAATGATGAGATACACCCGGCCTTGAACAAGGGATCATTCAATCAGTAGTCGAAAGCTCTACAGCTCAGCTATAACTCCAGATGACAACACATTTGCTTGGTTCTTTTTAAGAAATGATCTGATAAGATTTTATTATCCCCCTTGCTCGGTGTAACGTAAAATATCCCCCTGTAAACATTCATTTGTTATCTATAAAAGAGAAAAGCTATCGTTAAGGTCGAATTTTTTTTTTTTTGATTTTCGATACGTATCGGGCGAATTTCTGTACAAAACCTATCTTGGAACACCGCCAGACAAATAAATTATCTTTGTGTGAAATTTGCTAAAGACAGTTTCAGCCGTTTCGGAACCCATGATGAAAGAACTTTTGCGCACGCACACACAAAGCGACTTTTATAGGATAATTGAGGAAGAGCTTTTAAACAAATTCCTGATGCAAGTTAAAGAATAATAATCGACATTCTTAAGGAAATCCAATTATTTATACAACATCAAGAACATTCGTAGTATTGTGATTATCTGGACTACCGTTCTCATCTTTACTGTCAATGTTGTAACGTTCCGGTCGATGTGACCGATCTTCTTCAGGTGTAGTCTTTTCTCCTAATTTGGTTCTTATTTCATTCATTTTTCAAACTAACTCCTTGATACAAGAGATGTTCCAACAGTAATATCTCCCCCCCCTTTTATCCCGCCATTATCATTACAATCTGTCTCTGGCTATTAAACAAGGATTCAAACAGTCTCCAATCTAGTAGGTTCCGTACTATTTGCCAAGTCCCTAACCTATGCCCATTAGCGCAATGTTGCATCCCTGTAATTATTTTACAGATAACTAGGGGGGGACGCTTTGCTCCGGCTTAAAATGCGATTAAATATATTTTATTTCTCCAGATTTTGCATATATAATTTAAAAGTCGTGATTTCAAAAATAAAAGAAAGCATTTAGGTATCATCAGCTAGAATCAAAACTGATTGGTTGGTTGTTTTACGGCATCTCAACCCTTTTCCGGTTATTTAATGCCGAATCCAAAGATTTTGAAGAAAATATTTTTTAAATAGAATATATTTGTTGTTTTCAAGTCGGTTTCTATTCAACCCATAGTTGGGACCCTAACAGGTACTACCACTCCGGGTCAGAGTGGACCTGGGAGCAATGGTAATTAAAGGGTGGCTCCACACTCCCAAAAGCCCGAAGGCTGGGGCCTCACCACTGGATATAGTTTAAGGTCATATCCAGGACCAGAATCAAAACTGAAACTGTAGCTGTCAAAGCTGATGGCGTTACCACACGTTTATAAACTGATTAAAAAATGTTAATTAATAATAAACTAAGATGAATGTACAAAATTTGTAATGAGTTTATTTTTCTCAATTTGGACCCATTTTAAACTCTTTAAAAGCAACTTAAACCGACTAAAGACCAATAAAAGACGGTCCGTAAAAGATCCACTCATTTGAGGCCTCTAACGCAGCTCTACGACTTTTAGTTTCCGAGGAGATAGAGTTTGAAAATATGGAGACAGATAGACAGACACATAACCGTTTATATATTAGATGCAATATATTGTGCACTGTTGAACCCATAGCACTTGGTACTTCTAGTACATATTACATGCTAACAAGAAAAGGTGAAAAATCCAACCTCTTCACTATTTAGGACCTCCATATGTCGAAGACCCTTATACTTTTAGTTTTTTTCATTCAGCCTACTAGATTTTAGAATTCTCTTCCTGTATTAACATGCACAGGTTTAAAAGTAATGTGAACAAATATTTCGCTGCTCAACTCCCCATATAAACCTCTGTAGACATGCTTCTAATTATTAACACCTTACGTTTAAGTAGCTATGTATGTTGCATGGGATTAAAAAAAAGCTATAAAATAATGTGAAATGCTGCTCCCTATAACCTGGACTTTATCGCATTAGCCCGTTTTGTAGATGGTTTTCTTTGTCTGAGACAGACAAACGTTATAAAGAAATCATAACATAAAGAAGCGCAGACTACGTTGCTCAGGCACCTGTTTTTATAGCCAAAACGCACTGTCTCTATCTCCATTGTCCGACCTAGTCGTACATCGGTTGTTGACGATAAGAAGAATACTTACCAAACAACATTTTCTTTTTACTTCAATGGTACTCCTTATAAAAGTTCTGACTCCACACTAAGATAAGGTTCAATGAGTGTAAAGTAAACGGATACATCACCGTGATCATCAGTAATGATTAAACATGGCTGTGGTTTAATTACGAGGACTTTCAAAAAGTAATACCTCGCATATTAATTCCGCCCGAATGAATCAGGAGTGATTGCAGATTGTATTCATATGATAACTGAGGTCATTCATTCATGACCTGAAAGTTTCATTTCCCTGTTGCAGATATTGACGATGTCAGACTAAGAAGCAACCCTTCTCATAGACGCGTTTCAGAAGTAGAGATATTTCATGAAATTGCTGTAGGCAGAAAATATTGAACGGATCATCGGTGATTGATAAACGTTTACGAAGTCAATGCAGTTTATGTCAACTCAGTTAAGATGTGACGTGACCGCCTAGGGCTCCCCATTTGGGGGAGGTTTAGACTCGAAATCCTATAGAATGCCAACCAACTATGTGTTATTTGTTAAGTATTATTGTATTCCCGGGCATTGGCGGCCGACCTTGCTAAAAAAAAGTGTTAAGTTATGAATTTTATATTTTTTTCTTATAAAACCAACATATCAAATTGTCACTTTCCCCAAACAATCAGGTGTATGTCATTTTAAGAACATAACGAAATATAATTTCGTTTCTAGGGCCAGACGAGGGATCATGGGTGAACCTCTTCTGATCGTGAGAACTACAATTGAAAGCGTTCGCAGATCGCAGGCACGCATGCAGGGAATCGGGGAATCTCCCTGGGATTACGTACTTACTGGCGATTGGTTTAGGTAACAACCTACCCAACCCCGATGCCTCGGTACATAAGCGAATCCCCGCGCCAAAATCAGTCAGTTGAAGCTGAGTTTTGAGCGAATCTTATCCTAATCGAAGAGTAAGCCTGTGGAACTCTGTTCCGTCTGCCTGCTTCCCACCGGATTACAACTTGAATGCGTTCAAGCCCAACGTTAACAAATTCCTAATGAACCGCCCCATTAAGTAAACACTTCATCAAATCTCCACACCAACGTAATATACTTGCAATAACCCTTATCCCTGAGTGGCTTCCGGGCCTTGATAAGTGGTGATTACTGTGTAAAAAAAAACAGAATAGTCGCCTCTACTCTCTCTCTCTTCGTCGATCGCTACCGCCAAAACTGAGAGTAATTAAATCTAATTAAGACTCAAGGGTGTTTGTTAAAAATGAACGATTGTATACAAGTGTATATCATATTTTGTATAATCTAACTTGAATTAACCAAATAGAATAGAGATATCTGAGTAGGTCTTCCTTTTGCGTGCATGAGAATCTATTCACTTTCAGTGTGACAGCGGCTTATCAACCCGAAGCTGAAATCGACATCGACAAACCCGATCAACAAGTTCTACTACGCCGAGAGATCTTGCGAAGAATTCCCTATGAAGACGAGCACGACGCCTTTGTGACAAGGGGATCCATGTTAGGGATCGCTGAGGTTCACATTTGTTGGAGGTGACTCGGAAAGGTCACATTTGGTGACCTTGATCACAGTCTTTCACAGGAGTTCGTAGATTTCAGTGTTACGATAGGTGTGTTTGACTAAACTCGAACCGTATTTTAACGATTAATGCATTGTTCATTGCTGTCAAAAATGCATTGAGAATAGCAGTGATCGTGTAAAAACAAATTGTGGAGCACAGTCATTTGTGTTAACGGTTCCACTTCTGTCTTCATAGCTTTTCAATATTTTAGTGTTTTTGAGTAAAGAAAAATAAGAGACCTTACTTTTCGAACGACCCTCATATATAAGAAGACGGCTCAACAAGAAGGTACTTACATTAGACTTGGAAACGACCATATTGTAGTACGTTGGGAAGCAGCTCAACATGATTGGGTTACATAGACGGACAGTTCTGGGAAGGAAGCACTGCTCATGAAATTTCTGTCTAGTTTTAGACGAGTATTTGTTGAAAAGGGTTAACGAGGTAGAGACTATAGATTGAAGCTATGTCGAGCACCTACCATAAAAGTAACTTGATTCGATTGTTCCCAAAGTGCATTTATAAATGAATAAGAATTCGACATTTTTAAATTGGTGATATTGAACTTCTTCAACCTTCTCGTTGCGTGCTATGGAGCGTACTTCATTGAACAGTTGAACAGAGAGCTGACACCCCCAGAAAAGCCGACGTTAAATAATCTAATAGCGATCAAAGAAATGTCGGAAATTGTTACTAATTTTAGTGAACTACGATTGGTAATATTTTTTTCTCCCAATTTTGTTTTCTTTGAATTTTACAAATACTTTTTTATGACCAGGTTTATTAGTCAATTTTTATTCTTTCTTTCTTTCTGCTCTGTCTTTTTTTTCTTTCCGTCTTTTTTTTACCAATGTTTTTGTGAGTCACAAAACAAAACATTTTTTTTTTGAACAGCCTGAAAATTAGTAGTTCTTCTGTTGCCCAAGATTCGTATTTTTCTCTATTTTTTAAAACGATCGTTGGAGAATCAGGAAAATGAATTTATAAAAGCAGGTAAAAAAAAAAAACACAATCCAAATTAGTCATTTTCTGCCCATCATAACCAATTTTCCCCTCCAAATTAATCATTCTTTTTTTTTTCTCAAGCTAGAGAATACTCTTACTATGTGCGTCATTCCTTTTTGGTCATAACTGACAATTACAACATTTCTTTTTTATTGTTTATTTTGTTTTTCACCTTCAACTGTTATAAAAAATTGATATACGTTCATTAAATTTCTCAATTTGTCTAGTTACCCGTTCCACTCTTTATCAGAGACTACTCGGTCGATCTGTCTGAAATTAGTATGTACTTTTTTATGATGATTTACAATTAACTAAATATTACTGTACCAGTTCGGAGAACACGTAGAAATTAATATGGATTGAAAGAGATTAGTTTCCACAATACGAAATATTTTCGTGAATTTTTCTCGAAAAGTAATAGGCCGATCTTCCTGAGATTTTGAATTTTTCGTTTTAATAAAGTTCGAAAAAACGCATATGCTGCTATCTGTTCAGTGAATTAATAAGGTATGATATTGGCGTTTAATGAAAGAATTAGCACATTTTAAAAGATCAATGTTGCGTCAAGCAGTGAATACGCTCAACATACAGACACACCCACATTTATACACACAGTCACATATATATATACACACATATACATACACACAGACACACACATATATATCCACACACAGACACACACACACACATATATATATATCCTTACACAGACACACATATATATATCCACACACAGATACATATTTTCACAGACACACATCCACACACACACACATATATCTCCACACATACACACACATATATATACACACATATATGATTGCAACGTCTTGTCAGACGAGTGCCACTCCCTCAGACACTGAAAGCTCATGAGCCCGAAAAAAAGACGTATAGTCCTGCTAGCGAATTCACATGCTCAAGCAGACATGACACTAAAGACGGTCATTGTTATACATACATATATATATATATATACACGCACACACATATCTACATGCCTACATACACAATATGCACATATACATATACATACACACACATGCAAACATAAACAAGACGGTCATTGGTATACATACCTACAAATATATACATGCATACATGCATGTCTATGAGCATAGGCTCATATATACATACACAATGCATAATACACAAACATATACATACCCACATTCATACATACACATCTACATATACGAATACATACACACATATATTTACACATACATATACGGACACATATGCACATAAATATACATACACTTACCTACATATACATACACATCCATATATATGCATTAATACACATACATGCACACATACAAATACATATACATACACACCTGCATACATACACATACACACCTGCATACATACACATACACACCTGCATACATACACATACATGCATATACACACATACATGCATACAAATATTTATAAATGTATATATGTACACACACAAGCATATATACACATAGACACATGTACATACATATACACATAGATATAAATACATATAAACTCACATGTACATATATAAATATACACACACATACATATATAAATATACATGCACATACATATATAAATATACATGCACATACATAGATACATATAATGATGGCAGAATAATTGTTACATGCATCCAGCATTACACACATCACAGCTTTTTTATCGCCACAGGACTTTTTTCTTTTTTTTTTTATAATAGACAAATACCTGAGGGAGTATCTATACAAAGATGGTGTTACAGAGTTTTAGCTTTGTACGACAGCTAAATCTCTCTCTCGGTTCAAAATGTTGACATCCAGCAACAAGCAAGAGCAAGATAGCCAGCAACAAGTCAAACTGCAGACCAGCTTAATGCGGGTACTGGTCTCCCACTTTGTTTTTTTTTTAAATAAAAAGTTTGGTTGAGACAAACACTTTTCGAATAGTAACTGACGATGATATAAACAGATTCACACATTTTTTCACAAATAAACTCAGCGGCGTATAGTCAAAATGTAAACAGTTCACCGACATAAATCAAAGACGCTTACTTTTTTTTTTTTAAATAAAGTTTGGTGTAGACAAACACTTTTGGAATAGTAACTGACGATGATATAAACAGATTCACATTTTTTCACAAATAAACTGAAAAAAATGTGTGAATAACATATATATACACATATATATATTCACATATACACACACACATATATATATTCACATATACACACACATATATTCACATATACACACACATATATTCACATATATATATATGCACATATACACACACATATATATATTCACATATACACACACATATATATATTCACATATACACACACATATATATATATTCACATATACACACACATATATATATATTCACATATACACACACATATATATATATATTCACATATACACACACATATATATATATATTCACATATACACACACATATATATATATTCACATATACACACACATATATATATATATTCACATATACACACACATATATATATTCACATATACACACACATATATATATTCACATATACACACACATATATATATTCACATATACACACACACATATATATTCACATATACACACACACATATATATATTTACATATATACACACGCATATATATATATATTCACATATATACACACGCATATATATATATATTCACATATATACACACGCATATATATATATATATATATATATATATTCACATATATACACACGCATATATATATATTCACACGCATATATATATATATATATATATTCACATATATACACACGCATATATATATATATATATATTCACACGCATATATATATATATATATATTCACATATATACACACGCATATATATATATATATTCACACGCATATATATATATATATTCACATATATACACACGCATATATATATATATATATTCACACGCATATATATATATATATATTCACATATATACACACGCATATATATATTCACATATATACACACACATATATATATATTCACATATATACACACACATATATATATTCACATATATACACACACATATATATATTCACATATATACACACACATATATACACACATATATATACACACATATATATACACATATATACACACATATATATACACACATATACACACACATATACACACACATACACACACATATATACACACATATATATACACATATATATACACACATATATATACACATATATATACACACATATATATACACACATATATATACACACATATATATACACACATATATATATACACACATATATATACACCATATATACACACATACACATATATATACACATATATACACACATATATATACACAAATATACACACACATATATATACACATATATATACACATATATACACACATATATACACACATATATATATACACATATGTACACACACATATATATACACATATGTACACACACATATATATATACACATATATATATACATCAACACACAGACACACACATTTATATCAACACAAAGACACATCTATATATATATATATAGCAACACACACACAGACACATATGTATATCAACACAAAGACACATCTATATATATATATCAACAGACACACACACATATGTATATATCAACACACACACACACATATATGTATATCAACACAATGACACATATATATCAACACACAAACCATATATACAGTGTGACCGAAAAAAGACAAAAGCTAAATGGAGGCCATCTGGAACATATGCTGTAGAACGGAGAAAAAAAAGCCAAAGACCTTTGTGTTTTGATGTGATGTTTTGAATATAATAAACTAGTTATGACCAAAGTTTCATTTCATTCGGACAAAACTCTAAGAAACGGGGCCTAATTAGAGTTGGGGCCAGTTTTATTTTGTATATCCACACAGACACACATACAGACACGACAATATAATGCTACAAAAAATCATAAAATATTCAAAATTGTGTTTGTTCGACAGCTAACATATCTAAAAAAAAAAGATGTATTGTTATACATTTAATTTATCTAAGCAAAGAATTTCTAAATTTTCTGAATAGTATATGCATGAAACGAGACTATTATACAACAATAACCGTTTGTTTCTGCATAAGGAAATGGATCTGTAAAAGACATCTATCGAAATTTTAACATGCTAGAGGGGCGATATTGCATGAAAAATAAATATTTGTATCTTGGAATGTAATTATAGTGTTAATCCTTCAACATATATACATATATATTACAGTAGGAGAGGGTAGAGATAGGGAAAGGTTAGGAAGAGATAGAAGCAAGAATGATGAAATTCGTAAAAAAGGGGATGGCTAATGAACATAGTGTTAGTGAGAAACAAAAATACGAAGTATCCAAAAAGTCAGTGAACAGTTTTGAACTTAAATAGATTCTTTATTTTTCATATTTTGTAATTTTAACACAATTTGACTAAGACATTATGAAATTCTAAAATATTCAAAGTCAATCTTTATTTATAAAAAAATAATGCCTCTAAAAATGTTGCCCATTTTCAGCTTCGCACATTTGTGCTCTTTCAAAAACATAACAGATTGGAGACTCTCTGGATAGCTATCTAACTCTTATTTGGTTCCTGATGTTTTCCTTTAGTACTCGCAGTGTTTAGAGTGTCGGAAAAGTCACTGCAAGAATGTATAACCAGGAGATAATTCAGTTGTTAAGACAAGGGTTAGGGTTATTTGCTTATACGGACAGTTAATATAGATTTTATGGGGAAAAAAACTCAATGCAAGAATTTAATATTTCAACAGGTATTTTTTGTTAGGTTTGATTTATCCCAAACAAAGCTTAATGTCACTGTGGTGAAAGGGTTCAGTAGGATAAGGTGCCATGTTTATAGCTGTATCTTAAGTAGGAAGTTGAATAGAAAGGTGATTGTTAACATTACATTTCTAGATATAGTTGCAGGAAGGAAATGCTGAGCAGAGAGCAAATTCGAAAAGTAAGAAAAACAATTATTAAAGTAGAAAATTTTCCAGTATTTGAAGACTCTTAAGGAAGGTCCGATTTTTTCTGATAGTCAGGTTTGTCTGAGGTATTTGCATTGAGCGGTATAACAAAAGCTTTGGGGAACCACACAATAAATTAACCAATCCATTGTATAATATTAAATACATTTATTTTCCATGTCACAAATTCTATCAAATTTAATATCTACCAAAGATGTTATGCACCTATATCTTAATGTTACATGAAAGGGATGCCCCCTTCTCATGTAATAAGACATACTAGATAAGTGAAAATGATATTAGGAAAAGGCTAGAATCGAACCCTGTAGGCAAGTGTTACAGATAATGGGAAATAGAATGTTAGAAATCAAGTATATTGTTAATTCTATTGGAAATAGTTAGTTTTGTTTATGTCGGAAAAAGAGTCGATTTTCCATTCTTTTAGAAATCTAGATATTAAATATGTCAGTTAAATGAATGCACAATGCGCATTAAAATATATTGTTTAAAAATAGGTTAGAATTAGAATTGAGGATTCTTTTGTTTACCAAAAGTGTGATTGTACAAACATATGTAAAGCCACGTTAAAATTAGTCACGTTTGAAAACCACACTTCTGACGTCATAAACAAAGGAGATTTCTCAATATAGGAATCTAAGGGTTCGAAGTTAGAAGTCAGTTGATGAGTTAGAGAGGATGAAAGACAGTCAGTTGGAGAGGAGATCCCCTTGTAAGCGAAGGGAAGATAATAGACTATGTAAATCATAGTTTGAATTCCTGACATCCCAATCGGTCGATTGAAGAATAAAGGAACTAACTGTTTGTAACTGTTGTCTCGTGTCGTTATTCCTTACGATCAAACAGGTAAATGTGTTTTATCATCATCTTGTAACGAACTTTGTACAACTTTTACAAGTAATGTTCCTCCTCCATCATAATAATGTATCACTCGTCCTCTAATATGTGTCCCCTCCTCTGTGTTAATAAGAATTGTTATAAGTGTCTCCCTCATTATCTTCGTCATTCCTGTGTTATATGTGCCCTGTTATATATGTCCCGTTATATTACCAATATGAACGTCCTATGCAACATTAATACAACAAGCCATCTATCTACGTAATCATTTGTTTTTACTTATCAATCTATAAATGGTGTGTTCCATGTAGATATGATGTGATTATGTTTTCCTCATCGTTTGGCAGGAGATTCTTCTTGTAGAGACAAATAGATGCACTGGTTTAAAAATATCATTGTCATCTATGATTGGTCACCTTGCGAAGCTTAAGCTATAAACACCGATCATAGTTCGATAATTATTTTGCTAACCCTCATCTAAGTGCAACAGCTCTCTCTTATATAATTTATAATTTTAATCTCGCCGGTCTGTTTAAATTATAACGTTTTTCCTCGCTTTTAACCAAGAAGAAAGTAAATTCCTGTTATACTATAACAGCGTATATTTATATAAAAACGATTAAAACATATGCAAGAGTCGTTAAAATAAATAAAATACACCCGCCTTTCTTTTCAAAAAGTTTAACAGCAGTGAAGACAGGAATAGTATAACTAAAACAGCTGACCGTTTGTACTCCAGGTTTTATTCTTCTACAGTATCCCTTTATTAGCAATGCACTTTTTCCCCCGGGAATTCGATGACACGTATCTGCTTCTGACGAACGTTCATGACAGGTGCTGCTTTCTAGAAGTCTAACATTGTAAATGTGAGCAACAGAAAGGGGAAATTTTGAAATCATGAATTTCAAAAAATTCACTCACGGTAAAAATGAAATTTATAATCCCCCTTTGATCCATTAAGGTGGACTAAAAACAAGAGCCTTTACTTTTGGATCGTCCATAGTAGATAAACAAAAACGATCTAAAACGAGGCAAGGACATTTTGCTCTTTAGTATGGATAAAAACAAAACAAGAAAACAAACAAAAAAACAAGTGAAGCATACATTGTCCACCGTGATTGCACAGTAAACGTGGCATACAAATTTACTAAGTTCAGCATCTGCCACCCTCATTTAGCTCCAAAAGTCCGGGGGACATCAAATCCTGCTGAAAATTAACAAACGGTGCAGTTTTAGGCCTTAACTTATATAAATTTGTATTCTGCACCATGCAAAAAAATAAATGACTAAGTCTATTATTGCCCCCTCCCCATTAAGCCCCAAAAGCCTTAACATATCTAAATTTGAGTTCGACGTTATGCAAAACTACCAAATAGACATACACAGAAAAATTTCTAACAAATATGGTAAAAAAGTCTCAAAAACGGAGTGTTTTTATAAACCGTAAAAGAGGCCCTGGGGTACACCGAAGAATTATCACAAAACATCACAAACAAAATTATATAGAAATCAGTTAGTTACAACTCTTCAGAAAGTTTTATAAAAATCCAAGGCATCATTTTTTTTTTTAATAAGCATAAAAGTGTTAATTTTAGCCATTTTAACTCGAAAGGCACGCCTTGGGAGGCGATTGGAGTTTTCCGGAAAATCCGTTATGTTACTTTTTTACTCATATCATGTTTAATGTTTGCGCAAAATCTCAAATAAATCCAGGGAGTAGTTATTGAGAAAAGTGCGGACAGACGAACGGACAAGGGTGAATTTACAGGTCCACCGTCTTTTTGTCCGGAACTAATAAGAAACGTACGAATCAACATAATGGGGGGGGAATAATGGAAACGAATATCAGAATACAGCAGATATGAATAAATAATGAGAAAGAATAAATTTCACGGATGCAAGTGGGACAAGTATACAAAAACTATCAGTAAGACGAAACAGTAAAATATGCGAGACATATACACGTCCAATTCATTTTTTTTCTAGCGAACTTTCTCATCATAGATGAAAGCCTAAACAATGCTCTGACAGAGTACATAAATAACAGCGTTTAGAAAACCAAAATGACTAGCCTGGGTGCCCGATGTTGCAGGTGTGTGTTGAGCAAAAAAAAAAAAATGTAGCAGGCAGGCTCGAACCCGTGACGCGAAGGCGGAAAAGAAAGTGGAGGCGTGTGTAAGGGTGTTGGTTGAGCAAAAAAAAAAAATAAAAAATAAAAAAAATAAAAAAATAAAAAATAAAAAAAGGGAAAGTAAGCTGCTCGAACCCGTAACGCGCTCGACAAAAATGAAGTGAAAAAAAAATGTGTCTACCCTGGTTATGACGTCACGGGCGGTCGAAATAACGCGTTTTATCCGACGTCGCGGAGGGGAGGGTTGAATGACTTGCAAAAAATGTCAGCGGAAAACCGACCCTCCCTGTAGAAAAGTGCCCAGTTGATGGTGATGAGAATTAATGTTTTTAGCCAATTTTTCGATATTTATCATCCGAAGCGTCGATCTTCAAAATGATACCGATCTCTTGAAAATCCGTTGCATCTGTCGAAAGTTTTTGCGAGACATACATACATACATACATACATATATACATTTAAACAAACAGGCGATATTTTATACATAAATTTAAACAGACAGGTAATATCATAGATGACCAACAATACCACTGTCGTCAACAAGGTGATTAAGCTCAGAAACGAGAAATGGAGACCGTCAATAACTTATGGTACCTTGAGGCGATTGTGATAAATAACATTCAAGAACTTCTCGCAGAAATTCATAATACAACAGCAGTCACCAATTAACAAGGCCGAAGGCTATTCAAGGATATGGATTAATGAAGTAGACGGGGGCATAACACTGAGAATCAGTAATGATGTGTGTGAACGAGTCGAATTTTATTATTTAAGAGAACAGCAAAAAAAAAAAAGTATCCGTTAAGATTGGATTTGAAAACGACATTCCTCTCAACTGGCTAGCACTAGCGTGATATTGTGTTTTACTAACGGATGATTCTAGATTAGAAACTTGGCCCAGTAGAAGTTTCGTCTAATTTTAGGTATGCAGGGGAAGATGGTAATTATTTACAGTCTTCGTAGCTAGATGGGTTTTGCTGTGATTTTTTTTTTGTAGAGAGAGATGTCGTATATAGATGTTCAGTTGAGTGCCTATCCTGAAAATAATATTGGATTAGAGAAATATTAGAATGGTATTTTCTGTGAGAAAAAAGGCTGCGGGGGAGATAAGAATAGACAACTCACTAGATTACGAAGTTGGTCATGCTCTCTGAATGGTAGGAATGGATGGTATGAGCAGCAGTGTCCATATGTGACCACATTATTCAGTCATTTTTTTTTAAATTCTTTCAATTGAAAGAGTATATCAAAAACGTAATATAATTTTTGTCATAGTCGGCGAATGTTTCAATGTAATTATTGGAAATATTGCAAAGATGTAAAATCGAAGTTTTGTTATTTGATTATCATAAAAATATTTTCTCCATATCTATGAATAAAAAAGTGGATATCAAAAGAGTTTCCCGCGCTCGAATTACACGTGAAGCAAAGCGTAATAATAGAATTTATTTTTACTGAAGCAGAAATTCCTGTATTCACACATGGCAAATACGTGTTTACAAAGATAAAAGTTTTAGACGTAATATACGAGTACAGAGAGGCCCTTCTAGATGAGAATCTAATAGATAAACGGGGCGATTTCTCACGGCTCAAAAGGAACCAGGTTATAGGGCATTGTTGAGGTGGCTATTTCAATATATATAAATACTAGCAGCCGCCAGGCGTTGCCCGGTCGTAAAATATGCAATTATATTTTGATTAATGCACAATTCTTAATATCATAAACAGAAATATCGAAGGTATAAAACGTAATATCAAATTCCTTTTTTTTTTTTAAAAAGTAAAACAATACTGAAAGAAACACATTCCATATTGTTTCTAAATAGTTAACTTTTTATGAAAATAAATATACTCGAGCCGAGATCTAGGTGTATCAGAATTTTTGATGAATTTTTTACACCTCTAAGACGAAACTGCGAATAAAATATTTAAAAAAAACTCGTAATTTCTCTTTTAAAAGTGGGTTGTTTATTTTCTTTATGGATTATACTTCCAATATAAACTATTAAAGTTGTATAAAAAGTAATAGAATTTTTTTTTAATTTTTAAAAAACAGTAATGAAAGCAATTGAATTTTACGAGTTAAGTATTTATTCAATTTTTATAGTTTAAAAATCTATCAGAAATTTTCTCTTGATTCAATTTTTACGTTGTTTTCAGGGTCAATGTGAAATTTTATGCTCTTTCCAATAAACTGAATATAATATTTTAGACAAACGTTTTTTTTTTTTATATTCACGCACCCCCATTTTGAAATGTCTATTAAAAAGTAAATAATTAATTTACACACCAAAGTGTTATATATCGCAAATTGAAGATAAAAGATAAATAAATAATATATTCAAATTTAAAACAAAGCAAAAGTTTTTTTTTTTAGAAATTTACCTGTAAAGTCCGAAATTAAACTTTTTTTTTAAAAAGCTCGTTGTTTGGTTTTTGTTTCTAACACATTGTCAACATCAAACGTCAGTATGAAGCAGTATGTAACATGCATTTACAATTAATAAAAAAATACATGGAACCATCTTATCGCAAATTTGAAAAAAAAACTTACATTTCATGTAAAAAATGCATTATGAGGAAAATTGTTTAAATTTTTCTGGCAAGATAAATTTTCTGAAATTATTTCCAAATAAATTATTAAGTTAAAGTTTAAAATAATGAATTGATAAAATGAATGTACTTAACTTTTGCTAAAAATGGCAATAATTATCGAAATATGAGTCAGTTGTAGCAACGAGGTATAGTTGTTGTTATTGTTATATTACAAAACTGAGAGTATGGAAGCATAAAAGGGACAAACGAAAAGGTTGTTAAAACGTTTTTACTTAAAATTAAAACGAGCGTGGAACGAACTGCTGAATGTGTCGGGATATTTTTTTTTTTTAATTCAATTTTTTTTTTAATTCAATTTTCACCCCAAACAAGGCACAGTGCCACTTTGAAGCAGGGGGCTACTATTAGGGAATTAATTAGCGGGGTCATTATGAAGGGAGAAGAGTAGAAAGATGTTTGTTAACATTACACTTGAACTTCTGCATATCATTGCAGTTGGGAAAGCAGAATCCCGGAAGGGAGTTCCAAAGACCCGCAGTTCTGGGGAAGAAACTATTGGAGTAAAAGGCTTTCTTGCACCTAGGGATCTCTACTGTAAAGGGATGAGACTTAGTAGCCTGTCGGGTTTGTCGGGAGTAGTTACGTCGGGGAGGTACAAGTGTTTGCAGTTCGTCAGAGGATTCACCATTAAACTACTTGTAGAACAGGCAGAGGGATGCAACATCTCGTCGATGGGACAGAGGCTGAAGCCTTGATGACAATTCAGGACCTATCAGGTTGGCGACTCTCTTTTGAACCCTGTCCAGGAGCGGGAGACAAGCAGCAGATGCACCAGCCCAGATGTGACAACAGTACTCCATACATGGGCGAATTGTTGCCTTAGAGAGGTATAGGATACTGTCAGGCGTAAGTAGTTTTCTAGCACGGTAGAGGGAGCCAACCTTCCTTGCAGCAGCCTTTGCAATGCTCTCAATGTATCTATTCCAGTTCATATTCCCTGTAAACGTTAGGCCGAGGAGTTTAAAAGAAGTACTTTCAGGCAATGTGTTCTTGGCCATTGCTATTGGTGATAGAGAAGGTTTCTTGTAGTTATTGAAGGGAGCAAGCTTAGTCTTAGATGCATTGAATGTGACCAACCATTTTTGTCCCCATTCCACTACGGATTGGAGTTGTTTCTGCCATTTCCTTGGATATGTTTTCATTTGTTTTCCCCTCATATCTGTTATAGAGAGGGGTGTCATCGGCAAATATACCCATCTCCGAAACAATTTTATCAGGGAGGTCATTTATGAATATCAGGAATAACAGAGGTCCAAGGATAGACCCCTGAGGTACTCCCGCATTTATGTCATATTGTTTGGATGTACGACCGTCGAGGACAAGTTTGATTTTTCTATTGCTTAAGAAGGATTTAATTACATTATGAATTCTTCCAGTGATTCCATATGATCTAATTTTCTTTAGAAGACCATCGTGCCATACCCTGTCAAAAGCCTTAGATATATCAAGGGCCACCGCTCTACCCTCCCCTGTTTTATCCAATGAACGGCATATACGTTCAGAAACTACAGTTAATATATCTGCTGTTAAATGGGCTTGCCTGAATCCATATTGTTTGTCAGTCAGAAGTTTAGCAGCTGTTAGGTGCTGGACTAGGGCTTGATTAACTAAGGACTCAAATATTTTGGCGAAAAGCGAGAGGAGGTTTATGGGGCGATAATTTAGTGGGTCAGTTCTTTCACCAGAATTCTTGAAGACTGGTACCACAGAGGCGGTTTTCCAGGAGTCGGGAAAACAAGATTCGTTAAGGCATTTATTGTAAAGTTTTGACAGAACTGGAGCAACCTCGGCAGAGCATTTTTTTAATAGCACAGCCGTCATGAGATCTGGTCCAAATGCTTTTGAGGTGTCTAGGTTTTTTATAATAGCATGTACCTGAGAAGGGGTGATTTTCAAATCGTGTAGTGAGGCGTCTGTTCGCAGAGGAAAATCAGGGGGTGAGTTGTGTACCGAGTTCAGTGTGGAGTTTGAGGCAAACCGACTGGCAAGCAGATTAGCCTTGTCAGTTGCCGTGCAAGCAACCTCATGATTGTTTGTTAATGGGGGAATTGTTGACTGTCCATTATTAACTACGCTTTTGTAGATTTTTCAAAAATCCCGGGTTCCTAATTTCTGTGCTTCGGTGCGCTTTCTGGTTGGTTGGTTGGTTGTTTTTGTTTTACGGCATATCAACCCTTTTCAGGTTATTTTATGCCGAATCCAAAGATTTTGAAGAAAATTTTTTTTTAATAGAATATATTTGTTGTTTTCACGTCGGTTTCTATTTAACCCATAGTTGGGACCCTAACAGGTACTACCACTCCGGGTCAGAGTGGACCTGGGAGCAATGGTAATTAAAGGGTGGCTCCACACTCCCCAAAGCCCACAAGCTGGGGCTTCACAACTGGATATAGTTTATGGTCATATCCAGGACCCCCATTGAGGGACTTTTATCCTCTGCAGGGGGGCAGTCGGCGTATTCTAATGCCCCACCGACAGGGCCAGCGCTTTCTGGTGGTTTCAGAGTAATCTGTCTTAGCTGTTTCTATCACTCTCTTACAATTATTTCTAGCTTCTATAAACTTCTGTTTATTTGAGCTGGACTTATGTCGGTTGAATCTTCGGAACGCATGCTGCCTTTGACATATGGCAGCTGCACAAGCAGGAGTAAACCATTGGGAGAGTGGGGCTTGCTATAGAATTTCCGTGCGGGAACATATGTCGGCGGTGGCAGTGGGACGCCGGTATGAATGCTGCTTAGGTGTTGTGATAGTATGAACCATTACCTCCCCTTAAAAAAGTATCCAGAAAATGTAGTTGAGAAGAGGAACATTCTTTTATTGTTTAAATTATCTGTAGTGTTATAAAAGATGCTGGAAGTCCCCCCCGTTGATACCAATGCATTTCTGTGCATTTAACAACGTTTGCAGCTAGCGCCTGTAGATCTCCGGTGATTCTCCTGATAGCATTCGTAATATTATATTTTAGATGGTCTAGATATGTGAGGATTATTTGCATAAACTTTTTTGTTTTAAAGTCCCACAAAGATAAAACTCACAGTATGACAAGTCCGGGGTAGGTGGTGGCCACAACCCTTTATTGCTATGTCTTCCGTAAACAAGTCATAAACACGTGTCAGTGAGACGTGTGGCATGTAGCACCATCCTGTTGGGAAAAGAATTGCGTTTTGTCTTGTGGTGTCAGTTGGTCGTAAAGGGAAATATTAGACAGAGTGGGCTACTTTTAAGTGGGTCAACTTGTATATAACAGTGTTTAGCAATTTTTGGAACTCATGGTTCCAGATTAATGACTTATACTTCTGAAACAGATTTCTCTAATACACTTCTTTTATAGTCAACCACAGTGTTCGGTTTTTACTATTCCCGATCTAGAAGGCACAACACTGGCGACGAGGTATTCGAAGCCTACATTACCATATACCTCGCTACAAGAACTAATTTGAGACAAAACTATCGATTACCAATGATTTGGATAATTACATTCTGTTTACACCTTACTACCATGGAATATGCCAAAATAAAAACGGTGTTAAACAGATAAGGAGAACGGTAACAAAATGGTTTCCATGGAGAAGGGCAAGGGAGATAACCTCTTCATTATAATTCATTGCAACGTTTATCAACGAACTTGCCAGTGACATTTCTAGCCAGCTGGTTATGTAAGATCCTCGTGTTGAATATGCGAGAAATCTCGACATGGAGACAAAAATGAGATTTTATTATCTTCCGTTTCAATCTTATTTGTTTCAAGCTGCGTTGCATATCATCGTCGACGTGTGATGTTCTCATAAACGGGAGGTTGAAAAACGTTGCAGCTGGACCATTTAATGGGGCGGATCCACAAGAAGGTTTTCCTTTGACTTATATGTTGTTAGTTGGAAAAAATATCCCGCGATACGGAGGGCAGTTCTAGGAAAGGAACCTTGTTCATTAAATTTATGTGGAAGAGTGTAGATAGTTGTTGTAGAAAACAAGTGATTGTTGTGATAGTCCTGCAGGAGAGACCGTATATATTGAAGCTTAGACGAGCACTTTGCACCGAGTGAGTAAAATGTTAAAGCGTCGTCTTGCTTAATGAAAGACGGTGAATTGTTAATCAAATATATAGAAGAATCTCCGACATTATTTTATGGTAGAAGTTTTATTCGGTATTTGTTTTTTACTCTATCCGTTGTCATAGAGGAAAAAGAGGCAATCTTATTTTCTTTACCTACATACCTGTTTTTTTTTGCCAAGAACAAAGTGTAGTATCTGTTCTTCAGATGCTGCACTTCCATTTCTTGTTCTCTTTCGGTGGAGGAGCAGTCCTTCACGACTGAGACAATTTTTTTTATTTTTGTACCTTTTCTTCACGTTAAAAAACGACCATGGTGTCTAATTCTGTCCCGTGGGAAGGCATTGTAAATAGGTACATATTTTAAAGCAATTTTATACATATATTCGATACCTTTTCTGTTTTTTTTTTTATTTAGATTAGTCTTATTAAATCGCTGTTACTTGGTTAGCACGTTTTATCGGATTTTTTTTTTATTGTTATAGGTCCAATGTTTCGCTAGTAACAACTAAAGAATGTTAAACTTATGAGAGACTAGAAAGCCTCCCGGCGTTGCCTAGTCGTAATATACGCTTAAATATGAATTTTCATTCATGCAGATTATGTATTTATCGTTAAACCAACAATCTTATTGGTTATTAAACTAAATCTAAAAAATAGTATGGAGATAAAAACTAAAGAAAACTGAATGACTTGTGTGATATCAGCGTAAACTGCAAAAAAATAACTCCCAACCCCTATTGCTTAGTCTGAGCCACAAACATATATTAGCAGAGTGCCCGGCATTGCCTTGTCGTAAAATAGGCTTAAATATGATATTTAGATGAATGTATATTTTGTATGTATTATTATATTATACTGGACCCAGTACACTGTAATGATTTTAAGAGTTTTTTAAAAAATTACTCGTGCGCAACCACCAAGAATCGAAACCAGCTTACGATTTATTTTATCTTTTTTTACAAGGTGGTCACCACTTATCAAGGCCAGGAAGCCACTCAGCGATAAGGGGTATTGTAAGTACAGTACGTTAGTGTGGATATTTAAAGTGTCTACTTAAGGGGCGGTTCATCAGGAATTTGTTTAAGTTGGACTTGAAGACATCCAAGTTGTAGTCAGGAGGAAAGCAGGCAGACGGAACAGAGTTCCACAAGCGTGCAGTTTTAAGAAAGAAGCTTTGTTCATGGAATCTACGTTTTGATTTAGGCATAAAGAGTGGGGAAAGTTTTTGACAGTGGATTCAGCTAGACGGATGTTTTTGTAAAAGATTGGCGAGGAGGGACCAGAGATTGGAGTTCAGACGAGCACCTGCCATGGAAATAACGATAAAACAAAGATAGGCTTGCAACGTCTCTTCTGTGTGAGAGAGGTTGTAGGGAAGAGGAAAGGGCATCCCCACTAAGCCACGAAGTCTATTTTGTACTCTGTCAAGGAAGGATAGGCTGGTTTTAGAAACTCCTGCCCAGATATGGCAGCAGTATTCCATCCTTGGACGTACTTGGCTTTTATATAGATAGAGAATTGCATCAATAGTGAGATATCTTCTGGAGCGGTAGAAGAATCCCACCATCTTTACAGCGACCTTGGCAACAGACTTGATGTACGTGTTCCATTTAAGATCAGGGGTGAAGATCAAGCCCAGAAGCTTGTCAAAACATGGGGCTTCTCCTAGACGAGAGCCATCCATTTCAATTGATGCCACATGGGTATCAGAGAGTTGATGCTGTAAAGATAGGAGTTTGGTTTTAGATGCATTAAAAGGTAACCACCCAAGTCTTCCCCCACTGAACCACTCATTCGAGATCAGAGGAGAGAGAATCAGAGATAGCGTTGTCATTTACAGCCTTTGATCTGTTGCTGTAGATGGTCGTATCATCAGCATAGATGTCAACAAATGATTTAAGTATCCTCTGCTGTTAATGACTGAGCTATGAAAACTTGTTTGTGGCAAGTCTAACAATTAAAACCTACGTTAAGCATGTATATTCGTAATCCCGTCGTTCGACATTCACCTGACAAATATCTTCTTTTTTTTTATTTTAACACAGTTGTACCGATTTTCTCGGGCTAAACCCCAAATATAAATTTAAGCATGGGTGCAAGTACCTTATACATGAAGTTTCATGTCTGTAGCTCAAAAACCCCTAAGAGTTTGGTAGCCAATTTTTTAAAATATATATATATGCATACAAAATATATATGGGCATAGTTTTATGTTTACTATAAACTTTTAACTAGACACCGCCAAAAATGACCGAAAAATTAAGTTGTTTTTTTAAAACGAAATTACATTTATTAAAATCCATTATTTCTGAGTAACTTTTCCAAACAGATAAAACCCTTAATTTTATCATATAGAAAGCAGAATAATGTAAAACATTTTCTACTATTTTTAATTAAATTTTAAATGGTAAATTTTCCCCAAAAGTTAATTGACATTTTTGTCTTGCGCAAAACACGTATATAAGTTTTTGAAAGAATTAATTTGTTTATTTCTTGTTTAACTAAGATTTAGGGTGATTTTCTATGAGAATATGCAAAAATACTATAATATGAATTTCAAATAATTCCACTTATTCCTATAGGCAACCAGTAACTTCGCGTCGATTTGATATGGTTACATTTGTACTTGATAAAAAGCAAACTACGGAAGACCAAACAGGAAAAAAAAAACTTATTTTTCAGTGACGAAAATTTCAATGCATTATTAACACTGACGCTGGCCAGTACCAGATGGGTGACCATTTGTTTGAGTTTGGTTTTTAACGTGTATGTGTGTGGGGGGGGGGGGCAAGCTCCCCAAAATGGGGGGGGCAATTTAAAGCAGAATTAAAAAATTGTTTCAGCGCGTTTGATCCACCGTAGTCGAAAGGCGGCAAA